>NC_139936.1:23908894-24366394 GCF_963514095.1 Eutrigla gurnardus | reverse complement strand
CAGAGATGTCCTCAACAAAAATATATCAGTGTTATTCTGGAATTATTGACAAAGGTGTTTTTATAGCACCCCAGACATTGATAAATCAACGTATTCTGTAAAAATGTAGGACATTTACTTTGTAATATACCTTAATTGGTACGGTAAAAATGCTTGATTTCCAGTATATGCAGTAGCTGTGCAAGCGCTTTAAATTTGTCCAAACATAGAATCTATTGGACTGTAAACACATGGATCAGCGCATGAAAAGAGGAGCGAGGGAGTTGGACACCCTAATAAAAATGTTTTCCTCTTTCTCTCTGACAGTATATACGGAGTCTGAGATGTCCTGAATACAAATCTATCAGGCATTTTCTGAAAAAAATGTAAATTATCTTTTCAGCAACACACATAATGAAGAATTTCCTCACAATGAAGTGCCAATTTCCTGTGAATTTATAAGAGACATAGACTTTGTAGTTAATGTTAATGTGACCCTAACCCTAACCCTTCTCTAAAATATTGGCAAAATGCTGTTTTTTCCCATGCATTTCCTTTTTGTTTTTGTTTTTTTTGTTTTGTCATAATCATGGATCATGTGTAAAATTAGGCTTTTTTTAATGTATGATTTGCGCATGAGGGTGATTGATCACTATTTTACTTTAATAAAGATACCGGCCTGCATGCAATTCTTGTCCTCACCATTGAAGCGTGGGGGCGCTATGTCTTAAACGTCGTAATGCGGACTTGATTCCTTGTAACCAGACTGGCATGTTTTGGTTTTGATGCGTGTGGAGGTTGGATGTGATATGTGCTTATGTGCTGGCATACAGGCTTGTAATAATGGATGTGGTTTGAGTAAGTCCTCACTCTGAGGCACGCGCAAAAGCGGTTTATTGACTGAAAGTTTCAGGCAACAGAGACAGAGAGGGTGCACATAACCATAGTAACTCACTGTCATAGATGCTGCAACGTTATCATTTATTAATATGTATTTGTCACTGTGACAGAAAATGTATTTGCATGATTTTTTCCACTTCAGATTATACATTGTATTTATTTGTAAGCAGAAGTTGTAACGGGTGCGGGAGAGGACCCACATACAGCACATGTAGGGAGGCAGACAGTCAGTAATTACTTATTACAAACTTGAGTACTGGACAGTTACACCGTAGACAGAACTCCAGTAAAAGTTGGCAAACCCCAGGAACTGTTGAAGCTGTTTATGGGAGTCCGGGATGGGCCAGGCAGTGACGGCGGAGACCTTGGTGGAGTCCATCTGCATGGTCCCCCCTCCCTAAGATGTACCCCAGGAAGGAGACAGATGGGGCGTGGAACTTGCACTTCTCCACCTTTAGGAAAAGGCAGTTCGGTAGGAGGCGCTGCAGGACCGCTTGGACCTGGTGGACGTGTTCTTCTCTGGACCGGGAGAAGATCAGGATGTCGCCATGGTAGACAAAGACAAATTTGTGCAGCATGGCATTTAGCACGTCATTAACCAGGGCTTGGAAGATAGCCGGGGCATTGGTGAGGCCGAAGGGCCAGATGCAAGAAGGGGTGTTAAACGCCGTCTTCCATTTTCCCCCTCGCGGATCCGGACCAGATGATAGAAGTTACGTAGGTCGAGCTTAGTGAAGATAGGAGCTCGAAGGCAGATACAATGAGAGGCAGAGGTCTTATCTTTCTTGGACACAAAGTAGAACCCAGCTCCTGCTGGGGACGATGAGGGGCAGATGATGCTCCCACCATATAATAATTAATATAATTGTCAATCGCCTCTCTTTCAGGGGCGGCCAGGGAATACAGGCGGCCTTGCTGAACACCTCCCTGAAGTCCAGGTATTCCACAGGGACCCCCAACACGTCGGATGTGGTCTGACTTGCCATTGTAGAAATGGTTGTTGCAAATAATGCAATAAAACTGTATGAAATTCAAACTAGAATTTTGGAGGGCCATGAGATATTTGACAATATCGATAGCAGCCTCACAACCATTACGCGAACATTGTCTTAACACAGAGTTCGGATGGAGCAGCTCTTCACTGTTCCCTTTGAGAGGAACAGTGAGAGAGTTAAGGCGACAATGTGGCTTTCCATCATTCGCAAGCAATAACATCATGGTTTGAAGTCCACCCCAGACTGGTACGTCTCTACCTTCCCTATTCACCTTTCCTCAACCCCATAGAGGAGGTGGCTGATTCAGAGCACAGACGGGTTCGTGCAGATAATTTTCATCTTATTTGTGAAGTCGGAAGTCGGAAGTCGGAAGAGTTGTCGGTGCGGACTACAGCTGTTGGTGCGTGTGCGGTTGGAGGACTCCCCGTCCCGTGTTTACTGCCTGGCTATCGGTTGCCCCCTCTACCTGCCCCCCCTTTTACAGCCTAGTCCAGCTGTGACTTCGTAGTTGCAGTTGGGCTAAACGGTATCTGGATGCTGGCTTGCCGAGGCGGTCTAACAGCCGTCTCGACACAGCCGGCGGCGTAAACGCCGGGGGAGATCCGCTCTGGCCAGGTAAGTGAGCAGGGGCGGGCGATGTCCTGCCGGCGGTACCACACTTGTTTTAGCTGTTTTTACTGTTTTATCCGGCTGTTTTAAAACTCTTGTTCTGTTTTAAAACTCTTCTACTCACCACTTTTACCGACGGACCCCTGTTGTTGTTTTTAAGTATGACGCCGCACAGCTCTCCGGCTGGTCCGGAGAGGGACAATCCTAAAGTTATGAAGTGCGATCTGTGCGACATGTTTTTAGTGGTTCCCGAGGAGGATTTTACCGACAGTGCTTTTATCTGCCCAAAATGCAGTAAAATCAACCACCTACAAGATCTCCTCATTGAATTAAAAGGACAAATTAAACTGTTAACAGAGCGAAATGCTATTTTAAAGGAACAATCCAAACTGCAGGATAATTTTAATAGTACGGTTTTAGTTGGTTCCCCTGGACTCGGACCTCTCCACTCTGGGCTTTTAGCAGCTACCCTCCCTCTCCAAGACCCTCCTGTGACCAACACCATGCATGGAGCTCCCCGGACCCCCCTGCTATCACACCTGCTCCCCCACATCTCTCCTGTTCACCGACCCGTCCCAGTCCCACCAACTCCACCCCCCGGCTTCCCTGGAAGCAGGTACCTCGACGCCAGGGAAGGAGATCAGGACAGTCTTCATCACTTCATGCCTCCCTCCAGCTGTCAAACCGCTTTCTTCCCTTGGCCCCAGATGAGGATTGTTCTCACCCCACCCACCCCCCCACTCTCACCCAGCCCCCCCCTCCCCACCACTCCTCCCTACCTCATCCCACTCGGCATCAGCCTGCTCAACCCCAAGCCCCCAGGCTCTCCAGATCACCTAAGCTCCTTCACCCATCACAGTCCTCTCCTCCTCCCAGACCCACCGACCCCCCCACTCCCCTCCCCTCCCCTGTGGACTCAAACACCTCCACCCTGGTCATCGGCAGCTCCATAGTACGTGACATTCGCCTCCACCCCTCATCCGGACCCTCCAAAACCCTCTGCTTCCCTGGTGCCCGCATCCTGGATATTAAGCATAGACTCCCCACCATCCTAACCAAATACTCTAACATCACCACCATCATCATCCACATTGGGACAAATGACATCAGAGCTGGACAATCAGAGTTATTAAAACAGGACTTTCAATCACTCCTCATCTCACTTCTGGACACTGGTAACAAGATCGTCATCTCAGGCCCCATCCCCACCCACAACAGAGGAATAGAAAGATGGTCCAGACTGTTTTCACTCCACTCCTGGCTGAAAGACTACTGTGCCGCCACTGGGATCCCCTTCATCAACAACTTCGACCTGTTCTGGGCGAGGCCCATCCTCCTGAGACGGGATGGCCTCCACCCAAATTGGAGGGGATCCCAGATGTTGTCAGAAAACATGGACTCCACTTTGAGAGATTGACATGGCGGCACGGTAGGATCTATTAATTCACTATCACCAAAAGCTATCGTTTCACCTCCCAGGACTGGTTTTATATCTACCATCATTTCCTACCGTAGACCCACAGCAGCGAGCTCAATATCACATCCATCTGCTGCCAACCAGAACAATCTAATTCATATCCCATTACTACCTCTGTTACCTGCTACTCCTGTCTGTAAACCTGTACATTTTGGTCTTTTAAATATCCGATCCCTCAACAACAAATCCTTTTTATGTCATGACTTTATTACTTTTAATGATCTGGACTTTTTTATTATCACAGAGACATGGTTAACCCAGGCAGACTGCAGCCCTCTCATTGAGGCAACCCCCCCCCCAATTTTACACACCTCCATCATCCCCGTCTGTCAGGTAGAGGCGGGGGGGTTGCCGTCATTTACAGAAATGATTTTAAATGTACCAATATTTCATTTAACAGTTTTACGTCTTTTGAATATCTTGCTTTTACAGTACACTCTGAGATCCCGGTACTAATTTTAATAATCTACAGACCTCCTAAACCAAACAGTGTTTTTATCCAAGAGTTTGCTGAAATCTTGTCCCATTTTGTGTCTAAATACGACAAGATCCTCATTTTAGGTGATTTTAACATACACGTCTGCTGCTCCACTCAACCGTTTGTTACAGATTTTATAGACACTTTCGAATCTTTTAGCCTCACTCAGGCAATACAAGGTCCAACGCATTCAAAAGGTCACACCCTAGACCTGGTTTTATACAGCGGTCTCAGCCCAGAACATTTTGAGACAAAGGATATCTGTGTGTCTGATCACATAGGAATTTTATTCAGTGTGGTTTTATCACAGCTAACTATTGAACACACTACAGCAGCCCGACGTCAAGTTTTTAATTCCAGGTCTGCTAGCAAGTTTTCTGAGCTTTTTAATTCTGCTTTTTTAACTGCTTTTAATCCAAATTTTAACACCGAAGAGCTCGTCTCTCTTTTTAACCACACCTCCCAGACTGTCCTTGACCCTGTTGCCCCTTACAAGAACAAGAAAGTGAAAAGCGCTCCACAGCGCACAGAGTTAAAGAGAGATTGTAGGAGGAAAGAGCGGAAATGGAAGAAAACAGGTCTGCAAGTATTTTATGAAATCTGGAAAGAATCTATGAAAGTCTATCAAAAAGCAGTTAAAAAAGCTAGAACTTCCTTCTTCTCAAGCCTTATTTTAGCCAATCACTCAAACCCCAAAATGTTATTCCAGGTAATAGATTCCATCATTACTCCCTCCACGAGCCATTTCAATGACGCCTCAGATGAGACATGTGAGATGTTTTTAAACTTCTTTATCAACAAGGTCAATGAGATAAAGCAGAACATAACCTCTCCAGACTCCAAGATGAATTCAACTAGGTGCAGTCTTGATATTGTTCCAACAAAGTTTCTAAAAGATGTTACTGACACAGTTGGGCCTAGTATTTTATTGATTATTAACAGCTCCTTGGAAAATGGCGTCTTCCCCTCCAGTTTTAAACATGCTGTGGTCCAACCTCTTTTAAAGAAACCAAACTTTGATCCGTCTGTGCTGAACAATTTTAGATCAATTTCCAAACTCCAGTTTTTATCCAAGGTTTTAGAAAAGGTTGTTTCCACTCAGCTTTTATCATTTTTGTGTCATAATAACATTTTTGAGAAGTTTCAGTCAGGTTTTAGAGCTCTACATAGCACAGAAACTGCCCTCTTAAAAGTAACAAATTACCTGCTTTTAACAGTCGACAGAGGGGAGAGTGCAATTTTAATTCTTTTAGACCTCAGTGCGGCGTTCGATACAATTGATCACGCCATTTTGATTGACCGCCTGGAATCCTGGGTTGGCGTCAAGGACACTGCACTTAGCTGGTTTTATTCTTACCTTTTAGAAAGAACCTTTGCGGTCACCATAGGTAATCATACCTCTTCCACAGCCCAAATTACCTGTGGTGTACCGCAAGGCTCAATTTTAGGCCCGATTTTATTTTCTATTTATATGCTCCCGCTGGGTCAGATCATCCAGCACAACGTCTCTTTTCCCTGCTACGCAGACGACACACAGTTGTACCTTCCGCTGAGACCGCACGACCCAAGAAGCCTAGCTGCTGTTTTAGACTGTCTGGATGATATTAACTGTTGGATGGCACAACATTTTCTACTGCTTAACAAATCAAAATCAGAAATAATCTTGTTCAGTCCCCCAAACACAGACACCACCCCCATTACTCATACCCTTGGACCACTTGCCACCAATATTAAGCTCTCTGCCAGAAACCTGGGTGTCATTTTTGACTCAAGCCTCACTTTTGACCAACATATTAAATCAGTAATCCAGTCCTGCTACTTCCAATTCAGAACTATTTCCAAAATCAAACCCATCCTTTCTCAATCTGATCTGGAAACAGTTATTCATGCATTAATTTTCTCTAGACTCGATTATTGTAACTCCCTCCTTTCTGGCACAAAACAAAAGTCCGTCTCCCGCCTCCAACTGGTCCAAAACGCAGCAGCTAGGCTTCTCACTGGTTTTAACAGACGAGATCACATGACCCCAGTCTTAGCTTCCCTTCATTGGCTCCCTGTCTGTTTTAGAATTGATTTTAAGATTTTACTGATCACTTTTAAAGCTCGTCTTGGTCTGGGCCCAGCCTATATAACAGAAATGCTGACACCATACGAGCCAGTCCGCAGCCTTAGATCCTCGGGTGGGGGCCTCCTGGCTGTTCCAAAGTCGAGACTAAAATCTAAGGGTGACCAGGCCTTTTCCATCAGAGCCCCTCGACTTTGGAACGACCTACCAGAGGAGATAAGGCTTGCGGACTCTGTGACTTCTTTTAAATCACTTCTTAAAACTCACTTTTACAGACTTGCCTTCTTGTGATGTCGTCTCCTCCCTTGTTTATTCTCCTCCTTTTTTATTTTCCTTTTTTTATCTGTACGTTCTAGTTTGCACATTATTTTATTTATCTATTTTACCGTATTTTATCTGTGTTTTCTTTTTATTTTTATGACTTCTTTTTATTGCTTTTATTTATCTTAATGAACTATTTCCATGTCTTTTTGTTGATTATCATCGTTTTTGATCGTCTCTGTCTGACATGACCTCAAATGCTAATCGTCTCTGCTGGTCTGTCTCTGTCTGACATGACCTTAAATGTTAATCGTCTCTGCTCTGCTTGTCAAAGCACTTTGTAAACCCTGTTTTTAAAGGTGCTATATAAATAAAGTTATTATTATTATTATTATTATTATTTTCTGCATGGAGGTGGAAGGTTTATGACCATCAGCCACATGACCAGATGTCCCTCCTTGGATCCGACATACCAAGCGGTTTTATCCCAGGTGCATCGCCTTGGATAATATCAGATGCTATGATGATGAAAACATGTGGCCTAACCCTGAAGATCGCAGAGAAGAGATACAGTAATTTTGTGCTTTTTTTAGTCCCCCCCCTTTTTATCTGGGCTTGTTCTGCCCTTCGGGCATTTCATTTAAATTGTGATGCTTTTCATCTGTAAATTTCAGTTCTTCCAGACTTTTATTTTGACATTTGTATTGTTTGAGCTGTACAGGAAATAGGCAGGAAAATGTCTAGATTTACGTTCTAATTTGCGTGTAAAAACGCTAGAAACAGCAGGCTCATTACAGTTTTTCTTGATTGCTTTGACCTGCTTAAAGAAACTGGGATCCACTTGGTTTTCATCATCACTGTCTCAGCAGAGCACAAGACACCTCTTGCAAATGTGTTAACCCTTTCTCATTGGATTGACACATTTTCCCCACCCTTTTGTTTTAGCTATGGTAACCAAACAGAAACCATCTGTTCTAGGAACTACTTACATCAGTATGAAATCACTGAAGCACCTGTGTGACACTCCTTCACACAAATCTTCCATTAGCAATCAGTCTGCAGGCCTTAAAAGGTGCAGCATCTGTGTTGTTCTTTGCCAACATGGATGGAAGAGGTCTAAGGCAGATGAGAGTGAGAGTAAGAGGTAGAGCAGTTGTGTTTGTCTGTGGACCCGGACTGAGAGACCTGAGGCTGAGCGGCAGGTTTAAAGTGTTTATTTACAACAGGTAATAGTGCGGCGAGCTGGTGCGGGTGACGTAGCCGTGCGGGCAGGTCGGCAGTAGACAGCCGAGGAGACGAGCAGGCAGGTAGGCAGGCAGGCAGGCAGGAGTCCAGAGGAGAGGTGCTTGGGATTTCCTGGAGAGCGAAGCCACAAGACAGGCGTTAGCAGAAACAGCTACGGTACACGGAAGTACGTTCAGGTTTACAAAAGAGAACGATACGGAGCACGTCAACATCACCGTAGGGACTGAATCATCTGGGCCCAGTATTTCAAAACTTGTAATCCGGATCAGAATAATCCGGATAATGAAATCCTCCTTTTCTCAGTCATGGATCAAGGTGATCCTGCTGACTTTATCTGAGTATTTAAAAACACTGGCCGGGTGGATCACCGTGATCCCGACCTGGCTGGATAGGATTGCCAAATCTCAAGTCTCCGCCTCTGAAACATGGCGGACTACTTCACGGCAGGAGCAGCTGGGAGCACGACTTTCACGTAAAAAATGTAAGTTTACCGTCGTCTAATGTTTAGCGGTTTAAGGACCATATAAACGCCAACCAACATATCGTGCTAGCTATATATATGAATTGTCACGTACTTAAAACCAGGCTGTAGCGATCTCTAATTGAGCCGCGGCCGTGCTAACGGTAGCTAACTCGGCTGCATTGACTTGCGTGGTAAGCAGCTAGCAGGCTAGCGGTCGCTGGCTTTGTTTACGAATTTTGCGGTCCATGGTTTGATTTACAAGGTAATTAATCTGACGTACATTATACCATAACTGTTTAAACTAACATCAACCTGTTAGGAGTTTATTAGCGTTACGTCATTGGCAACACAGCAGACTTAAAATAGGCTTCATGTGTACAGACCACACACACTGTATATGTGTGTTGTGTATGAACTATGCAGTTCATTCAGAAGTGTCAGAATGCTACAGTAATGCTGGGAAAATCATGCTGTTGGATGACAACAGCATGATGACTATTGCCATGTTAGTCATTCTGGCGTTATACTGCACCAGGCTCAACGCAAGCACAAGTTGAAACGGTTCTCATTGTGGTTTGAATTGCTGTAGCTTCAAAAGGAATAATGGGATACAATAGTGGAGAAGGCACATCTCCAAATCATGCTGTTATCATGCACACAATTTCTGTGACTATTGTGGATTCCCAATGAAGACAAAGATATTACTCATACTCCTTCCCTTTCTTCTATTTCAGAGCCCACTCAGCTATTAAGGACAGGGTCTGTATGAGTGCTGGAAATCCTTGGAAATGCTTCAATTGCAGTGATAAATTGTAGGATTTTGAATAAAGTGCTGGAAAGTGTTGAAATTGTAGTTGCATTATTTTCATGTATTATTGCTTGATCAGTGACACAATTAGATAAAAAATGTTCCATCCTAATTTGTCTCCCTTTATGTAGAAGGCTCTCACTAAACATAATTGTGGTCATTTAAAGCAAAATAGCATCTGATTTGGTTAAGTAAAATAATCAGTTTGTACACAAACAAAGCCAAACACTTGCTACACCTTAAATGTTCTTAATTTACTTCAATTTGTTTCAAGTAATGCACTGACAATTTAGATTAAGTGTAATGAACATCTTGAGTAACAATATCTAGGAGAAGCGGAGCTGAGACATTGTCAATCCAAGTCAAATCCACCTCTGAGGTGGGATCCAAATGATCCTGAAATTTTGGTATCAAGCTGATCCAGATCTCGGCCTTACGTTTTGAAATACCCAAATCCAGCCCTTTATCTGGATTTAAGGGAGGATTGGATTACCAAAGCTGACATGTACATCGATAGTCCGACGTTATAATACATTTGTCTCGGGTGTTCTGCGGAGCAGTTAAAGCTGGTATTAGTGACAGGCTGGATGTTACCGTTGACGTGCGCTAGCTCAACACCAGTTAGCAACGGTGACTTGTGCAAATATAAGGACTGGACCAATTGTGCTGAAAACGGTCTCCACCGACCTATATCACCTCGGGTAAGTTGGAAATGAGGACCTATGTCCAAAATTCCGAACTTTTCCTTTAAGGAAACCTAAGACTGGCTCATTTCAGTGGCACATAATTAGGAGTTTTCTTTGGCCAGAGCATGTAGTTCACAGAAGAGGCCACTAGATGCCACTGTAGTCAGGTTTCATATTCGTTTCAAGGCTTCAACACATACTGAAACATCGCTTCGAACTGTTTCGAAGCTTCCCTTTGCCCATCACTATGAAATACCCAGTTTTCAGATCAGATCACGATTTAATCCAATCCGACCAGGATAATCCAGTCTGATCACTTTTGAAATACTGGGCCCTGGCGATGAAGTGGTGGAGAGACCAGGGTTAAGTAGGCTGGAGCTGATGAGCTGAATGGGAACAGGTGAGCCTACTCTGTCTCGGCTGCCGGCACGCCCACCGGACACACCCCGAGGAGGGGCTGGTGAGGGAGAGGAAAGGAGGGGGAAGACAGACAGGGAAAAACACAAACAGGCACAAAACCCCAGACTGTCCTGGCAGAACCGTGACAAGAGGGCTCCGAGGAAGAGGAGTCCGAGGAAGAGGTGGAGGTATAGTTGGAAGGGCTCAGGTTTCAGATGAAATTCGGGCAAATTTCTTCACGGCTGGATTACTGTAATTCTCTGTATGTTGGTGTCGACCAGTCGTTGCTCCGTCGCCTGCAGCTTGTGCAAAATGCTGCCGCTCGTCTCCTGACTGAAAAAAGAACGCGCGACCACATTACACCAGTCTTGGCCTCGCTACACTGGCTCCCTGTCCGCTTCAGGATTGATTTTAAACTTTTATTTGTTTTTAAAGCTTTAAATGGACTGGCACCACTATACTTATCTGAACTTTTACACTGTCACACTCCAGCCAGAGAGCTGAGGTCAGCAGATCAACTGCTCCTGAAAGTCCCCAGGACCAGACTAAAAGCCAGAGGGGACCGAGCCTTTGCGGCGGCTGCCCCGAGGCTCTGGAATAGCTTGCCTTGGCATATTAGATCAGCCCAGACCCTAGAGGTTTTTAAGTCCCTATTGAAGACCCACCTGTTCTCCATGGCTTTTACAGTTTTTTTCAATCGCTAACAAGCGCTTACCCATACTTCAGATACTTTTTCTAATCTCTTAACACAGACTCACACCTACAAAACACAATTGGCCAAATGGATCATTTTCTTCTCAAAAACACATTTTGTTAAATATATACTTACTCTTCATTTCAAAATAGAACACATCTTTCTCTGCACACACTAACTTTACCAAAACACTGGAAATCTGACTCAAAATGAAATTATTCTGTCAAAGAATAACACTTGTTTTCACTTCACAAGATACATGCAGTCAGTACACCAGGTTTCAAAATACTGGCTATTGTTGACATTACAAAAACTGCATTGACTTTTATGTTTCAGTTTTACAGGTATTTGCATGCAAAACATGTAATCCATCGTTTTTACACTAAATTTCTTGGTTGGGAACTTTATGTCATGTAACGTTCACATTCAAAAGCATTCCAGTAAAAATCAAATCAGTTTTTTTCCCTTTACTGTTTACTACAGGAGGTACAGTATAAATACTGTTTACAGTATGATAGATCATACAGTATTGCTTATATTGAACAAAATATCCATGAAACAGACAAGAGCATTCTGAACAAAACAACAACAGCAAAAACCCCAGATAAAAAGTTTGTCTTTTTCTGTTTCTGTTTCCAAAAACATCACTCCTCAAAGTCCACCTTTTACTGTATAAGTGTCAATGTAATAGAAAAAATAACCCCTGCCACTGAGTCTAAGCCACACTGAATCAGCTGTGGTTGGCCCAATTTAGCCAACATAAATCAGCTGTGTGTCAATTATTCAATTGTTTATTATCAGCTGAGAAATATTGTTTTTGAACTGATATCATTGCAGAAGCATATGTTTTTATACTGTATTTAAGGTTTGGAATATTGTTTTTTCTATTGTGGGATGTTGTGTGTTTACATTTGTAAATAATCCAAAAACAATCCATAATTTTGTTGGGAGGTATAGCTTGTCTGTTTAGAAAATGTAAGCATTGTAGAAATGTGTTCACTGACTGCATATTGTGTGAAAACGACATGAAATGTGTGAATGGTATGGCCACAAAAGACCGATGGTGTGCTAATTGTGTTTAGAGTTTTGAAAATGTGACAACTGGTTGGTCAAACGCTTGTTAGCGACTGAAAAAAACTGTAATTCAGGCTGAGCATGACACCCGCCTACTGTATTTTATGTATATTTTTATTTATTTATTTATATTATTCTCATTGTATTGTATTGTATTGTTTTACTGAACTGTACAGCACTTTGGTCGACCATTGGTCGTGTAAAATGTGCTCTATAAATAAAGTTTGAGTTGAGTTGAGAACTGTTATTGATCACGTTATCAATCATGGCCTTTAAGAAGCAGCAGGCTCATTAAGAGTGCAGACCGCAGAAATCACTTCATGTTGTTTCCAAGCAGAGGCATCACTTGTATGTATCTCACCTTTCTAACTACACTCAACAAAAATATAAACACAACTTTTTTCATGAGATGGACTTAAAGATCTAAAATTCATTCCAGATACACAATATTACCATTTCTCTCAAACATTGTTCACAAATCTGTCTAAATGTGTGATAGTGAGCACTTCTGCTTTGCTGAGATAATCCATCCCACCTCACAGGTGTGCCACATCAAGATGCTGATCTGACATCATGATTAGTGCACAGGTGTACCTTATACTGCCCACAATAAAAGGCCACTCTGAAATGTGCAGTTTTGTCTCACAGCAAAATGCCACAGATGCCACAAGCATTGAGGGAGCGTGCAATTGGCATGCTGACAGCAGGAATGTCAACCAGATCTGTTGCTCGTGCATTGAATGTTCATTTCTCCACCATAAGCCGTCTCCAAAGGCGTTTCAGAGAATATGGCAGTACATCCAACCGGCCTCACAACCGCAGACCACGTGTAACCACACCAGCCCAGGACCTCTTCATCCAGCAGGTTCACCTCCAAGATCGTCTGAGACCAGCCACTCAGACAGCTGCTGAAACAATTGGTTTGCATAACCAAACAATTTCTGCACAAACTGTCAGAAACCGTCTCAGGGAAGCTCAACTGCGTGCTCGTCGTCCTCATCGGGGTCTTGACCTGACTCCAGCTCGTCGCCGTAACAGACTTGAGTGGGCAAATGCTCACATTCGATGGCGTCTGGCACGTTGGAGAGGTGTTCTCTTCACGGATGAATCTCGGTTTACATTGTTCAGGGCAGATGGCAGACAGTGTGTGTGGCGTCGTGTGGGTGAGCGCTTTGCTGATGTCAATGTTGTGGATCGAGTGGCCCATGGTGGTGGTGGGGTTATGGTATGGGCAGGCATCTGTTATGGACGAAGAACACAGGTGCATTTTATTGATGGCATTTTGAATGCACAGAGATACCGTGATGAGATCCTGAGGCCCATTGTTGTGCCATACATCCATGAACATCACCTCGTGTTTCAGCAAGATAATGCACGGCCCCATGTTGCAAGGATCTGTACACAATTCTTGGAAGCTGAAAATGTCCCAGTTCTTGCATGGCCAGCATACTCATCGGACATGTCACCCATTGAGCATGTTTGGGATGTGCTTGACCGGCGTATACGACAGCGTGTACCAGTTCCCACTAATATCCAGCAACTTCGCACAGCCATTGAAGAGGAGTGGACCAACATTCCACAGGCCACAATTGACAATCTGATAAACTCTATGCGAAGAAGATGTGTTGCACTGTGTGGCATGATGGTTAAGGAGTTAAAGTTGCAGGGGCAAGAGACGGTTTTCAAATTAAAAAAACACTTTATTTAACATATGTCAATCAGCAAAATAATCAAAACTTCACTCCCTCACCCACACACACACACACACACACACACACTACACACACGCACACACACACGCACACACACACGCACACACCACACACGCACGCACACACCAGTTGCATAACATTACACCCTACAATAACAGATCAAAAAGCAGGACGGTAGTCTACTGGCGGCAGGACCAAACCAAAAATATGGAGGTCTGTAAATTAAACACCTGTGCAACAACACTCACACACACACACTGGACACTCGTGAAGGGGGACCACCACCAGGGACGGAACTGCCGCCTTGGACCACAGCACCTAACCAAAACACACAAAACAAGTTAAAACATGCAACCGGGTGCAACACAAGGCTGGTGCGACAAAACAATGAAAACAAAAACACAGAAATACACCAACATGAACTCACAAAAATGGAAACTAATTACTAAAGCACAAATCAATGAACACAGTGGAGTGCCCCTTTAAATGTGGGCAGCTTTGTAGTGACCACGCCAAAAGCGCTCAACTGACCAGCTCGTTAGGACACATTCATGGGACAGCCACACAGCTGATTAACAAACGGAAAATCAGCAGTGAAAAAAAAGGAACGTCCGTCAATGTAATAGAGCCAAAACAGCAGCGTGGATCTTCAGGAGGGGTGGCTGGACACAGACCAACCATTCACCACGGCCTCTACAAGAAGGCACACCACTATAATTTAGCAAACACATTAAAACACATTAAAATCGACATCTCTAGAAAATGAATTTGTACATACCACGACGCGACGCTACAGTGACGCCCAGAGCGACGGAGGGACAACGGCTCGTGCTGCGGGTCAATCACTCAGCTACACCAGAACACAACGAATATTAAGCTGGGAACTGAGCGACAGAGCCGCTGGATGGCAGACAATTGCTAACTTACTGAGAGGAACAGGTGAGCGCATCCCGGGAGGGCCTCCGGCGGAGCGCCTCGTCTCCCACAGCCCCAGCGGCCGCTTGGCTGCAAAGAGCGGAGATCGCGTCATCACAATGCCCATTTACACACAAATGCACAACAGAGGACTGGCAAAGAGCATTACCTAGATGAGGAGGAATGTAAGCCCGCAACAGCCACGCCGAACCACAGCGAAGGACAGGCTGCAGCCACAGAAGGAAACGAGAGACAGGTGTGTCTGCACCTCTATATGTAGGGGTGTGTCGTACCGCCCCTCATTCAGGGTGCCCAACTAGTTGGCACAGTGCCATATAGTGGCAGGAAAGGAAACGACCTGTCACATCTACCCCCCTTTTTTTCGCATCGTCGGCCCGACGATGGACAGAGAACCTAAAGGAAACTAACTCCAAGGCCGGAAAATGGCAACCTGGGCGTTAGACACAAGGTCTGGGCCTCTGCCAGCAGTGTTTTGATGGCTAACCGGCTGAGGGAGATGATTGACATTAGAGTGCTGGCCAGCAGTAGAGCGAGCTGTTCTACGCAATGCCTGCTGACCAGTACTTGGCTGGTTAGTTGGGGACAACAATAAGGCCGGTGGTGCGGCCCGCTCAGGTGCTGAAGATGTTGTCGGAAGAAAACTGACCAGCCTAGGGGTCACAATGGGAAGGCCTGTAGGACAAGCGGCACCCGGGGCAGCTGCAGGTGGCGGGCAGGGTGATTTAGAAACCAAGAACCACAGTTCGCTGTCACTGGAAGACTCGCCATCCGTTGCTGCCAGGGCCGGTGGAGGGGATCTGTCTGGTGGGGGGTCGGCAACTTCAGGCTGAATTGCAGCCTTCAGCATTCCCCGATGCACATTCCGAACCTTATGCAGGTCATTTACCGGAGCAACAGTATAAACTGCTCCTTCACCAGCAGGGGCTTTCACAACCTGATGGATCACCGAGCTCCAGAGATCTTGTATTTTCTGGCGCCCCCTAACACTGTGGTCCTTCAAGTAGATTAGCTGGCCCACCACCAAAGGTGCCTCCCGGACCTGCTGATCATGGCGCTCTTTCCGTCGGCCAGCAGCAACCAACATCCTTTCACGGGCACCCTCAAAAGCAACGTGGAGTCTCGCTTGGTGCTCAGCCACCCAGTCCTGCACCTGGCCTGGTATTGGATCCTGGACGCGTCCCAGGAGAAAGTCAACTGGAAGACGAGGCTCCTGTCCGAATAGGAGGAAGAAAGGGGACTTGCCTGTGCCCTGATGAGGGGTCGTATTATAACAGTACAGCACCTGTGGCAAACAGGCGGCCCAATCCCGTTTCCGGGAGACTGGAAGGGTACGGAGGAGGTTATGCAAAGTGCGGTTAAACCGCTCGCATTGGCCATTACCCGCCGGGTGGTATGGGGTAGTACGGGATTTTGCAACACCGTACAAGAGACAGAGCTGGTGAATCAGTGAACTCTCGAAGCTCCTGCCTTGGTCCGAGTGCAGACGGCTCGGAACACCAAACTTGTAAAACCACTCCGAGATCAAGACCTGGGCCACAGTGGAGGCCCGTTGATCCCGAGTAGGAACTGCTACCGTAAATTTACTGAACACGTCTGTCATGACCAGGACATTCTCGTACCCATTCCGAGAAGGCTCCAACAGCGTGAAATCGATGGCCAAGATCTCATTAGGTCGGGAGGCAAGCAGGTGGCCCATGAAACTATGTGACCCCTGTCCAGAGTCCTTGGCGACTTGGCAACGCTGGCACCCCAGGACCCACTGCTTTATGTCCGAAGACATTCCTGGCCAATAGCAGCGTTGCCGAACCAATTCAGTGGTTCGCTCTATGCCCTGGTGGCCATGTTCGTGATGCAGCTGACTCAAAGTCTCCTGCTTAAGGGCAGCAGGCAAAATGAGCTGGAGAAACTCTTCCCCTCCATCTGAGCGGAAAACCTTGCGGAAAAGAACACCGTCTTGCTCCACTAGACGGCCCCATTGCCGAAAAAGTGCCAAGGCTGACTTGGGAAGCTGTTGCCTCTCCACAGAGGTAGGAGGACTCTGCCGTTGCCAAAACACAAGTACATGCTTCAGAAGGGGGTCAACCTCCTGCAAGGACCGAAGATCAGCAACAGAGTGGGAGGGAAGAACTGAGACCACGGACTGGATGGCTGATGTCAAAGGAGCTGGAGGTGGATCTTGATGGAGGCGGATGGGGACCGAGGTGCCCAGTAAGGACTCGGAAAGTTGGTGGGACCCAGGTGCATGCTGACGTGAAAGTGCATCCGCATTTATGTTGCTGCGGCCGGACCGGTACTTAATATCGAAATCAAAACTGGCAAGTTGGGCAGCCCACCGATGTTCAGTGGCTCCTAGTTTGGAAGACTGGAGATAGCTCAGAGGGTTATTGTCGGTGAAGACAATGCACTTATGCCCCAATAAATACTCCCTGAACTTCTCGGTCATGGCCCACTTGAGCCCAAGGAATTCCAGCTTCATAGAGCTGTAATTTGCCATATTGCGCTCAGTAGGCCGAAGACCTCGACTGGCGTAGGCCACAGGTCTAACACCGCTGTCCGTCTCCTGAGAGAGGACAGCCCCTAGGCCACTATAGCTGGCGTCGATCTCCAGAATAAATGGACGCGAAAAGTCAGCGTAAGCTAGCACTGGGGATGAGACCAACTTTGATTTCAAGGCCTGGAAGCTCTCCTCACACTGAGGTGTCCATGCAGCACCCAGAGCCTGACCTGACCCCTTCCTTGGCTTGGTGCCTGCCAGCTCAGCCACTAACCGATGCAGAGGACCTGCAAGTTTGGCAAAGCCACTTACAAAGCGCCGGTAGTAGCTGGCAAAGCCCAGAAAGGAACGCAACTCTGAAACCTGACTGGGGCGCCGCCAGTTAGCCACAGCCTCAATTTTCTTGGGGTCCGTGGAAACTCCCTGGCTTGAAATGACATGCCCCAAATAGCCGACCTCCTGTTGGAAAAATGCGCACTTCTCAAGTTTTGCCTTGAGGTTCTCCTTTTGGAGGCGGCCAAGCACCATTTCCAGCCGCTGGAGATGTTGCTCGACAGAGGAGGAGTAGATGACAATGTCGTCCAGATAGAGTAATAAGGACTGACCCTGCTGATCACCAAACATCCTCTGCATGAGCCGCTGGAAGGTGCTTGGGGCATTACACAAGCCAAAAGGCATGCGATTAAACTCAAAAAGGCCAAATGGTGTACAGAAGGCGGTTTTCGGCCGGTCCTTCTCCAACACCGGAACTTGATTGTAGCCACTGGCCAGATCGATCGTGGAGAACCAACGGGCCCCAGAAAGTGCATCCAAACTCTCCTCGATACGAGGCAGAGGAAAGGCGTCCTTCCTGGTCTTGCCATTTAGGGGGCGATAGTCCACGCACAGACGCAAACTCCCACCCTTTTTCCGCACCAAGACGATGGGAGATGCGTAGGGGCTGCTGCTCTCCCTAATGACCTGAGACTCAAGGAGCTGATTGATATGTGCCTTCACGGCCTCGTACTCTGACGGAGGGATACGTCGATACCTCTGCCTGACCGGGGCATCATCGAGCAGTGGTATGTCATGCGAGATGAGGTTAGTACAGCCCAGGTCACCATCGTGGGCTGAAAAGACTGACTGGTACTTGTACAGCAGCGACCTTACGCCTGGCTGCTCCTGATCAGGCAACGCGGACAAGTCAATGGATCCTATCCTATCCGATATTGAGGGGACAGCGGCTTGGGACGAGATGGTCACCAAAGTGGGCTCCACCTCAGTCACACCAGCAGGCAGGCTGACGATCTGGGCAACACCCAGGATGCCAAGGCTGGTCTGTGGGTAAAGAAGAACCTCTGTTGTCCCGACATTGACTACAGGGACATACACCGTACCCCGGATGACCTGTATCAGGCAAGGAGAGGCTAGCAGCCCAGCTGGTAGACCGGATTCAGGGGGCTCAAAAAGTACACTCCGATCGGAAAACTGCTGGGAGCAGGTGCTAGCAACCAGCTTCATCACCCCCCCGGGAATGCGTACCACCCGCTTTCCCCGGACCCTGACAGTGCCAGTGGGGCCCCCAGGAGCTTGGGCGAAAGACTGGTGGCACCTCTGTAGGGCTGTAACAACTGGGCCAGGGGCCTGTGACACAAAAGAGGAATCAACAAAAGAAGGACCGTATGCACCGAAAAGTTCACGGTAGCAGCGACGAATCACATTCATCCCCAGGATCCCAGGGACTGAAGACGCGATGCCAGGAGGGTCCTTAACCACATGGAATCCCACAGTGAGGCATCACCTTACCACAGAGTTCCACATCAAGCTCCAAATAGCCGATGTATGGAATCGCTAGGCCGTTAGCCGCTCGCAGCTGTAGCCAGTGACAAGATTGGAGGCGATCATGACCCCAAGGTGCAAACTGCTCCAGGAAGAAACTTTCTGTAATGGTGGACACCATGGAACCAGTGTCCACCAAGCATGACACAGAGACCCCTCCAATGGAGGCATCAATGTTTGGACAAGGAGCAATTAAGTCAGCTGCTGCACCTTCCTTTGAGCCTATAGACTCCCCAACTGAACTGTGGCTCGGCAGCGCAGTGGGCTTCAGTTTTCCGACGGGTGAGGAGAAGGAGTGAACCCTGCGGCGTTAGAGCTCAAGCCAGCCACCGAATTAACACGCCGTCTATGGGGAGCCCGTACGCCATCACACTCTCGGGCAAAATGGCCAGGCTGCTGACACCTTCTGCAGATTAAAGGGCCATTGTGAGAAATTTGACCTTGGGAACGAGGGGCCTGCAGGGAGGCAACGGTCTGGGTCAACTGGTCAAGCTGCTCCTGCTGGCGCTTCAAAAGATCCATCAGTTCACTGAACCCTGGTCCAGGAGGGGCGATGTTAGGGGGAGGCTGGGTGTGGCCCTGTACTCTGTACTGCAGGCCATAAGCTGCTGGCAAAGAAGCACTACGCCCCCTAGCGGCCCCGGGAAGACCCTCCCTCTCCCAGCGAATTGCCTCACTGCGTAGCTCCAACAGGGTGACAGTTGGCTGACGGCGAACAAGTTGTTTGAGCTCTCGCCGGAGAGAACAATCAAGCACATGCTCAATAAATTGGTCCCGAAGGAGAACATCAGCATTTGGTACCCCATCAGGAGCACACTGTTGGACCTGTGCCATTAAAGCCATAAGCCATAAACTCATGCAGCATCTCCCCCTCAAGTTGGTGCCGGGAAAAGAACGCCTGCTGCAAGGTTACATAAGGCTGGGCACAGCCATAAAGTTCCTTTAAAATGGTGAAAACCTTACCAGTGTCTCCTCGCTCTGCAGCAGAGCGAAACTTGATCTCTGCCTTGGCTTCTCCTTCAAGATGATCAAAAACGAAAAGAGCTTGGTCAGCAGCGCCCAGATGGCGGGCACGCACACATGCCTGTACCTCCTCTACCCACTCAGCTATCCCAATGCCAGTCCTACCATTGAACACTGGGCACTTACGATCCCTTGGCACGACAACCAACCGCTCTGTGACAGCAGCGGTCACCCCTGCAGGTGGGGCTCGACTCGGTGGAGCAGAGGAAGCAGCCCCACCAGAGCCCCCCAGAGAAGCGGCCTGCTCCTGACGAAGCTGCTCATTGTCCGCCTTAAGCTGCGACACGAGCTCCACGAGCCGCTGCACCTCGTCCTCCATACTAGCTAAGGGGAACTGCACCAAAGCCTTACGTCCCTAGAACGAACGGTGCTGTTTTGGCTCAACAATCTACACATACAACACAACAAGAAACCTATATTAATAAGCACAGAAAAAAACACGTCTCTGCACCCTTTTTTTCTCTTTTTTTTATTTTTTATGTGGTATCCTGTCAACAACGCAGAATGTGGCATGATGGTTAAGGAGTTAAAGTTGCAACAACGCCACCTGGGGTAATTTCACCCCCAGGAAATTCTAAGGTAACCTTTTATGAAGGAGGTCACACGGGTTCGATATACCACAGGGGCAAGAGACGGTTTTCAAATTAAAAAAACACTTTATTTAACATATGTCAATCAGCAAAATAATCAAAACTTCACTCACTCACCCACACACACACACACTACACACACACACACGCACACACACACGCACACACACGCACACTACACACACGCACGCACACACCAGTTGCATAACATTACACCCTACAATAACAGATCAAAAAGCAGGACGGTAGTCTACTGGCGGCAGGACCAAACCAAAAATATGGAGGTCTGTAAATTAAACACCTGTGCAACAACACTCACACACACACACTGGACACTCGTGAAGGGGGACCACCACCAGGGACGGAACTGCCGCCTTGGACCACAGCACCTAACCAAAACACACAAAACAAGTTAAAACATGCAACCGGGTGCAACACAAGGCTGGTGCGACAAAACAATGAAAACAAAAACACAGAAATACACCAACATGAACTCACAAAAATGGAAACTAATTACTAAAGCACAAATCAATGAACACAGTGGAGTGCCCCTTTAAATGTGGGCAGCTTTGTAGTGACCACGCCAAAAGCGCTCAACTGACCAGCTCGTTAGGACACATTCATGGGACAGCCACACAGCTGATTAACAAACGGAAAATCAGCAGTGAAAAAAAAGGAACGTCCGTCAATGTAATAGAGCCAAAACAGCAGCGTGGATCTTCAGGAGGGGTGGCTGGACACAGACCAACCATTCACCACGGCCTCTACAAGAAGGCACACCACTATAATTTAGCAAACACATTAAAACACATTAAAATCGACATCTCTAGAAAATGAATTTGTACATACCACGACGCGACGCTACAGTGACGCCCAGAGCGACGGAGGGACAACGGCTCGTGCTGCGGGTCAATCACTCAGCTACACCAGAACACAACGAATATTAAGCTGGGAACTGAGCGACAGAGCCGCTGGATGGCAGACAATTGCTAACTTACTGAGAGGAACAGGTGAGCGCATCCCGGGAGGGCCTCCGGCGGAGCGCCTCGTCTCCCACAGCCCCAGCGGCCGCTTGGCCGCAAAGAGCGGAGATCGCCTCATCACAATGCCCATTTACGCACAAATGCACAACAGAGGACTGGCAAAGAGCATTACCTAGATGAGGAGGAATGTAAGCCCGCAACAGCCACGCCGAACCACAGCGAAGGACAGGCTGCAGCCACAGAAGGAAACGAGAGACAGGTGTGTCTGCACCTCTATATGTAGGGGTGTGTCGTACCGCCCCTCATTCAGGGTTATGTAGGGGTGTGTCGTACCGCCCCTCATTCAGGGTGCCCAACTAGTTGGCACAGTGCCATATAGTGGCAGGAAAGGAAACGACCTGTCACAACTGCATGAGGCAAATGGTGGTCACACCAGATACTGACTGGTTCTGAGTCCCCAGACCCCAATAAAGCAAAAAAATGCACATTTCAGGGTGGCCTTTTATTGTGGACAGTCTAAAGCACACCTGTGCACTAATCATGATGTCAGATAAGCATCTTGATGTGGCACACCTGTGAGGTGGGATGGATTATCTCAGCAAAGCAGAAGTGCTCACTATCACACATTTAGACTGATTTGTGAACAATGTTTGAGAGAAATGGTAATATTGTGTATCTGGAATGAGTTTTAGATCTTTAAGTCCATCTCATGAAAAATGGGAGCAAAAACAAAAGTGTTGTGTTTATATTTTTGTTGAGTGTAAGTTAACTTATAAATAGTATTCAGTTTATGATGTAAAAACGAAGTTATAAAGCTAAAATCTAGGTGGCAATGTTAGAAACTATGGAAGCTAATTTGAACATGTGGATGGTAACATAGATTCAGGAGATAAGCTGAACATGTAATTCTAGGCTAAAAGTATTGTTCATGGAAATTAGCTGACTTAAATGCAATATTTTGCTGTTTTCTAGTTTCACTCTCTTCCTTTTTCATCTGTGAGTCAGTACAATGTGAAGATTGAAAATAAATCTACTGAAATGTTCATGATTGAAAGAGAGTTTACCTCACTGTCTAGTTGGAGTTAGGACACCTCAGCGAGGACAGTACAAGGGTTTATGTTGTTGTTTTTCTGTTCAGAATGTTCTTGTGTGTTTCATTAATATTTTGTTCACTGTAAGCAATACTGTAAAACTTTTTCTGTTCTATCATACTGTTAACAGTATTTCTACTCTACCTCCTGTACTAAACAGTAAAGGAAAAAAACTGATTTGCTTTTTACTGGAATGCTTTTGAATGTGAACATGACATGTGGACATACAGTTCCCAACCAAGAAATTTAGTGTAAAAACGGTGGATTGCATGTTTTGCATGCAAATACATGTAAAACTGAAACATAAACGTCTATGCAGTTTTTGTAATGTCAACAATAGCCAGTATTTTGAAACCTGGTGTACTTTGATTGACTGCATGTACCTTGTGAACAGTGTTGGGCAAGTTACTTCAAAAGCGTAATGTATTATTTATTACTTGTTACTGTCATTTCAAAGTAATTAGTTACATTACAATATTACTGTCTTTGAATTGTAAGGCATTACACTACTTTTACATTACTTTTGCATTACTTTTCGCCAAAATAAAAGGAAATATGGATTTTTTGTTCTCAATAGATCTTCTTGTGTTCAATGCAGCTCATTACACAGCAGGATGTGATGTTTTTCGCTTCAAAATAAAAGAACGAAAAACGGAAAATGACTCGTATCCCGTTATTCGTTTAAAAAACGGAAAACGACTCGTTAACTGATATTAGATATTGTGTTCATGAATGGGATTCGGGGATGAAATAACAGTGCCATTTTTCATTCCAGATTTGCCGTTCGTCTTTTTTAATGACCTTGATGCGCTGTATGCTGTGAAATTACCTGAAAGCTATGGGGTTATATTTGTGCCACATTCATGAAGGAGCAATGTGAGATTTTGAGCGCAGAAAAATATATTTTGCGAGCACAGAAATGATATTTTGAAGAGAAATGATAGGCGAGCAAAACATAATGTAATTTGAGCAGGCAAAAATATATTACTCTCACTCAATTTTACTCATGCCCTCTCTCAAACTCTTGCTCGCTGCGCTGCAGACCGCTGCACGCGCGCTCTCAATCTGTCCCTTCTGTGCGCGCTCAACTTTAGGCTCGTTCGACTTGATGTAGCCGCCTGCAGCGCGCCACCTAACGTGATGTATTGTGGGTTGAAAGCGATGCATGATGGCTAGAATTTGTGTCCGACTTAGCAGCCGACTGCATAGACGTCACAGGGTCGCGACCATATCACGTGACCCAAAACATCGCGAGAACAAGTTTTTAAGAGCCGCTTCTTGCGGCGCTTGGCAGCGCGGTGAACGGTGGCTGCAACTGGCTTGTCCACACCTCCGCTACAGCGGAATGGTTCTCATTGGTTAAAAGTTCAATGACATGTGTTCAGGTCCGTACTCGGCGGCCACCTTGTGGTGAAATGATACTTTTTATTTTGGTCGCATTGATCTCATGGCTTGATCTAAAGTTCCGTGCATTGTGTTGTGAGTCGGCCTATTATATGTGAGGTCTGGTTAATAGAAACATAGAATGATAATACAAATATACTGGAAAAAATAATGCCTTCCACATGTTGCCTTGCGTGTGTGTGTGTGTGTGTGTATGTATGTATTTATGTATATATGTATGTGTGTGTGTGTGTGTGTGTGTAATATATATGTTTTATATATATATAAAACATATCCTCTTTGGTTTGCTGCTGTGTTCTATCGCTTGAGCACCATAGTCACGTTGACTTTGTTGTCCGACTTGACGGCGTTTGCCTGCCGTCTCTTTTAGAGCCCGCCCCCTCAGACACCTGCAGCTCTCGTCGGCGTGATAAGTCAAGTCAAGTCAAGCCAAGACCATCCCGAACGAGCCTTTTGTCTTTACGCTCGCTCAACCTGGCACAGCGTTACAAATGTGCCACAGCAACCAATCAGAGACTTGGAGAAGCTCAATTCTGATTCGCTGTTAAGTA
Organism: Eutrigla gurnardus; assembly: GCF_963514095.1. Lineage (NCBI taxonomy): Eukaryota > Metazoa > Chordata > Actinopteri > Perciformes > Triglidae > Eutrigla > Eutrigla gurnardus. The sequence continues at coordinate 24,341,659 of NC_139936.1, read as the reverse complement.
TCCAATCACAACGCTTCCATAACACGCCGAACGAGTGGGATTTTATACTGTGTCCGAAATAATTCCCTACTCCCTAGGGGAGTTCTATGGAGGGCACTATATAATGGACTCAAAGGCAAAATGAAAAAACACTTTCGGACACTACTCGGGGGATTTCTTTCGGCGCCGTTGATGACGTTGTCCTGACGCATAATTAATACGTGTCAGATTCCGCCAACGGCTTTTAAGTCTCATGCAGAGAAATTACCAGGATAATTATTTTTTAATACATAGGCCTATTCGTTGCGAAAATTTACAAAACCAACGAGTCCTCCAGCAAGAGGGGGATTCCGTGGCCGTCTAATTTCTTGAGAAAAAAATAATTTTCAATAATGAGACGATCACTAGGCCTACCGGCGACAGGCAGCAGTGGCCGGCGACAGTTGGCTGGTGGCCGGCGGCGGTGGTGGCCGGCGATAGGCGGCGATGGGCGGCGACAGTTGGCGGTGGCCGTGGCGGCCGTCCGGCCGGCGATAAGTTGCAGTGGCCGGCGACAGGCGGCGGTGGCCGGCCGGCCGACGAGAGGCAGCGGTGGGGTCTTCGTCCGTCAAAAACCGTCACTCAAAGCAAAGCGCCGTATGACAGTCTGAAAACTATAAAGATGCGGAGATGAGGGACAGATTGTGGCGAGCGATCGCCGAGGAGTTTGGGATCGGGGACGGACTGTAGCCTGTTCAGGTCTGGTGGATCGCGGAGATGTGGGGTGCCGGTAGTGCTGCAACCTGGTCCTGAAGTCCACCTGGATCCGATCGGGATCGTTGAAAATAAAAATAGCAGTGAGGACGATGTAGTGATCGTCTCATTATTGAAAATTATTTTTTTCTCAAGAAATGAGTCGGCCACGGAATCCCCCTCTTGCTGGAGGACTCGTTGGTTTTGTAAATTTTCGCAACGAATATGTATTAAAAAATAATTATCCTGGTAATTTCTCTGCGTGAGATTTAAAAGCCGTTGGCGGAATCTGACACGTATTAATTATGCGTCAGGACAACGTCATCAACGGCGCCGAAAGAAATCCCCCGAGTAGTGTCCGAAAGTGTTTTTTAATTTTGCCTTTGAGTCCACTATATAGTGCCCTCCATAGAACTCCCCTATATAGGGAGTAGGGAGTAGGGAATTATTTTGGACACAGTATAAAATCCCACTCGTTCGGCGTGTTATGGAAGCGTTGTGATTGGATACTTAACAGCGAATCAGAATTGAGCTTCTCCAAGTCTCTGATTGGTTGCTGTGGCACATTTGTAACGCTGTGCCAGGTTGAGCGAGCGTAAAGACAAAAGGCTCGTTCGGGATGGTCTTGGCTTGACTTGACTTGACTTATCACGCCGACGAGAGCTGCAGGTGTCTGAGGGGGCGGGCTCTAAAAGAGACGGCAGGCAAGCGCCGTCAAGTCGGACAACAAAGTCAACGTGACTATGGTGCTCAAGCGATAGAACACAGCAGCAAACCAAAGAGGATATGTTTTATATATATATAAAACATATATATTACACACACACACACACACATACATATATATATACATAAATACATACATACACACACACACACACACACACGCAAGGCAACATGTGGAAGGCATTATTTTTTCCAGTTTATTTGTATTATCATTCTATGTTTCTATTAACCAGACCTCACATATAATAGGCCGACTCACAACACAATGCACGGAACTTTAGATCAAGCCATGAGATCAATGCGACCAAAATAAAAAGTATCATTTCACCACAAGGTGGCCGCCGAGTACGGACCTGAACACACGTCATTGAACTTTTAACCAATGAGAACCATTCCGCTGTAGCGGAGGTGTGGACAAGCCAGTTGCAGCCACCGTTCACCGCGCTGCCAAGCGCCGCAAGAAGCGGCTCTTAAAAACTTGTTCTCGTGATGTTTTGGGTCACGTGATATGGTCGCGACCCTGTGACGTCTATGCAGTCGGCTGCTAAGTCGGACACAAATTCTAGCCATCATGCATCGCTTTCAACCCACAATACATCACGTTAGGTGGCGCGCTGCAGGCGGCTACATCAAGTCGAACGAGCCTAAAGTTGAGCGCGCACAGAAGGGACAGATTGAGAGCGCGCGTGCAGCGGTCTGCAGCGCAGCGAGCAAGAGTTTGAGAGAGGGCATGAGTAAAACTGAGTGAGAGTAATATATTTTTGCCTGCTCAAATTACATTATGTTTTGCTCGCCTATCATTTCTCTTCAAAATATCATTTCTGTGCTCACAAAATATATTTTTCTGCGCTCAAAGTCTCACATTGCTCCTTCATGAATGTGACACAAATATAACGCCATAAAAGCCTACCTGAGACATTTAGGGGAGCTCTAAAACACTGTTCATTAACGCTCTGACAGCGTCTGACGATCGCGATTCACTGTTTTAAACTCGCACCAAAAGCGTTATGATGCGGACATAAAAGCGGTTCAAAACCGACAGGGAGAACCGGAGCCGCCGCCCCTCAGCTGTTGATCCTCGGTGTGCTGGGTCGGCTGCGCTCTGACCCGCTCCGTGAGTCGGTGTCCAGCTCATGGAGCCTGCTAACAACAGCGCTTAATTAACATAGTGTAGAGTTACACGGACCGGCTTTCACACTTTTCCCAAAGTGGAGCTATGCCCATCTCGCGATCGCGAATGTAGAGTCAATTGATTTCGGGTTTAAAATGCATTGTAACGCGCGTTACTGAGATTTGTACAGAGTAAAATATTACCAGTTTTTTTTTGTAATGCCTTACATTACCGCGTTACAGCAAAACGTAATGCATTACAGTAATGCATTACTTTTGTAACGCGTTACTCCCAACACTGCTTGTGAAGTGAAAACAATTTCATTTTGAGTCAGATTTCCAGTGTTTTGGTAAAGTTAGTGTATACAGAGAAAGATGTGTTCTATTTTGAAAAGAAGAGTTAGTATATATTTGACAAAATGTGTTTTTGAGAAGAAAATTGTCCTTTTGGCCAATTGTGTTTTGTAGGTGTGAGTCTGTGTTAAGAGTTTAGAAAAAGTATCTGAAGTATGGGTAAGCACTTGTTAGCGATTGAAAAAAACTGTAACCCGTCCACTGCTCACTTCTCAGCTGTTTTCAGTCAGAACTGTGCCATTCCTGATTTTGTGTGTGAGGATACAGAGGCTATTACCTCATGGTTTCTGGACACCTGTCCAACTGCCATAGACATTGCGGCTCCATTTAAGACCAGGCAGCATAAAACTAAACCAGAGTCTTGCTGAATGAAACAACCCACACTGCCAGACAGGAGTGTCGTAGAGCTGAGCGAAAGTGGAAAAGGAACAAACTGCAAGTGTCTTTTCAAATGTTGAGGGATTGCTGGCGTCATTAGCAATCCACTTTGAAAGAGGCTAAAAGAAAATATTTTTCTGATATTATTCTGTTTAACTCTCACAAGCCTCGTGTGGTGTTTAAAGTGATCAACTCTGCTCTGAACGCACCACAGACTGTCGGACTAGAGCCCTCCCTGCTGTGTGTGAAAGTTCTTCATCGATAAAGCTACTTCTACCAGAGCACTTATTTCACCTCCCGCTTTTGACCCTTCAGTGTCTGTCCACTGCTCTGCTGTTTTGGACACTGTTCCATCTCTCATGTGGGGTCCCACAGGGCTCTGTGCTTGGTCCTCTTATTTTCTCTCTATTTACTCCCACTGGGTTCCATTCTCAGGAAACATGGCATTTCTTTTCATTGCTATGTGGATGACAGTCAGATCTATTAAAAGGTCTGACTCCTACTCTGTTCAGCCACTGCTTAAAGGCTGAATTATGCTTCCGCGTCGACACAACGCAAGGGGGCTTGCGGACCCCTTACGTCCTTGCGGACCCCCTTACGTCCAACGCAAGGGCCTGACGTGTGCCTCCCAAAAATCCTAGACGCGCGTCGAGGCGACGCAACGCCAACGCAACACCAACGCAGCGGCTTTGGCTGTGATTGGTCCGCTAACGACATACGCTGGAGACCGCTATCCGGTTTCCACTCATAAACACCGCCATTTAAACTTTTAAAAGGCTACTTTTATTGTTTTCACCTTGTTTTATTGTTTGCACCTTCTCGCTTTTGCACAAAGAAATAAAACACCAAGTTCTGAAAAATTGTGGACGTTTAAAGCCGGAAAGTAAACAAATACGCTATAACGAAGCTTACGATGATATACGTCAAGAGTCTCGGTCGGTCGGTCAGTCTTTACAAAAACCATAGCGCCCTTTACCGGTGTGGCTTTGAATTGCATTTCGACACGTAAACCCAACGCAGAACCATCACGGTCTCCAAGCAACTGCGTGGCCGTTGCGTTGCCGTTGCGTTATCACTACGCGGAAGCATAATCAGGGCTTTAGTGTTTACATGACCTTAAAGCGTGAATGACAGAAGTCATGGTCTTTGGTGGCACATCTGTGACCCACCTAGTTGATCTGGGTTCTTTGGCACAGTATCACAAGCCAATTGTGAATAACCTGGGGTGAAGTCAAGCTCTGACCACTCGGCTGGATTACTGTAATGCACTTTATATGGGGGTTAGTGGGTCCTCCATTGCTCTCATCTTTGGCTTCTATCACCATGTAGGGTGTTGGTTTTATGATTTTACGTGTAGCATTACATTACGTAGCAGTGCATTTTATTTTATTACTTTTATGTACTTCATCTTTTTATTGTGCTTCATCTTGTTGTGCAGCACTTTGGCAACCTCGTGTTTGTTAAAATCGTGGATTGGATTGGATATGGTGGATACACCTTACCATGCAGCACTACGGTTCATTACCAACTGTAAGCCTCTGACTCATTGTGAGTTGTACTCCCGGATAGGATGTTCTTCTCTGGCAGCCCGTAGACTCATACATTGGTACACCTTTATATATAAGACAATTCTTGGACTGCTGCCACACTACCTATGTGTATTGTCTATGTATATGGACAATATGCATTGTGCTCCCAGGACTTTTTCATGCTCTCTGTCCCAAATGCTCGAACAGAAATTTGGAAAAGAGCTTTTGAACTTTCTGCTCACAGAACAGAACCTCTTTCCCAGGAGAATACAACCTTCCATAACTCTACTGATAGCATGTCTGCTACGAGCACAATAATCTGTAATTTGTGTCTGCGCAGACTTTAGCCAATCCTTCTTTGATAGTACGATTAACCCTTTCTACAAGTCCCTGAAATGCTGGATGGAATGAACTGGAAAACGTCTTAGTCCTGCCTTGAGTGAAACCTTTAGATTAAACTTGTAGTATTTGGGCATAGTTACGAGTCCACTAATTGATGACGTAAGCAAGGTGCCCCACAGTCATGTATACAAAAATAAAGGTTGGTGGCACACGCACGCCGGAGTGAGACCGAAGCACATTGTGTGTATTTATTATATCCGAGCTTTGAATACTACATGGTGTCAGAGTTAAGTGCTCATCGACCTGCCGATGGAAGATGGACAGCACAGGTATCCCCACGCCACGGATGGACTGGGATTCGTCTAACCTGCCTGATGCTTGGAGAAAGTTTCGCCAGCATGTAGAGCTAATGTTTTCGGGTTTGCTACGCTCTAAAGACGAAGAGGAGCGATGTAGCTACCTGCTACTTTGGGTCGGCGAGAAAGGCTGCGACGTATTTAACACATGGACTCTTACGGCGGATGAAAGAAAACTACTAAATACACTACGACAGGTTTGGAGCTTATGTAACGCCAAAAGCAAACCCCATTTTTGCCCGCTATAAGTTTCACGAGAAGAAACGGGGATAGTGAGAGTTTTGACCAGTTTGTGACTGAGCTAAAGCTACTCATAAAAGACTGCGACTACCCCAATAGCGATGAAATGGTCCGATACCGAATTGTTTTCGGCATAAGCTCGCCAAGAGTGCGCGAAAAGTTACTCTGCTAAGGCCCAAACCTCACGCTTGAAAATGCTATTGACATTGCACGTTCACATGAGCTGTCGCAGCAGCAGCTAAAGACGATGGTTTTTCCCGCTGCTAACCCAGCTAGCCAGTCCGTGCATGCAGTGAACAGAGCGACCAATAAAACGGAACACACGCACCATGGACGCAAAATGGCCAGCGGTGCAGATGGTGATGGTACTGCTAGGAGCAGAGAGTGTGGTGCATGCGGGCGAGGGCACAGCCGCACAGAGGACTGTCCAGCAAAAGGACGTCAATGCAAGAAATGTAACCATTTTGCTAAGGTTTGTAGGACAAATACACAGCAGAAACAGGCAACATTTAAGTCCAGGAAAGTACACACTGTTTCTGACTGCACAGAGCAGTCACCACCTGAGCTGTTTATTGACAGTATAGCAAAATTACATGCAAACACAGACAGGGAACAGGCATTTGCAGAGATAGAAATAGGCAAAGCGGAGCGCAAATTAAAGCTTAAAGTTGACACAGGCGCCCAGGCTAATGTGATACCAGCAGACACATTTCACAGAATATTTGGAGATGTGGTATTAAGCTCACCAGACAGTTACATATCAGGATACGGGGGGCAGAGGCTTAAAGTTAAAGGAGCATGCAGGCTGACATGCAGATACAAAGAGAAAACAGTCATGTTAGACTTTGATATTGTTGATGTTGAAAACGCTCCTGCTGTCTTGGGCATGAGAGCATGTCTAGATTTGGACATAATTAAGCTGGTACACATAATCCAAGCACAGCCAGAAACACACACAAGCATCACTGAAGAGTTTGCAGATGTGTTCAAGGGCATTGGGCTATTTCCTGGTGAATGCGTCCTCCACCTCAAACCTTCAGCCACACCAGTGGTGTACCAACCTCGCCGTATCCCATACGCTCTTCGTGGCAGGCTCAAAGGTGAACTGGATGAAATGGAAAAAATGGACATTATCCAAAAGGTGACAGAACCAACTGAGTGGGTAAATGCTTTAGTGGCAGTAGAAAAGCCAAAGACTGGAAAACTCAGGGTGTGCCTTGATCCTCGTCCCCTGAACAAAGCCATCCAGAGACCACACTATCCACTCCCAAATCTGGATGACATCACACTGAGATTAGCTGGAGCACAATATTTCAGTGTATTGGATGCCAGATCCGGCTACTGGACAATTAAACTAAGCCATGAATCATCCATGCTCACTAATGGCTTAGTTTAATTGGATGCCAGATCCGGCTACTGGACAATTAAACTAAGCCATGAATCATCCATGCTCACTACCTTCAACACTGTCTTCGGCAGATACAGGTTCAAAAGACTTCCATTCGGAATCATATCTGCACAGGATGAGTTTCAAAGAAGGGTGGATGAAGCCTATGAAGGGCTCCAGGGTGTCGCAGCCATCGTAGACGACATCCTGTTATATGGCCGCACCAAGGAGGAGCATGATGCAAACTTGTGCGCCATGTTGGAAAGAACGAGAGAGAGAGGAATAAAGCTGAATGAAGACAAAAGCATCATATGTGTGCCGGAGGTGAGCTATTTTGGTCACAGGCTGACACGAGAAGGCATCCGGCCTGACCCCAGCAAGGTCAAGGCCATCAGAGAAATGGCTCCCCCACACAACAAAGCAGAGCAGGAGACCATATTGGGCATGGTCACTTACCTCGAACGAGACTGAAGGAAACTATGTTCAGATAGAAAAAGAGCTTTATGCAGTGCTTTTTGGATGCAAACGGTTTCATCAGTACCTGTATGGTCGTCAAGTGGATGTTGAATCAGACCACAAACCGCTGGAGTCAATCATGCGGAAGCCTCTGGCAGCAGCTCCCCCACGACTCCAACGCATGATACTGCAACTACAGCGATACGACATCATCATCACACACAAGCCTGGAAAACAGATACCAGTTGCAGACACGCTTTCCAGGAAGCCGATTGAATGCAATGACAGTTCACTGAGTGAAGGTATGGACTTACAGATACACTCCGTGGTTAGTAATGCGCCAGTAAGCGACAACAAAATGGCAGAGATCAGAGCTGCCACAGCCCAAGATGTGCAACTCTCAACGTTGAGGCGGGTCATCACCTCAGGGTGGCCTGAGTCACACAAGAAATGTCCACCTGCTATTGCAGCATACTGGAACCACAGGGACGAGATCTCAGAGACAAGCGGTAGCCTGCTAAAAGGAGAGAAAATCATCGTGCCCCATTCACTCAGAGCAGAAATGCTTTCACGCATCCACATAGGACACTTAGGGATGGAAAAATGTAAGCAGCGAGCGAGAGATGTACTGTTCTGGCCCGGGATGGGTAAGGAGATAGAGGTGCTGGTAGAATCTTGCAGCATCTGCCAGGAGCGACGCAACTCCAACCAAAAGGAGCCGATGATTTCACATCCTATTCCGGAGCGACCATGGCAAGTGATCGCCACAGATTTTTTCACATGGAACAACAATGATTACATTGTTGTGGTCGACTATGTGGAAGAAAACTCTTCAGGTCCAATTCTGTGGCTGGTTCAAATGAGGTTTAATCACTGACAGTGGAGAAAAGACAATGTCCCGTTGCCACACAGTCCATTCTAAATTATGTGAGGTGAGGGACAACTTTATAGACAGAACCAAAGGGGCAGGTCTAAACAGTGGATTTACATAGATTCAATACGCATCTCTCCAAAGTCAGAAGAGACGTCCTGAGACAACATAAAGGTGTGACTTCCCTCGGAACAGCTGGGTTCTTTCTACATAGTGTCACAACAGGGGCCATTCATGAAGGCCTTGATCAAGTATGTGAGATGAAGGTGTTTCGGAGACGGTCCAGGAAGGGGGACAGATCAAAGGGTCTTTTCATCAAGACGGCAAGGGTTAACACAATGGAAAACAGCTCAGCAGGACATTTGATGTTTAGAGAGAAAGGAACATTATACCAAAACCAAATAAGAATTGTAAGGTAACACAATTTCTTCTACAACTACTACAGCAGATATTTTGAAGTTGAAATCACCAGCCTCACATCCAACACAGTTTGCTAGGTTTGGTATACCACAGACACTAATCAGTGACAATGGACCTTGTTATAGCTCAAGGGAGTTCAAAGACTTTGCTTGTGTGTGGGACTTTGAGCACATCACAAGCAGCCCACTGTACCCACAGAGCAATGGGTTGGCTGAAAAGACTGTCCAGACAGCCAAAACCCTAATGGACAAAGCGCATGCACAGCGGACAGACCCCTTACTTAGCCTATTAGAGTACAGGAACACTCCGGTCGATGGACTGAAATCGCCAGCGCAGCTGTTGATGAGCAGGCGTCTGCGCTCAATCCTCCCGTCCACAGAGAAACAACTTCAACCGGAGCTCGTCTGTAGCAGCACAGTTCACATTCAGAGAGAGGTTTGTCAGACAAGGCAAAAACTGTACTATGACAAGACTGCAAAAGCACAACCTGCCCTGCGTGCAGGAGCCGCAGTCCGTTTCCAACTGCCAAATGGAAGATGGGAGCCTGCAACAGCTCCAGCAGGCACCCAGAGATCATACAACAACCTCACAGAAGAAGGTCAGGTGCTGAGACGCAACAGGCGCCACCTCCTAAATACTGAGAACAGCACCAACAAAGAAACACCAGCTTGTGACCCTGATAATAATAATAATGCATAGTAAAGGTTGAGTAGCTGGATCAAATGTTCAACCGGGGTGCCAGATGAGGTCACAAACCTTTCCTTCTCCAGTGACACATGTCATGTATTATGTGCGCTTCTCTTGTCTCTAAGCCATTGTGTGTTTCTTCTACCACAGCATATGATGTTACTAATGCGCCAGTCGGTGAGTAATGACTATGTCCATCACAATAGAGATTCATTTGAGTGTCTTTGATTGGTTTTGTTGTAGTGTTGAGTGTAGTAGCATTTCTTTGTTGGTTTCTGCTACACAGTGTAGAAGAAAATGCGTTACCTTTTAGTTCTTGTTTTATCTCATACTAATATTCCTTTCTCTTGTACTCATCAAATGTCCTGCTGCTCCTATTTGATTGTGGTTAACTTGTTATTCTGATAAGAAGATCTATTTCCCCCTTCCTAGACTATATCCGAAATTTTTTTATCTCACATTGATTGATCAAGGCCTGATGAAGGCCCCTGTGACCTTGTGTAAAAGAAAACCCAGTGAAGTCGAGAAATGCGTTTACTCCATGAGTGGTATGTACAATGGTTTAGTTGCTCATTGAAATGTGGGAGGTTTTTGTATTGCTTTGGCTATAGCTGCTACATGTCTTACACACGTAGGATGTCCTATTTCTACATTGTCCCATTTTGAGCTGTAGTACATTAACACGTTTGTGTCTGTTGTACTCCTATTCCTCCCCTTTTGAAAAAGAACGGCTTTTACAATGCCGTCCTTTTCATCAACATCCAGATGAAATGGTTCACAGTAGTTGGGATTGTGTAGGCTGCATGCTCATGCTGTTTTAACCCCTATGATTGCTTTTTCCACTGTTCCTGTCCATTGCAGAGGAGAGTTGTTGTTTTCCTCATAGGAGGTGAGCTCTGGGTTGTGTGTGTTGTGTCACTCTACGCCACACACAGTTACTTATTCAACATGAAACATTTTGTAGTATCTCGCCTTCTCGCAACATCGTACAGAATCTAGCATCCTTGTTAAAAGTTTAGAAGACAACCCTCAGTGGTTATTCATTCATACCATGAATTTGACATCTTTTGTTTCCAGATTCAAATTACAAGAACACTCATCTTCTATCCCTCACGTGAGTCTATGTCTTTTATACTTTACATGTGACCATTCAGTTGAATAAACAAACAGTTATTTATGGATAGAAATGTAACATGCTTTTAATGATCAGAGGATACCATTAATCAGACAATTTAGTTTTAGTATGTCCAATGTGCAGAAATGTCAGACAGGAAAGAGTTTTTTTCTGCTCACCTTTGATTTTAGGTAATTAGAATAGGCAGAGTCAACCACAGCACCAAATTATTAACCCCCAGTTCTTTTGTTGGAAGCCCAAGGATAAACCCGGAGAACTCTTCAGTTCACAGATATAGTATTTATTCTGGTCACAGGTAAAGTATGGCAGGCCTGGGCTCGGAATGGCAGAGCTCCTACAGGATCTCAGTCTGAGCGAGCCCCGTTTCCAGGTGCTTGTTACATTTTATCTTCTTGGGCTGAGGCTGCCCCGTACAGAGGTTGGACTCTCACACAACCGAGTCTGACTGTTCAGTTATCTCTGACGTGAACTTACAGAAATATAGCATGAAACATGTATGGGTGTTGTCCTTCAGGCGTGTATAGCAAACCTAACTGTCAGATCAAAGTGGGCCTTGAAGATTCAACGGGTTCCTGCTTATCAGGTTAAATGTCACACTGTTCTAATAGCAACAACCAGTGATTTATATGAGTTCAGTGAAAAAGTACAAGTCTAAAGTGAACAAAGGAGAAGCCAATTCTAACAACAACAACACTGGAGAATGATCATGATGTTGCTTGTATCTAACAAAACAAACAATCTGTTGTTGAACTCGTTTTCTGTCATTGTCTTTAAGTAGCAAAAAGCAAAACCTTAGTTTAAATTATTTCATGTCAAGGTAATCAAAACAGTATCTAAGTGCAAAAAGGACATTGGATACAGCAATCACTAACAGCATGAACCTTTGTTACCTAAACAGAGACAGATTGTAGTGATGATAAAACATGACGTTGGTAGTCACACAACATGAATTCATGGAAAACAACTGACTGAACTGAAATCTCTCTACAGACACAGTTTGTCATGCGTTTCTTTCTTTGGACAATGTACCCTCCACATTTGATAGACTAGATAAATAAACAAAATAAAATAAGTGTGAGAAGAGTTTGCAGCAGTCATTACATCATACACTACGACTAGATAACATACTGTATGGATAAGTTTTGGTTTCATTTGTTTCACTCAGTTCACTCACTGTTGCTCGATGGGAGATACTCTACTCACAGAGCCGGGGGGTAGAACACATTTAAAATATTTTATACTTACAGTTTATGGAAACTACATATTCATTTGATATGTACAGTGGCTATGGGAAAAGAAAAAAGGCATTACAGAACATCCTTAAAGTATCCTTGAATCAAAAATCACACATTTGTTTCGTTTCATTGCTCGGGTCATTTGGGAGTTGGGTTGTGAGTAAGTTTCTTAACACAACTATCCAAAAATGGCTTTCCAGCTTCCTGTATTTCATGTCTTGATTTTTATTTCAATTGTGAGGCACATTGTGATCTTAAAGGTTTCCATATAAATAAACGTTTCCAGCATTTTCGTCTGTATAAGAGTCAACAAAGGTCATAGACTTTATCAGCTGGAAGGAAACCTGAAGCTTTGAAGTTGCTTTGAAAAAAGGACGGAGTGTAAAAAGAAAAGAACCCATGTCTCGTAACAGTCATATTTCACCGAAGGTGCATCTTCTCTCACACACAAGCCAAACTGTAATTCATTTTACACCATCCTATGTCAGCTCATAACTATGTACTTCTATTCTAAACAAAAAACAAAAGCTCACATGCACATGTGTATGTAAGTCCACACAAACACAATAAGTCACATTCAACATTTCCGCACTAAAGACCAGACCACAGGTGCATGTGCCTTTATTCTGGTGAGCTCAGCTAGAGCAGCTCTGGCTCTCCTGTCCCGCAGTCCTGAGGGTTCAGTGCTGCCCATCGGCCTTGATCCTACAGGCCACCGCTGTGATCAGTGCTGCTCCCTTCCCACTCCCATCCTCAGACTTGTGGAATGTCACCTGACACTGCGGTGCCAAATCCTGCAGCGTCTCAAGCATGATGCTGGAGAAACTTCAGGAGGAGCGACGGAGGGAGGAAAGACAACACAGAAAGATGAGTTACATGAAAATCTTCCCTGCAATATGATTTATTCAAACACCTTTGGGCGTAAAGTATGAAAAAACATTCAGTAGCTGTGGGAAGGAGGCATGGGAGGAAATGAAAATTTCAAATTTCAAATGTCACTATTATCCTGCCAAAATAACTGCTACTACTTCATGATATCCAAGATAAACTTAAACACCTTAAAATGGCACTAAACACACTGGTATCAATTTACATTTTGTTCAGAAACAAATATTTCTATTGCATTACACTTCTTTTTTCAGTGAACATCCTTTTAAGTGAAAACAGTCTTAAATAAAATCATAAGATCTCCTTGCTTAAATACATTTATGCAAGTCTGTTTTTTATTACTTGCAGTATTTTCAGGTTCTATTTTTCACAGCATTCTAGCGAACTTGACTGCTTTTCCAAGTCACTTATGAAGAAATGTACGATTACATTACATTATGAGAATGAATTTTATTCAGCAATTTTTTATTGTTTTTTTCATCGTCCCATCCCAAGATGTAACTCAAAATTTAAGAAAAAGGGATATTTGACTGTCCTCATGGTCCCAGCAAGGTGTCCAGGATTACCTTTGTTAAACTTTCCCCCATTTGGAGGATGAAATGTTTTCAGACAAAATACACACTTTACAGCATTTTGGCCATCGCCATCTTGGATTTTCGGAATCTCGGAACACACTTCTGGTTAGCTTCACGATTCAAGGTCAACTTTACAAGCTAAGTGTTGAAGTCATCTTGAGAGCTAACTGCATTGGTATGGTAGCCCCGCCCCTAAAGCATATGCTGCTTTATCGTCTATTTGACTGAATGGGCCCTAGTTTCGTAGACCAGGCGCAGTCAGCTTTCAGCGTACCTGCGCCGCGCCGACGGGGTGTGTCCGCCTGGACTTTGCAACTTTCGTGCACCGCGCAGGCTCGCGCAGGCACACCTCCCGTCCCGCCCACCGGCGCAAGTGGGAAAGAGGGAGGAGAAGAAGGCGTGAGTGGGAGACGAGGAGGAGACGAGGCGTGGACTGGGATTAATACAGCCGATTCAGATCTTCACCAATCAAATGAGCTCCTGTCCTCTCCTTTAATGCGTTAGGGGAGGTTCAGTGCAAGATCCGTCACTTGACACGTCACGAGAGGCTGAGTTTCCGTTACGCGTGCCATCCGCCTTTGATCTGACGTAAGATGTGACGGGACAATCTATATAGATATAAATTCACGTGTTGATTCAATTAGTTGCATTAAATAGTGTTTTTTGTGATTATGTATTGCATTTAAATGTGCCTGGAACTGTGGAAACCTGCCTGTGAGGTCTCGGTGACGTGTGCGCACTGCACGCCGTCAGCCAAACTTCCACTCCGCCAGCTGTGATTCGCCTTGAATGAATGGACTTTATTTACGCCTTGCGCCGAAAGTAGACCAGGTTGGAGCTGGCGAGGCTTTTTGCCACGAAACTTCCGCTACGCCAAGCTGAATGTGTGACGCCTCCCCATGCTGCGCCGCCACACCCATCTTGGCGCAGGCGATCCACCAAACTGCCAAACTGACGGTGCGCAAGGCTGCGCGGGTCGAAACTTGCATTGCGCCGGCTCCGCCACCCTGCGCCGCCCTGCGCTGCGCCACGAAACTAGGGCCCAATGGGTTTACAAAAATGGACATGATTTACTATATGGACATCATTTATTAGATGGACATCATGCTGTTTTAAAGAAGACTTAACTAGTAATCAAAACTCACGTTTATTGAGATAATACTGTATGTCAAGTGAGAAGGGTCATTTTCTTATAGACTTCTTTTTGCAAAAGGAGGAGTCGCCCCCTGATGGCTAGAGGGGGGACCAGATATGAGTGATACTGAAAATATATTGCAATTTAAAATACATTTCTGCAACACCTAAATCTTTGGAATAAAAAGCCGGCTGCATTAGTCTGCAATGAAAACCAAGTATGCATCAAGAACGGTTTATTGACAGAATGTTTCTGAGCGACAGAGACAGAGTGTGTGAGTAACCATAGCAACTCAGCATCACTGCTGTATGAGATGACCTTTCTCAGTGTGCAAGAAAATTAAGAATTATTGCGGCAAAATGTGATTGAGATTGGGGGGGGGGGGGGGGATCGTGACGAGCGATCGCCGAGCATGTTCTATTGTGGACCTTTTTGAAATGTTCTCTTAGTGCATATAAGAAATATGCCTTTTTCAAGCTGACAGTTAATTTTGATGGCCTTGATGGTTTCTTTGGAAATCTGTAGTTCACATGAGAGAATCTGTGCTTAAAGTTAAAAAAAAAAGCTGCTATTTAACAATAGTATTTGAATTTAAATACTTCCTTTGTGTTGATTCTACATAAATTCCACCATTTTACATTTAAATATCCATTATAACATACTTTATTCTTAAGAAGAAAGAAAGTGATTAATTGCGATTAATTACTATTAATTACGGCAAATTGTGTGATTAATTAGTTAATTTTTTTTAATCGATTGACAGCACTAATTAGAATATGTCTGCTTCTTCTCACTAATTATAAACAACTTAATTAAAATGGAAAGGAGCCGCAGCAGCCAAGGGCTGACAGACAGCCTTTTATATTTGTATATTTTGAATTGTCAATTCAAATTCAACACAGAGACGAGGGGAGCTGTCTGTTTGAGAGAGCAAGGGTAAGAGAAGGTGGCAGGTCATGTTTCTTTACGTTATTCATCAAAATAATTAAATTCTCAAAGTTATGAAGTATACTTAGAACTATTTGGCACCGTCTTACTTTGTCATATTTGCTTTTGACCGTCAGCTGAGCATTTTGTCCCGTTGGTCGTGGAACCGTCCTGACCTACTGTAAAAGTGAAGGCCGGCGTCCTGACAACCCAAAGTTCACGTATGCAGACTTGTTAGTACTTGGTGTTCAGGATTGCTACTTACTGAGGGTGCGTCTTATAAAGGGTGCCGTCCACTCCCACGGTGATGGACAGCTGATTCAGGTTGCGGTTCTCTCGTATCTTGTCGACCACCGCGGCTAAGCCAGCGCCACAGAGCTGCGCTGCACGCCGTGACACCACGCCACACACCTCCTTCACCAGCACGCTGTCGTCACACGTGGAGCCGGTGAGGCCCAGGTGCTGCAGAATTGAGCGGACCTGTCGCATGGCCAAGCGGTCACTTTGGGGTCAGAGAGAAGTTGGGTTATACACTTGGTAGCAGACATGCAGGTTGATGGATAGACTGTGGTTGTGGCATCCACCACACATGTGCTCTTCTACTAGAACAGGTTGCTGTGCCTCTCTAATAAGAGCCTGGTTGATTTATCGGTTGGCCAATTTAATCAGCCGAAATTAGCCTGCTACTTCTAGAAACATTTGGGAATGGTGTCATGTCTCAGGTCAGGTTACACAAATGCTATTCACAAGTAATCAGTTGCGATTTGATCGACCAAGACGCATTATAAAACCAAGTGTCAACGGGGTCACCGAGTCTGTAATACTCACCTTTCAATCTGCGACAGGAACTTTGTCTCGAAGATGCCCCGTGTCTTGAGCCGATCGGACAGTTTGCCTCTGAACAGCAAGCCCTTGGCGGTGAAATCCATCAGCACATTCCTCACTATCTCCCCCAGGTACATGCCACTGATCATTTTCTCATACCTCAGAGAAAAGAAAACACACGCTAAAAACCTTTCACAGCCTCAGAATGGTGACATTGACAAATATTCACCTGAATAATATGTTTTACTATTTCTATCATAGTATATTAACCTTGTATTCTTTTGTAAGGTCACAAACTCGTTAAACAAACTGGGGAGAAATCATATCAAACAAAAGAACATTATTTTCCTGAATGAAAGTTCAAAGATGTCCTGGCAGCCCAGTTGTTACAGAGTTGGTTAAATAGACCTTTTGACACGGCATATTAGGAACAAACACAGGTGTATTCAACAGTATTTCACACAGGGAGGCCCTGGCATTGTGAATATTGGCTCACTGGAATTCATCAGATTCTCACAATATCAAAGAATTGTAAGATCATGAATCATTAAAAAAAACATCAGGATTCAAGCAACCAGTTGTGTCCGGTAAGCCACAGCACAGACCAATCAGCATCCAGGGAGGAGTTACTGGTCGCTATGGGTTTGGCTTAAGCATGTGTGACGCAACACTGTAAGCAACTGTTCGCTTTCAATAATGATTGATCCAATCACCTGCCAAGTATTTTCCGATGGTGCTCACCCAGAAGGTTCTGCTGGCCGGTCAGGTTCCTCTCGAATCATTTACTGTGACACTTGATGGAACTGAGCCACCGTTAATGTAATTGTTTTTCTTACGATGACAAGTCAAATGTCGAAAAGTGTCCATTGAAATAAATCTTGATCAGGTTTGACAAGGTCTGCAATCATTATGATTGATAATAGCTCTCCTGTGTTTCTTGACATCTGTCAGAGAATATTTCAGTCGCGACAAGCTTCTTCCAAAAGAAACTTTCTCCCAGTGTTTTTTTTTTTTTTGTCTAAGTGACAACAGCTTTTGGAATTGTTCCAGTATTAAACTAGAACGCTGGGTCTGTCTGTATTACACTTACATCTCAATCTTGTTATTGATCAAAAAGTGTTTCGATTATTTTTCTGGTTAAGAGAGTAAAGTGCCTTGTTATTATGTGCAATCATCTCCCTTTAACGCACGGCCATGACAAAAGTGACAACTAGTGTAAGCCATCAAGAAGAAGTCCTTGTAGGATGCAACAAGTCCAGCGGTGTGTCTGGGCTGTGTACCAGTGAAAGGCAGAGTCCCAGTGAACTTGAACAATCAATTGTGATCTACAAGGACAACAAGCCAATCTGACATCTGCTGTGCATTGGATCTATACACATACAGACCCTTTCCGAAAAATTTGAATATCATGGAAAAGTTGTTTAATTTCCACAATTCCATTCAAAAAGTTAAACTTCCATAGACTATAGATTCAGGGCCCACAATTTAAACGATTTCAAGTATTTATTTGTTTATATGTACATAATTTGGGCTTCCAGCTCATAAAACCCACGAAAACAGGAATTCAAAAAATTAGAATACTGTGAAGAAATCACCATTTACTTCTCAGTTTTTGCAGAAAAAAAAGAAAGAAATTAGGATCACATCAAATCAATCAAAATATGGTACTTTCAAAACGATGTCAAACTTCAATACTTGGTTGGGAATCCCTTTGCCTTAATCACTGCCTCGATGCGACGTGGCATTGAGGCAGTCAGCCTGTGGCATTCAATGGGAGTTATGGAAGCCCAGATTTCCTTGATGCTTGCTGTCAGCTCTTCTTTGTTGTTGGGTCTGGTGCCCCTCATTTTCCTCTTGAGAATACCCCATAGATTCTCAATGGGGTTTAGGTCCGGCGAGTTGGCTGGCCAGTCAAGCACTGTGATGGCATGGGCATCAAACCAGGTTTTGGTGCTTCTGGCGGTACGGGCAGGGGCCAGATCCTGCTGGAAGATGAAATCTGCATCTCCATACAGATCCTCAGCAGAAGGAATCATGAAGTCCTCTAAAAACATTCTGGTAGACCTTGGATTTAAGAAAGCAGAGTTTACCAACACCTGCACCGGACATTGCACCCCAAATCATGACTGACTGTGGATATTTCACACTGGACCTCAAGCAGCTTGGGTTCTGTTCCTCACCCATCTTCCTCCAAACCCTTGGACCTTGATTCCCGAATGAAAGGCACACTTTACTATCGGAAAAGAGGACCTTGGACCACTAGCCAACAGTCCAGTCCTTCTTCTCCTTGGCCCAGTTGAGACGCTTCCTACGTTGCCTCAGGTTCAGAAGTGGCTTGACCCGAGGAACCCGACAGTTGTAGCCCATCTCCCGGATGCGTCTGAATGTGGTGGTTTTTGAAGCTGTGACTCCCGCCTCATTCCACTCTTTCTGGATCTCTGCCAGATTCTTGAATCTTCTCTGTTTGATAATCCGCTGAAGCCCACGGTCATCTCTTTTGCTGGTGCATCTTCTCCTGCCACATTTTGCCCTTCCACTAGACTTTCCATTGATATGCTTAGACACAGCACTCTGTGAACAGCCAGCCTCCTTAGCTATGAACTTTTGTGGCTTACCTATCCTATGGAGGGTATCAATGATGGTCTTCTGGCCAGATGTCATGTCTGCAGTCTTCCCCATATTGAACCGAACTGAGACAATTGAACCAAACTGAAGCAATTTAATGACACCTTGGGAAACCTGTGCAGGTGCTTTGAGTTTAGTAGATGATTAATGTGTGACACTCAGTTTAAAATTGCAAAATTTGGGCTGATTTCTTCACAGTATTCAAATTTTTTGAATTCCTGTTTTCGTGGGTTTTATGTAACCTGACTAGGCGGAACGAAATTCATCTGGCGAGAGTCAGGTTAGGTTTAATGAGCTGGAAACCCAAATTATGTAAAAATAAACAAATAAATACTTGAAATCGTTTAAATTGTGGGCCCTGAATCTATAAGCTATGAAAGTTTAACTTTTTGAATGGAATTATGGAAATTAAACAACCTTTCCATGATATTCTAATTTTTCGGAAAGGGTCTGTATATCGCAGCTCTATAATTACCGTTGAAATAGAACGGATGCAGCTCAAGCAATGATCTGTATCACCCCTTTAACTGCAACAACAGTGGAATCAAACAGCCAACTAACCTTGTAACTGCATTAGGATTGACGAGGCAATGAATCCTCTGCAATATTGCTATGTTTCTTTCTGTCCTCTATTTTCCACTCAATATCTTTTCTTTTCTTCTTCTCACTCCTCACTCCCAGTGGATAGAAAAGCCTGATCTTAAGGGCAGCACAGAGGCACTAACCACGGCAGCACAAGAAAAGGCACAATATCTGGTCAGGGTCTACCACACCAGACAGACATGCCCCTGACGTGCAAAGATGCCCCTGAGATAGTCCAGCACATAACAGCAGGGTGTCAGACACACAACGAAGTGGCCAAGTAGTTATGTGTGAGTGAGTTAGATCCTGGTGGGCAGGCCATCCACTTGTGGTACACCTGTGCTCCGTTATCTCCAGATCACCAGCCTGCCTACTCATCGGCCTTCTACACTCCAGCCTCGGACTCAGTCTTTGCCCTGCTGCCACCATCTTGGAATCCTGCACCCCGAACCCTCAGTGATCTCAGAACTTCTTCATAATAAACCACTTCCTGCTTATGGGTTCACCTTCTTTTTAAAATCATAACAGCTGTGGCTATATCAGGCTGTCTGTCCTTGACATTCTCTTGCTTTTTAAGTTTACACAATATTTTTGACTTTCTGATGTGTATTTGATGCGATCATTGCTTTTTCAATGTTTTTAATTGACATAGAGATTATTTAATATGTCATAAATTCTCCATCCAATACCTCTGTTTCCCAGGATAATTGGAACAATCATCAACAATGTGATCAAATTGGGTGCAGAAGTCATCAAGTTCTCCGTTGTCACCGAATGCTCCCCATTCCATGTTGACACACATGCGTCCATGATCGCCCTCCACCACTTCGATGTTCTGCATCTCCTCCATGAAGCAGGCATTGGTCCCTGTGCCTGAGGTAAGGAAATGAGGAAAGGTACGGTTAGTAGTGTCATAGAAGGAAAACATAAGCATGTTTTTGAGGAGCTTCATTCCAAAGTGAAAACAAAAAACAAAAGTCATAAATAAAAAAAAATCACTGTTTACTCACAATTCATTGATTACAATGTTCAAAAATGACACAAAGAGACAGACTCCAGAGAGGAAGGTGGCGACAGACTTACCTACGATAAGTCCCACCTCACATTTGGGGTCCTCATAGCTGCAGGTCATCATGGTTCCCACTGTGTCATTAACCACCGCCACAAAGTTCAAGTCAAATTCCTGAAAGCAGGGATAAAGTAATGGAAATCAATTATACTGGAAACACGCAGAAATAGCACACCAACATTTTGCAATTAAGAATATCAGATCTATATGGTTGAGTAGTTAGCTAATTATCATTAGCATATTAAAAATGGTAATTTAGATATAAGAACATTAAAGAAAAAGTTCGGAATTTTGGACATAGGACCTCATTTCCAACTTACCCGAGGTGATATAGGTCGGTGGAGACCGTTTTCAGCACAATTGGTCCAGTCCTTATAGTTGCACAAGTCACTGTTGCTAAACTGGTGTTGAGCTAGCGCACGTCAACGGTAACATCCAGCCTGTCTCTAAAAACAGCTTTAACTGCTCCGCAGAACACCCGAGACAAATGTATTATAACGTCGGACTATCGATGTACATGTCAGTGTTGGTAGAATAATTTTAGAAATTAAACCAACCTTGCATTTTCAATGATAAAACATTTTGAGGGACTAGTTTCTCAGCAGCAGCGGAATTTTACTTTGCGTGTTAGTAGTAGTGCGTAAAAACGAAACCTAAGCGCCCTACAGTCGTGACAGCTAGTACTCGTAGCAGCGTTAAAAACATTTTTTTAATTATTCTACCAACACTGACATGTACATCAATAGTCCGACGTCATAATACATTTGTCTCGGGTGTTCTGCGGAACAGTTAAAGCTGTTTTTAGAGACAGGCTGGATGTTACCGTTGACGTGCGCTAGCTCAACACCAGTTTAGCAACAGGGACTTGTGCAACTATAAGGACTGGACCAATTGTGCTGAAAACGGTCTCCACCGACCTATATCACCTCGGGTAAGTTGGAAATGAGGTCCTATGTCCAAAATTCCGAACTTTTCCTTTAACATGGCAAGCAAATATTTACTACATAAGGTGAATCTATCTTTATATACTGTATGTATTAGGGCCGGGACTCGATTAAAAAAATGTATCTAATTAATTAGAGGCTTTGTAATTAATGAATCGAAATTAATCGCATTTAAAAATTTGACCTGAGAACAGTGAGAAGTAATTTTTAATATACCATTGAATAATGACTGACTACATAAGCTTAAGCAACAAAATATTGTTTATTTTTGTTCAACCAAGTCCAACAGACCAGGGCCCGGTTTCCCGATAACGTCCACTCTTAGCGCGCTACGAAGACTCCTACGTTATGACTTACCAAAGTTGTTTACCTCTATAGTCGTGGTTCCCGAACGGTCTCTTAGGAGTCTTCTTAAAGGAGAAATCCGGTCATTTTTTACCCCATTTCCGTTGTCCTCAGGGTCATCCCGACTTATTAGAAGCAAAAAACCCGACAAAAATTGACGTTGCCTAATAATAATAATAATAATAATGAATTTTATTTGTAATGCACTTTATATTGAGCAAACAATCTAAAAGTGGACATAAGAGAAAAAAAAAAAGAAAAGTAAAAGTTAAAATTTGGAGAGAGAGCGTCTCTCCAAAGGAAACAACTAATGAAAGGCTTTTTTAAAAAGGTAGGTTTTTAGGCCTTTTTTAAAAGTGTCCAGGGTCAGTGGTGCTCTCAGGTGGTCAGGGAGAGCATTCCAAAGACAGGGAGCGGCGTGACAGAAAGCTCTGTCTCCCATGGTTCGGAGTTTGGTCCTTGGGATCTGCAGGAGGTTTGCCTGACTGGAGCGGAGGTGTCGTGAAGTGGGCTGAGGTAGTGCTGGGCGGTATACCGGTTCATACCGAATACCGGTGTTTTTTTTGTTTATGATATGCATTTTATCCATTTCTTTTCGACGGCAGACGGGAACTTGCGCGAGACTTTTGGCTCTCGGCTACTGTTTAGCTGTAAGCAGTCGTTGCTATGTTGTAACATAGTCATACATATGGACATAAAAGCTTCATGGATTTATTACGGACATGACGACTGCACTGCTCGATCGTTTCTTTATGGATACAAAATCTACGAGGAAAACGTTTTCGTTTCTGCGGTGAGTGGGACGGACGAGCGCCCGGCACGTTACTAGCTGAAGCTATCGTTGCTATGTTGTAACAGTCATACATATGGACATAACAGCTTCCTGGATTTATTACGGACATGACGACTGCACTGCTTGATCAATTCTTTATGGATACAAAATCAAAACTACGAGGAAAACGTTTTCGTTTCTGCTGTGAGTGGGACGGACGAGGAGCGCCCGGCACGTTACTAGCTGTAAGCTATCGTTGCTATGTTGTAACAGTCATACATATGGACATAACAGCTTCCTGGATTTATTACGGACAGGACGACTGCACTGCTCGGTCGTTTCTTTATGGATACAAAATCAAAACTACGAGGAAAACTTTTTCGTTTCTGCGGTGACTGGGAGGGACGACAGGCGCTCGGCTATCTACTGCTAATGTCTACGGGGTGATTTGAGGTGAGTAACTTCATGCTAAAACACACATATTTATGTCGTTTTGCAACACTATTTGAGCTAAACGAGCGCCGTGGTGTCTCGTACGGACCCAACCTGTGTTGCATAGGTCTTGGAATTGTTTTCTGAGGCCCAGGAAAGCAGATATAACGTGCCCCAATGGGTTAGCATTGGAGCGAGTCTGGAAGGCTGCCAGGCAGGTACAGATCTCGGGCTAGGTAACGTCAATTTTTGTCGGGTTTTTTGCTTCTAATAAGTCGGGATGACCCTGAGGACAACGGAAATGGGGTCAAAAATGACCGGATTTCTCCTTTAAGAAACGCTCCTTACGTCGTACGTACACGGCGCTGTCCATAAAGAAAGTGCTGAAATCGATTGCTCAGAGTTCGATTTTCCATTTCATGCGCAGGTGCATGACAGCAGTATATTATAAAATGTAGGCTATTGCAGTGTTTCCGAATAAAACATTGATAGAAATTCTTCTAGGACTAAACATTTATTTAACCATGGTCGAACATACTACCATATACTGATTTTAAAAAAGATATAGAAAATATAGAAACAGCGGAGGAGATTGAGCCAATTACATCCTAAATTACATGCGTATTTGTTGCCGTTGTAGTCGAAACTTATGCATTATAGCCGCGTCGGTCAATATATCTATGGGATTGAAGTTGATCCTTATAAATTATGTATTCCAACGGCTCCGAGGACGGCGACGTCTTTGGTTCAGCACGGGGATACGTTGTATCGCTGCCACAGTTTTGCCACCGTTCACAACCGTCACCGGTGTTGGGACCTCACTAGAAGGACTACACAATGCGGCCTACAGAAGCCTACACATGCGGCCAGGACAATGGGACAAAGGAGATAAAAAAAACTACAACCACCATTTTAGTGTCACCTCCACCTGGTCACGGGATCTGACGTCACACCGCTGGCGCGCCATTGGCTGCGAACTGCATGGGACTCCAGGGGGTCCCCCGGACCAGCCGTAAGCTATAAATCCCGCGGCCATCAGAAAAACTTTCTCTCTCCAAAGTAACTCGCGTTACACCAGGAGGTGAATATAACGTCTGCAGCGTTTTCCTTTGTCCTAGGCCGCAGTCTTTTCCCCAAACTCGCTGGACGAGCAACAGACTGTTTTACCCCTCTTTTTCTCTACTCGTTTTATTTTTCTTTTGTTTATCATTTTGGATCCCGAGGAGACCACCGCGACAGCGCGACTCTCCCGTTCCCCGCGGTAAGAAGAAACTTTCTTCGTCCCAGCTGCCAGCAGAACGGATAACTCGACCCGTCTTTGTCTGAAATCAGCTGACTAAATCGCCGAGCCCCGCGATTGTTCCTGCAGAAGGAAGAAATACTAACTGTTTTCTTCAACTAATTGGATCCGGCGCTGAACCAGCGCCCCACAACTACCGTCCGCTGCCGGCGTAAAGAAACGCCATCAACGCACGGACGGAAACCTCACATCGACGCATCTCACATCGACAAAAGTAAGAGGCTATTTGTCTGGGCAGAAGCAGAGATTCGATAGTGTAGGACATGCTTGTAATTCTTGTTAATGTGTTTTAAGTTCTGATCGCGGATCGCCGAGTCCGTTTGTTCATGTGCTGCTGTATGTGAATGTTGATTGGGTACCCACACAGCTGGGTTGATTTCTGTAACAGTGTTTTCGACTAACCTCCGCCATATTCGCGAGCTCAGAAAGCCTCTACTATCAGTTAAAAGACCGGTCCCGCGGAATAAATTCCAGTTCATTCACGCGAGCCCGTGTGATAGCAGCACGTTTTCTGTCCCTCCGAATATCGCTCGCGCATTTTCTCTCTGCGAACGCAGAACGCCCTGAACGCTGCGAGGAATAGCTCCACCTCTCTCTCTCTCTCTCGCTACTCCATCAGACCTCAGTGGCTCCGCCCCTGAACGCTGCGAGGAATAGCTCCATCTGGTGGCCGCCCATAACCACCTCTCTCTCTCTCTCGCGACACGCACGCACACACACGCACACGCACATGCACGCACACGCACGCACACGCATACGCACACACACACTCCACGTGTGTCTCTCCCTTTGTTTAAGCTTAGCTTTGTGTGTTAGGTAGTTAGGTAATAAGGCTTTGTTAATTGCAGTGTTATTGATTGTGATCATTATGACTGATTTTAATAAATCTTATTATATTATAACTAGCGGTCTCTTGTGCTTGTTGTGTATATGTCACTGGATAACAGCAGGTTGTGAAGGCTAGTGCTTGAATTTCACGCCTTTTTAATTGTTCGATTGGTTTTGTACTCCTATGCCAATGATCACGATGATTGGCATGTGAGTATAAAACCTCCATATTGAGACTGAATACAGTTTTAGGTTATCGTTTCCCTGATCCCAGGGTGGTGCCCCGTTTATTCATGATTATATCATGATGATATATTAAATATAATTATTAATACCGATAATCATATTGATATTGATAGTTAACTGTTGATAACCAAATCTGCCCCTGCTACAACCCCAACATAATTGGTGCCCCGTGTGAGGCCTTCTTAAACCTGCTTTATCCAGAGATTTATGCACAATAACCTGAGAGGTATATAATGATAATAATAGTAAATATTATTATTATTAATATGATTGTTTAGAAATTGATTTTCAAGGATCGATTTGTTTGTTCCCCATTACTATTTGCCAAGCAAGTACAGTTGAGGGTTGCATATGCATGTTGTGATTAGCCATTTATTGTTTAACAACAATACTAACAAACACAGGGTTAGGGATACTAAGACGCGTTATAACACTGTTATCACTCACCAGAGGTGCTAGAGACACCTCACTACCAGTCCACAGACTGTAGAAGTGTATTAACATTTTCATTGTAAGTCACAGGTCGACGCCGCTCACCTGTGCACCCACATCAGCATAACAACATACATTCTTTTCGCTGTTAAAACCAAACAAGTGAAGCCACCGGGTTCTGCCTTTTACTAGAGGTAAAATGAGCAACTACGGCCCGAAAGAACAAGGAGCTGAGGCTCCCCAGGTATCAGTCGACGCAGGCCTGCAGGATGCGATCGCTGGTCTCCTCCACCTGTCCCTTGAGGACAGGGAAAACCTGGAACACTACGATGTAGTGGCATGCAATGATCAACTGCAGCAGCTTGTTGATTATGTTAATCACCCGGCAGGGAAACCACAACGCACAATCGCTGACGTGGTGGGTCGAATCTTACTCCTGTCTCAGCGCAGAGCACAACTGCAGAAAGCTGAGGATGAGGAGTTAATCAATCGACTGGGTCATGCGACCACCTCCCTGCGACAGGAAGTGGCCGAACTGAAGGTGGAGAGGGAGGAAGCCCTCCGCAGGCCATGCAGGGAGGAGGAGAGAGAACTCCAGCGTGAGGAAACTCAGGCTGCCCAGGTAGGTACACCCCAAGACACGGATATGCCTGACCTGTCGGACCTTGAAACCGCGCCCCCCACGGACGCACACCGTCCCATGCGCAGGGAGAGACTGGTACAGTCGGAAGAGGCCGAACGTCGGCGCTACCAGGCGCCACCATCCACCCACCCACTGGAACGAGAAGCCCCACCTCACAAGTGGAGCTACTCCCAGCGGGACGAGTCCCCACGCCGAAGTCTGAGCCATTTCCCAGTGGCTCGAAGCTCGACGGGGGATTCCAGATTCCCACGTACCCACCACCGACACTCGGTAGGAGGGTCACGCATGCCTCGGACTCCATCCCCACCTCCAAGGGGGAGGGGTCACTCTGTCCGAGACAATTACCGTGGTGATAACGGGTCGTCAAGTGAATCAGATGGCCCATATCCAGCCGCAAACCATGGCCTGCGCACCCGACAGTTAGAATCCCTCGCCAGAGACATTGAACGGTTCGATCCGACTCACAAAGAGTCGGATATTGATGGCTATCTCAAAGAGATGGACCACTGTCTGCGTGACCTACCCCATGCCTCCTCACGCGAGAAGCTCAAGCTAATCTGGAAGACCAGTACCAGACAGGTCCACAGTTTCATAGAAACACTCGCACCCAGAAACCGGGACCGATACTCCAGACTTTGTGAAGCACTCAAGGAGGAGTATAGCCGGTACAGGGACCCCGCCTCCGCCACGCTCGGCGCCCTCGCTGCTCTACACAGGAAGCAGGAACCACCCAGGGAGTACTATAGGCGC
The DNA here is from genome assembly GCF_963514095.1 of Eutrigla gurnardus. Classification (NCBI taxonomy): domain Eukaryota; kingdom Metazoa; phylum Chordata; class Actinopteri; order Perciformes; family Triglidae; genus Eutrigla; species Eutrigla gurnardus. Next base: position 24,314,404 of record NC_139936.1, on the reverse strand, counting down.
TTCAGGGCCGCCTAGGCTCAGGGCCGTAACTCCCCAGGAGTGGAGGAAGAGCCTGCCTTCAAGGCCCTCTTCCTGCATAACCTACACGAAAGTGTGCGCTACGATGTCACCATGCACTGCAGGACATACCGACTCACCATGCAAGAGGTTCGTAATTTCACACAGATGTCATGGGAGACCCGGGTGCGACCCGCAAGGTCATCCGGGGAGGACGCCAGAGTCCTGGGGATCCAAACCGCGGAACACACAGGCCTAGGGCTGGAGGGAGATGAAGTGCCTCAGCCAAGGGTAAGTACTAGACCAGTACAACAGACACACCGGGAACCTAACCAGCAACAATGGCGACAGAACCAAGGGGGTGGGCCGAACGCACGCTCCTGGAATCACACAAAACCCAGGAACGAAAATAACCCCAGGAATAAGGTCCAGTTTGAACGCAAACAAGAGGGTAAGTATAATTCCGGCACGAAAAACCCCCGAATGCAAGAAAAGGATATGGACGACCTGGTCGACAAGCTGACAAAAGCGATAGGGTTGCGGCTCAACCCGGCCCAATGGTCAAAGCCGGCACCAAGCTCCCCACAAAAGCCCGGCAAGAACCCGGACACGAAGCCTCCGCCTACATGACTAGGCCAGGCCGTTCCCACTTCCACCGCCAAGGTTTGCTTGGTAGGATGGGCGGGGGAACCAAAATCAGACTCGGCAACCAAGGCCATCGACCCGTCGCAACCCCCTTTCTTGACTTTCCTAGGAGATCTTGTTCGCAAAGGCCACGCTAGACGCATTTATACCTCGGTGGTGGTAGGGGGGTGTGTCAGCATCCTCGCCCTACTCGACTCAGGCTCTGAGATCAGTCTAATGTGCCAAGGCACCTTTGCGGAGGTGACCCAAACCATGCTCTCCCTAGGTAAACCACTTCAAATTGAGCCCTGCCACGTTAGCATCACCAGCTACACGCAGGACAGGTCACCCATCACAGAACGTGCGTGGGTGGACCTCACGTTTCAGGGAGTCACTCTTGTGCACCCCATCCACATTTGTGCCACCGAACCACTTCTCATTGGTCAGGATCTCCTGGACCGGCTGGCACCGCTTATCGACTGCCATCAGGGGCGCATCTCTGCTCGAACCGCACCGCTTGCGAGCCCACAACTCCAAGCCGGCGACTTGAGCGCTTTCCGACACCACGGATCCTTCCTGTGTCCGCTGGAGAACCGAAACCCAGCACTGTACAGCCCTCATCTGGTTGGCGGTGTGCATCTCAATGACACCCATGTCCCAGAAGCAATCCTGGGGCTTTGGTCAGAGAAGACAGCCGTCAGTCAAGATCTGTACCACCATCTGTGCCAGCATCAACCTCTCCCAGTTTTCGGGCCTCTCAACCACCACCTCCTTTCCGCAGAATCACCGCAGATTCACCTTAAGGCGGTGGGAGTGTGTGCCCTCTCGATCCGTATTGGGAAGAAACAGGTTGACCATTTCATAAGCGTAGTGCCCAAACTACATCCACCATTCCTTTTAGGTGCTGATATTCTGGTCAGACTTGGCACCAAACTCGACACGGTCAATCAGATTCTTTGGTCCCAGGCTAACGCTAAGAGCGAGCCCCTGCCCATTGAACTTGAACACCTGACATCAGGCCAAACCATCCCAGAGGCATGTCAGGTTGCCAGCGAAGTTGACATGATGGTCCCTGCCAGGACCGCAGGCGTCCCCATCCGGCTCGCCATCCTTAAGGGACAGAAGATGCCTGGCTCCCAAGCATTCTTCCAGCCCTTACCCCATTTCTGGGAACTTAACCTTACAGTCTGTGGCATGCCCCTGCTTGAGTTGAACAATCGTTCAACCTACATCCTGGTCCAAAACTTGACGCATGCCCCAATCCAGTTGGGAGCACGAAAACAAATAGGGATGCTGGTCGACAACTCTTTCCATGACTTCGAACTGACCATACCAGTCATAGGAGAGTTACCTCCCTCCCTAGCCAGGAGTAAAACTTAGACAATGTCCTTTTCACGTTCCCAACCGCAATGATCACCATGGCCTGCCATGAAACCCTTCACGGGGAAGCCATTTGTGGCACAGCACTGGGAAAAGGGGGTGATCTGGTCGTCTACGCCTTAACGACTCAATCGACCGAAGCGACCTCAGGTGAGACACACCAACCACCTGAGGAACCCTATTCGGGCTTTGAGTCTGAGATAACCCAACAGCTTGCCAAAGCAGATGCCCTCACTACCGAGGACCAGAGAGACGCGCTACGGAAGTTGTTCCAGGACTTCCTGCCAATCTTCTCCCGAGACTCGCAGGACTGTGGGGAGACCCAACTTCACACGGTCCGCATCCCCACTGATCCGAATGTGCCACCGACCTTCGTACGCCAGTACAGGATCCCGTTAGCCGCATACGAGTCTATCCGAGACATCCTGGACAAATTGCTGGAGAAGCAAATCATCCGGGAATGCAACTCAACATATAATTCCCCAATCTGGCCAGTCTTGAAACCCACTGGGAAATGGCGTCTCACCATCGACTACCAGCCACTGAACAAACAGGTTCCTCTCTCCCGCTGGCCCATGATTCACCTGGATCAGGAGCTAGCTAAAGTCAAGGGAGCCCGCTTCTTCTCAACGGTAGACATCGCTAATGGTTTCTAGACAATGAAAGTTGACCCAACCGACCAATATAAGCTTGCCTTCTCCTTTGGGAACCGCCAGTATACCTGGAATCGCTGCCCTTTTGGGTATTCGAACTCCCCCGCCGAGTTCAACATTTTCCTCCACAAGGCGATGAGCGACGCGGCTGCACGCGGTAACCTCATCTATGTGGACGACATCCTCATGAGGAGTCGAACCTTCGAGGAGCACTTAGCTGAAAACCGTCACGTACTGGCACAACTTTCTGCTGCAGGAGCTAAACTGGCGCTTTCCAAAGGCCAGTGGTGCCGCACGAAAGTTGAGTACGTGGGCCTAACAGTGGGTGCTGAGGGCATTGAACCTCAAGCCGGGAGAGTGAGGGCCATTCAAGACATCAAAGCCCCAACCAGTGTATCAGAACTTAGGAGTTTCCTAGGCGTCTGCAACTACTCCCGACAATTCATCGAGGACTATGCAGAGATTGCCAAACCTCTCACAGACCTCCTGCGCAAAGAACAGCCTTTCACCTGGGAAGAGACCCAGGAACAGTCCTTCCGCCAATTCAAAGAAAAGCTCTGCTGCGCACCTTGCCTGGCTTACCCAGATAAAGACAGGGAGTTTCACCTTGAGGCTAGTTTCTCCTCCAAATGCCTCAGCACCGCCCTGGCACAGAGATACGACACAGACAAACGTGTCGTTGCTTACGCAAGCCGGCCCCTCAGCGGTGTGGAGATTAAGTTCTCCGACTGCGAGAAAGCCCTCCTCGCCACGGTCTGGGCAGTGGAACACTTTCGTAGCTACGTCGGGGGCCAGAAGGTGATAATCGAGACACATCACCAACCGGTCACTTTTCTAAACAGCCAGCGGCTGAGAGAAGGGCGGGTATCCAATAGCCGTATTGCGTCATGGATGATGGCACTGCAAGGCTACGACATTGAGGTAAAGTATGCCCAAAACCACAAGATGGCCTTGGGACATGGTCTAGCTCAATGCACGCACTGCGACTGCGAAGAGATGTCTGTAAGCCGGTCATGCCCTGTCACCACGCCATCACTGCCCACCTCTCATAGGTACTATGATGAGAATGTATGTAGAGACCTCCCCAAAGTCTATATCGATGGCTGCTCTTTCCACCATGCTAACCAGCTCCAAGCTGGGGTCGGAGTGGTGTGGACCAACCGTAGCGTTGATGAACCTAACCAGTACCAACTTGGCCCCAAGACAAGTCAGTACGCTGAAATTGCGGCAGTCCTCATAGCCCTCCAACAAGCCTCCAGGCAGGCCATGATGCAGGTCGTGGCCTGCTCGGACTCCAACTATGCCCGCCATAGCTTCATAAGCCACTTCCCCATGTGGAAAGAGAACGGCATGAAAAATGCCCGCAACAAGGAGGTCAAACACGCTGAGCTCTTCCTAGCCTGTGACCAACTGACGACAGGTCATGGACTGACTGTCTACTGGAAGAAGGTCAAAGGTCACTCCCAAACTCCCGGTCCTGACAAGGATGGCAACGATGAGGCTGACCGCCTCGCCAAACTGGGGGCAGAACAGGGCATAGTTTGGGAATTCAAGAACGAGTGGCTCCCAAATCTTCAAACTTATGCGGTGAGTGCCATCACTCGTCGGAGGGCAAGAGAGACACAGGAGGATGCCCAGATCCGCACCCAGGCCCTTCACCTAGGTCGCGAACTTGGAGACACCGACTTGGTGGCAATGCAGGAAAACGACCCGGTGCTCCAAACCATCCGTCAGCAAATGACGAACACCCTGCCACCCGTTAATGCACAACTCCCGCCAACGGAGACCAAAGAGTTGCAAACTCTCCAGTCCCAGCTCAAAAACCTGACACTGGAAAAGGGGTTGTTGGTTTATACCCACGGTGGTCACGGACCAGCCCGCTGGGTCGTCCCATCTGACCACCGGGGGGTCATGCTTGCTCACGCTCATGACTCACCTGTCGGAGGCCATAGGGGTGGTGAAGCCACACTCAAGACTCTCCAACAGGTTGCCTACTGGCCAGCAATGGACCACGATGCAAAATCTTATGTCCAAGGATGTCTGGTGTGCTGCCAATTCCAGCCAGCTCACCCACTGAGCCGAGCCCCACTCCAGCCGAGGGGGATCACATTCCCATGGTCCCACCTCCAAGTCGACTGGATTGGACCGGTTCCTAGGTCGTCCCGAGGTAACAAATACCTCTTAACGGTGACATGTGCCTTCACAAAATGGGTTGAATGTCTGCCAGCGCCCAATGACACAGCGATCACGACGGCAACCCTGTTGCTAAATCACGTGTTCAGCCGCTGGGGGCTACCCCTCTCAGTTGATTCGGATCGGGGCACCCATTTCACCTCAAGCGTCATGACTACCATGTACGACATGCTGGGAGTGGAGGTAAAATTCCATATTCCATATCATCCCCAATCGTCAGGTCAAGTCGAGCGGGCTAACCGCACCATTGTTAACATGTTGAAGAAATATGTCAGTAGGAATGGTAAAGATTGGGACACGAAATTGCCCCTGGTGTTGATGGCCATCAGGGCCACCCCACACCGCTCCACGGGGGTCACACCGTTTGAGATGATGACTGGGAGAGTGATGACTCTCCCACTGCATCTTTTCTACCATCCCGAGGACGTCAGCGTGGCAACCGCCTACACAGCCCACCAGTACGTGACCGACTTACGCAACCATCTCAGGGCCACATTCTCATGGGCCCAGGCAAACCTTGAGACTAGCTCTAAGGGGGCCAAGGCCTACTACGATAGGAAAACATCTCACACAGAATATGAAGTAGGCGACAGGGTATTCTATTTCAGATTCGCCAAGCCGGCCGGGATCTCTAAGAAGTTCCTCCCAAGCTGGTCAGGGCCCTTCGAGATCGTCAGTAAGCTATCACCAGTGGCTTACCGCATCAGGGTCTCACAACCAAGGCACCCAGCCGCGTACAAGTGGGTTCATGCGAATCAGATCAAGCCCTACAAACCTTTCACACCCCTTAGAGAGATCACAGTTGCCACACCCGAACGGGGAAGGCAGTCTCCCCCCCACAAGGGGGAAGACTCTTCATAGTCACAGTAGGATGTAACCGCATGCACTAACACCTAAACATCAACCTTTTCATGATACACAAACTCTGGTGTGTTGCAGGATGCATCTCCCTTGGATCGTTGGCATTCTCCTCGGCCTGCGAGTCACCCGGTCCACGGAGGTGGTCGAGCCAGGACCACCAACCGGCATCGTCCTGCAGGGGACACCCGGACTACTAATCACTAGGGCTGGGAATCGATCCGAATTTCCTCGATCGATCCGATTCCGATTCATAAGGTCACGATCCGATTCGATCCACGATTCGATCCGATTCGATTCGATATCGATCTATTTACAGACATAATGCAAATAAATACTGTCCCATAGACAAAACAGCTCCATGTGTTTGTGATTGTATCTGTGTACGTGTAAGAGGGACACAGAGAGAGAAGAGTCAAGAATCAAGTATTTATTTTAGACAAAAATCCAAGTATTATTTGAAATTTAAGTAACATATCCATGGCAGAATTAAAACAATGACCAGAACTAAACAACAATGACCAAATAAAATATAAATAAATTAAAATTAAGTGGCCCTCTATATTAGAAAACTACAAGAACCCCTGTACCCAGTCTTTGACAACCAGAGACTTGTGGAATGCCATACAGGTTGAGAGAGAGAGAGAGAGAGAGAGAGAGAGAGAGAGAGAGAGAGAGAGAGAACTTTCTCTTCGCTTGAATTCAAGTTTTGGTGGACGGTCCCTAGACCCAGACTGGCAGAGCGCAGCCGCTCAGTCCGGCTCCGCGCGTCAACACCGCCGCCGCATGAATGACGGCGCACTTGACCGACGCAGAGGAAACACTTCGCCGCTTCACGGGAGCGGAGTCAGCGGAGCCTTCATTCCAGAAGGTGATTTTAGTGGTGCCGCTTCAGCCATCTCGCTAGCTTAAGTTTCGGTTTCGTTTAGCCGGCACTCGCTTTTTATAGTGCGCCTTGCGCGTCAAAGAAAACAGTGCCTTTAGTCACCTGGAAAAGATCGATCCAGACATTTTTGGATCGATCTCGTGCTTTTTGAGCGTGAATCGATATCGGATCGCGGATCGATTTTTTGAACACAGCCCTACTAATCACCCATTGCGACCTCTTCACCCAGAGGGTTTACGTCAAACTAGACCCTTGGGATGTCTTCCGCAAGCACATCCGCCTTCCCCCACGCCTAACGGAGGGAAGGCTAAGCGGGACTCAAACTCACGACACCATGGAACATACTAGGCAGACAACCGTTCACATCCTTGAACAGCTGCAGAAGTTCTTGGTCACCGAGGAGGACCTCAGTGCCAAGGAAAGACCGAAACGGTTCCTAGGTGGACTACTCATGGCGGCATCAGCCGTCGGGTCTCTTTTCTCCATTGGCCTCTCCGCGGCCATCTCAGTAAGCTTAGGCACACTCCAAAGACACATGGGTGAACTCGATGAGGAGATGCCAGAAATTCAACAGAGAATCCTCCTTCAACAACAACAATTGCAGGACTTAGGAAAGACCCTGCAGGGGACCATAGTCACGGTCAACTTACACTCCATCCTGCTCAATAACACTGTGCATGCCGTAGAAACCTTATCAGAAATCGTCAGAGAAGACATAACATATGCACGCGTAGTCAGAGATCTTATGCAGGACCTCATCAGGAGCTCATCCGTTACTAGCCTGGGCGCTGGGAAAATCCCAGCCTATCTGGTCCCGTTAGACCTTGTCGAGAAGGTACTCCAATCCACTATGACCACAAGGGTGCAACCTTCACATGTACATTTGGCTTATAGTCTTGGCAGTGCAATCCCGATCTCTGTAGACCCTAAGAACCTGGGCATCGGATTCATCCTCAATCTGCCTATCATAGAGAAACAGAATATATATAAGCTAAAAGCTGTGTTAAATGTTGGGTTTTGGAGAGATGCTACACACATTCACCTCAAAACACCACCAACCGTTGCATACCACGACGACAACCCCTCGCTTTACCTTATTCCCAACCTTGACATGTGTACCAAAACCAAAGATATCCATTGGATATGTCCGAGCAATCCTTTCATCCGGGATGTGACTACCTACCTCTGCGGTCTGAGGACTGAATCACCAGAACAAAGGTGCCAGGGAAGCATGTCTGCCAAGGATGAAAGGGCAGAGACAAGAGTACAGCGAGCAGGAAATAAGTGGCTTGTCAACACACCAGCCACTGAAGTCCTACTGTCCCACGATCGCCATGATACCGCCACCAAGCTAGCCTTGCCAAATCAGACGATATTTGTAACAGTTCCCCAAGGAGCTACTATACACATTGATGACATAATACTCCATCATCTCAACCCGGACAGGTACAACGCGGAGATTGAGATCATGGATGCATTCATTGGCCACAATCTAACGATTGATAAAACCCTCCAACAATCACTTTTGGTTGAAGGAACAAAACTAGTGCTGTTCACCCTCAAACCGACGGGACTCACTACCACACCCTTTAATCACATAAGTAGACCGATACTCCACCAAGGAAACCCGGTCAGCGCAACCGCCCTCGGGCTCCTGCTTAGTGGCTGGATCATTACCGCCTACATAGCCTACATTATGTACAAACACCTGCAGAAGCTGCAAGCTACACTGGACTCCCTCCTGTTCGTATCACCACGCTTCACACACCTCCCACAGGCTAACTCCAACCTCCTCCCGGAGTAAGCCTAGCGACCACTAACCCCTTTTCTTTTTCCTCGCTTTCCTTCCGTCTTCGTTCTGTTTTTCATAATAGGAATGGGTCCTGTTTGAAATTTCCTGAATGAAATGATAATGCTGATGTTTGTATAAATTGTGCCTTAGTGATGTTTAATATAGGTTAGATAGTTAGAAGTCTCTGCCCAGACTTTGCCTCAATCTCTGCCCAGACTTTGCCTCAATCTCTGCCCAGACAATGCCTCCATCAAAGTCATGGACTTTAACCTGAGTGAACTGTTTAACCTCTTTTCCATGGAATATACAGACTGTTTGGACTCCCACGTGTTTCAAGGAATACATGGACGGTTCGGCCCTTATGTTGCTCCGAAGGTTGCGTCCCACACCTCAACCTTCAGACCAAAAGGGGGACTGTTGGGACCTCACTAGAAGGACTACACAATGCGGCCTACAGAAGCCTACACATGCGGCCAGGACAATGGGACAAAGGAGATAAAAAAAACTACAACCACCATTTTAGTGTCACCTCCACCTGGTCACGGGATCTGACGTCACACCGCTGGCGCGCCATTGGCTGCGAACTGCATGGGACTCCAGGGGGTCCCCCGGACCAGCCGTAAGCTATAAATCCCGCGGCCATCAGAAAAACTTTCTCTCTCCAAAGTAACTCGCGTTACACCAGGAGGTGAATATAACGTCTGCAGCGTTTTCCTTTGTCCTAGGCCGCAGTCTTTTCCCCAAACTCGCTGGACGAGCAACAGACTGTTTTACCCCTCTTTTTCTCTACTCGTTTTATTTTTCTTTTGTTTATCATTTTGGATCCCGAGGAGACCACCGCGACAGCGCGACTCTCCCGTTCCCGGCGGTAAGAAGAAACTTTCTTCGTCCCAGCTGCCAGCAGAACGGATAACTCGACCCGTCTTTGTCTGAAATCAGCTGACTAAATCGCCGAGCCCCGCGATTGTTCCTGCAGAAGGAAGAAATACTAACTGTTTTCTTCAACTAATTGGATCCGGCGCTGAACCAGCGCCCCACAACTACCGTCCGCTGCCGGCGTAAAGAAACGCCATCAACGCACGGACGGAAACCTCACATCGACGCATCTCACATCGACAAAAGTAAGAGGCTATTTGTCTGGGCAGAAGCAGAGATTCGATAGTGTAGGACATGCTTGTAATTCTTGTTAATGTGTTTTAAGTTCTGATCGCGGATCGCCGAGTCCGTTTGTTCATGTGCTGCTGTATGTGAATGTTGATTGGGTACCCACACAGCTGGGTTGATTTCTGTAACAGTGTTTTCGACTAACCTCCGCCATATTCGCGAGCTCAGAAAGCCTCTACTATCAGTTAAAAGACCGGTCTCGCGGAATAAATTCCAGTTCATTCACGCGAGCCCGTGTGATAGCAGCACGTTTTCTGTCCCTCCGAATATCGCTCGCGCATTTTCTCTCTCTTTGTGTGTGACCCGCTAACACACATACACGCCGCACACACGTGTCCTAAGCCAGCTGTTCCCGGCGGCCGCTAGGGACATAGCTACATCTGGTGGCTACATACGGCTATCTCTCTCTCTCTCTCTCTCGCTACTCCATCAGACCTCAGTGGCTCCGCCCCTGAACGCTGCGAGGAATAGCTCCACCTCTCTCTCTCTCTCTCGCTACTCCATCAGACCTCAGTGGCTCCGCCCCTGAACGCTGCGAGGAATAGCTCCATCTGGTGGCCGCCCATAACCACCTCTCTCTCTCTCTCTCTCTCTCTCTCTCTCTCGCGACACGCACGCACACACACGCACACGCACACGCACATGCACGCACACGCACGCACACGCACACACACACTCCACGTGTGTCTCTCCCTTTGTTTAAGCTTAGCTTTGTGTGTTAGGTAGTTAGGTAATAAGGCTTTGTTAATTGCAGTGTTATTGATTGTGATCATTATTACTGATTTTAATAAATCTTATTATATTATAACTAGCGGTCTCTTGTGCTTGTTGTGTATATGTCACTGGATAACAGCAGGTTGTGAAGGCTAGTGCTTGAATTTCACGCCTTTTTAATTGTTCGATTGGTTTTGTACTCCTATGCCAATGATCACGATGATTGGCATGTGAGTATAAAACCTCCATATTGAGACTGAATACAGTTTTAGGTTATCTTTTCCCTGATCCCAGGGTGGTGCCCCAGTTATTCATGATTATATCATGATGATATATTAAATATAATTATTAATACCGATAATCATATTGATATTGATAGTTAACTGTTGATAACCAAATCTGCCCCTGCTACAACCCCAACACCGGCGTCCATTTATGAAATTTTTTAATTGTTTGACGATGTGCCAATTTCCCAAATTGCTTGCAGGATTGTGCATGCCTTGACTTTGACACTGTAATATACCTAGGCTACTTTTGAGGTTGAGGTAAAGCTTAGCCTTGTGATGAAATGCATGCGTATTTTATTTTTATTTTCTTCATGAATGACTTAAAACCACTGAACACAACACTGGCAATGTGCAGTTCCATGCGCAGCGGGGATTTCTGGATTACTGTACAGTGGCGGCGACTAGCGTCAGGAGCTGAAACATCACTATGGTGGAGCTAAGAAGGCTCTAAGAGCGCTCCAGACCACTACGAAAGAGATTCGTAGCAAAGAACGTTTCGGGAAACGCGCGAAATGTTAAGTAGGAACTCTAAGTAGGGGTTACGAATGACGTCGCGTTAAGAAGGCTTCGGGAAACCGGGCCCAGTGCAATTTTTGCCATTAAGTATAGCAATAGGTGGCAAAAGTACTCATATTCTGTACTTAAGTAGAAGTACAGATACATGTGTAAAAAAATACTCTGGTAAAAGTAGAAGTGCTGATTCAACTCCTTAACTCAAGTAAAAGTAAGAAAGTACAGGCTCTGAAATGTACTTTCACAGTAAAAGTAAAAAGTAAAAAATTAATTTTTGCCGTTAATGAAACACAATACATCTTTTGATAATTTTGTTAGACGAAAAAAGTTCAGACAGAATAATCACGCCAGCAGCTCGTAGTTTTTCGGTTGACACAGGACACAGCGCATATGCCATGAGATTCTCTGAATCTTCTGAAGCGTCGCCGTCGGCAATACTCCCGGACCCCGCTTCGCTTCCTTCCTCCATGTCGCTGCTACAGTGCAAGTTCTCTACCGTCCCCTCACTCATTCTACTTCTTCCCGCGGTAACCTGTCCCCCCCCTCTTCTTCTCCCTCTTTCCCTCTTGTGTTTGTCACCTCTTTTACGTATGCTTTTACGTATTGTTGTCATCTGTGGAGGTTTTTTTTTTTTTAAGTAACGAGTTTGTTTTTACGATGTAAGGAGTAGAAAGTACATATTTGTGTGTATAAATGTAGGGAGTAAAAGTAAAAAGTCATCAGAAAAATAAATACTCAAGTAAAGTACAGATATCTGAAAAATCTACTAAAGTACAGTAACGAAGTATTTGTACTTCGTTACTTGTCACCTCTGGCAATAGCATATTTAGAAATATAGTACATTTCAGAAATTCAAGTAGCCTATAGACCTTCTGTAAACTAAGTGTAAAATAACACTTTGTTTTTTTAAGTAAAACACAATACTTTCAAGTACATTCAGAACATTGGAAACCCTGAATATTAGAAAACATCTCTCTGTTGGCGAGGGTTAACCCTCTGAAGCTAGCTACCACGCTAGCGTCCGCGCTAGCTGCTATATGTTTTGCATTGAGGTGAGAAACGTTCCGCGGTGCAAAAATGCGTCAGTTTTTTTAACGCGTTAATTAATTTATGTAATTAAGTCCCGGCCCTAGTATGTATACATTGTTTCACCTCATACAGATCCTGTAGTGCATTTTTAAAATTTGCATCAGAAGAAATGTAAATAGCGGCAACAAGAACATTGGTGAACTATCTGGGCAGATAGCATGACCAGCATGTTTACATGTTAGAGTTCTGTCGGTGTGTCTTTACTGACCCGTCTGCGGCGCACAGCATCTTTAAGTAATCTGATGACATCTTGTCCCTCACAGCCACTGGCTTTGAAACCCTTTGTCCACCTCAGAAGAATGCCCTGGAGAAATGACAGTCGAAGATGAATATGTAGAATTAATGATACACTATGAATGAAGATGAATTACAGAATTTAAATTTAAGTTTATTGAATTTAAAGTTGTTGTCTGCCCCGATGAAAAGTGCAGCCAAATGTTGCAACAGTCACCGTCTGTTTTTTGATGTCTTAGTAGACAACAATTTATAACAATTAAAAATGCAGCAGAATATTGGTTTCACTATAGCAACCATCACTGCTTACCAGGGAAACTTAAATGACAATACATTGGTTTACAATATGTTTCTATTACAATAAAATCCATCAGCATTGATCACGGACCACAGCCACCGTTGATTTGACACATTTTTACTGTGCGACAGCAGTGATTAACGCCACACAGAAACTGTGTCCCAAAGTGATATTTTTCATTTCAGAGATGAGCTCAATACATAGTCCTCCCTCTATCTAGTCCTCTATAGAGAACTCCCTGGATAGTGAACTGGGAGTAGTGATTGAGTGTATCATAGTATCATATTATCTAAACCCAAGGCTTTACTTTATATAATTTAAAATACAACTTCATATCATTCACACTTTAAGTTAAGGAAAATGTGCAAAAATAGTGGTAGATTAAGTTGGAATAGGCATGAGTGCTCGTCTTACACATACATTGAATGAAACATTACCTGGTCCAGCTTGCTTTGATGACAAGGGAAGGAGAATGTGAATCCCAGAGGTAAGGATGCATCTCTCATGCCCATGTATTCCAAAAAGTCGCCAATGCAGTCTGCAATGTGGCTGAAAAGCTGGCACGCAAGAGACAGAAAATATAAATCAAATACTGAGGTGACCTATTTTATAAGTTAAGTGCATAAAAAAATCACATATTAAACAAACTGGTGTTCAATACAATTAAGTGTGACACATCAGACAAACTCTTCACGTGTAGAAGAGTTCACAAAGTGTTGCTTGTAATCATGTCCTGAGGCGTAGAGGAGTTAATATCAGATTTGTATTCATGATGTTCTTTTTGTCAGAGGACCATTCAAACACTGAAAGCTCCATCCTTCCAGTTGCTGTAATCACTTATTACAGTGTATTATTTCAAGGCCAGTGATGTTTCTACCTCTTCCCCCGTGCCCTGCATCGTCTCCTGTGGAATACTGTAGATCTTGTGATGCATGTCCACATTGTGTCCCTTTCCACTTCGCACTCGCACCAGCAGAACCCGAAAGGTGGAGCCACCAAGGTCCAAGACCAAGAAGTCGCCATGCTCTAATGAAGACAAGAAAGACAAGAATCCTGAACACGTACACAACAGCATTATAGAAAAGAGAAACCTGAACCAAATCAAGTCAAATAAAATATTTGTTTTTCTCTTAAAAGCTACCTGTGCCGTCTGGTGTGTCTCTAACGTAGGTGGGAAGCATCTTAACGCTCGCCTGCTCATGGGTTTGTTTAGACAGGCCTTGCATCATCTCCGCACTCATTCGCTTCTTCACCTCCAGCAGCTGTTCACGGCTCAAACGCAAGGTGTCGAGGATGCGCTGACGCTCGGCGTGTTGAGCAGCGAGACGGTAGGCTACCGCCGTTACCATGGCTGCACCTTTACCACTGCCACACTGCGACTGCAGGAAACGTACATCGCAGTCCGGCACGATTCGCCGCACCATCTTGTGGAGCCTCCTGGAAAACCTAGGAAATAGAAAAAGAAGCTACGCTCTGTTCATTTCGGTTGTTTTGTCGTCGTGTTAGTTTTTCCATGCTGAACTCGATGAAAAGCAAATGTGCACACTCAACATGTGGATTCAATAAGGCCATTTTTTGTGTGCTATTCAACTCTATCCAGCTGACATTCATGTTATCCTGCTGCTCTACAGCTTATTGAATACTTAAATCACAAATTGTTCTTGAAGTAACTGAAACCTAAAGTCTGATTTTACTGCTGAGTAATAAATAATATTTACTGTAGCACAAATAAACAAAATATAACTTTTAAAGAGAGCATGTTGCATGTCAGCTTTATAGGAAATAAAAAATAGATGAATATTATATCAAAAAAGAAATAAAACTGGTTAACCACTAGGGATGGGACAATTTAATCGAGGATCGCAAAAAAAAAAAAAAGATCATGGTGAAGCGGGACACTCGTTAATATAGTTATGAGTGACTTGAAAAGGCTGTCGAGATTGTGATAAATACTGTTTTTAAAATACAGGATACAATTATTTTTTTATTTTTATGTCTCCTTTATTTATGCAAGACTCCACTCCAGTTAAAAGGGATGTTTATTAAAAAAGGTTGTGTCTTATCAGAGACCGTAATAAAAATGTTCTTTCTTGACAAAATGTAAATCGAAAATGACTAGAAAAGCGCTATAGAAATGTAAGTCCATTTACCATAACGTGAATCGCAATTATTGTGGCAGGATAATTGTGACATGAAATTCAATTTCTTTTGTTTTTTGAAGTGTACACCAATCAGCCAAAACATTATGACCACTGACGGTTGGGATAACACTTATTATCTCATTATCATGGCACCTGTCAGTGGGAGGGGTATGTATGAGGCAGCAAGAGAACATTTTGTCCTCAAAGCTGGAAGCAGGAAAAATGGGCAAGCATAAGAATTTGTGCGACTTTGACAAGGGCCATATTGTGATGGCTAGATGACTGGGTCAGAGCATCTCCAGCTCTTGTGGGATGTTCCTGGTCTGCAGTGGTCAGTACCTATCAAAAAAAGCCAAGGCTCATTGATGCACATGGGGAGTGAAGGCTGGCCCTTGTTGTCCGATGCAGACGAGCTACTGGAGCTCAAATTGAATTGGTTCATGCTGGAGCCGATAGAAAAGTGTCAGAAGACACAGTACAATGCATGTTTGTTGCATATGAGGTGTGTAGTACATCTGTGGGATGTGCTGGACAAACAAGTCGAATACATGGAGGCCTCACTTTGCAACGTACAGGACTTACAGGATCTCCTGCCTATGCCTTGGTGCCAGATAGCACAGCACACCTTCGGTGGTCTAGTGGAGTTTTGGCTAGGGGTGGGAATCGAGAACCGGCTCCAACTAACCAATTCCATCGGAATCCTACGCCTCCAATGTTATCGATTCTTCTTAACGATTCCGCACCACGTTTTCCGGTTTACTCGAAATTTTGCGTCGCGGTACATTGCGTCACTCTTTCTGCGACGACCCTGCGCGCGCCGACAACCTATAATCAACGAGGCAGCATCATGGAGAGGAGGAAGCGATTGAAAGTCTGGCTACATTTCACCAAACTCGATGAAAATGCTGCCGTGTGTAATCAGTGGAGGCATAGACCCATTGTAGCGTATACGCAACAAAAGATCATGTTGTCTTTAGAGCGTCATAACTCCGTAATGGTTTGCGCTAGAAACATGCGTTTTTTTCCTCTTAAACTAGAGAAAGGGGGCTAAACAACGGTACCCGGCTTGCCCATGTAAGCGATTAATTTCTGACAACAAAACGAATGCGTATAGTTGTAAAGATGTGACTAGATGTCTCCTCGTCTCCGTGGCGCATTTCCCCCTTTTGTTTATGTATATCGATCAACTTCTCATCTGCCATCTTGCTAGTGACATAGAGAGTTACGTTTATGCATCGGACATTCGTATTTGCTCCCGCAGCGGCTTTTGCAGCCAATCGGAAAGCCTGATTCACGCTTGGCCGTGTTTGCCCCAAACGGGAGACACACACACACACACACACACACACACACACACACACACAATCCAAACAAGTGTGTGCAACTTTCTATGTTGAGCTTTTCTTTCGTTATAATGGTTTGCGGTGCTTTTTTAATAAAATGTGTAAAAATTCAAGGTGCGTTTTTTATTTATTTTTAATTTATGGGCTAAAATCACCTATTATAGTGTATATAAGTATTTATTGAACTACTCAGGAATCGGTAAGAGAATTGATAAGGAATTGGATGGATAGGCAGCATCGACAATGGCATTGATATTGATAAAAACGTATCAATTCCCACCCCTAGTTTTGGCAGCAAAAGGGGGTCCTACACAATATTAGGAAGGTGGTCATAATGTTATGGCTGATCGGTATGTGTGTGTTTGGGAGATGCACCAGAGGGGTATTCCATCAAACTCGCTAAGCGCAAAGCCGGGCTAATTTCGATAAGCCTCGCTACCTTTAGCGAGAGTTTCGTTCCATCAACGTGACTTGAGGCACTCTCCGCTAAGTAACCATGGGTATTTATCCGACCAAACTAGCCTGCCCCGGGGCAGGCTAACCATCAGGCTTACTTTAGCGGGGGTTTCAGAGAAGTCCGTCTGTCGGAAACAACTGTACCAGCAGAAGGTTCCGCCAAGCCTAGTCCTCGTGATTTCGTCACGTGAAAGACCAAAAATTACCAAAATTACATATATGAAATATAAACAGACTATATTTTCATCAAGCGTCTAAAAATACATGCTTGCAATTAAAAAAATATGAATAAATCGTTTATTTTGTTTAAGACCGACTGGCCATATGATTATTTAAAGCCCCCAGTTGGGTGAGTGGTGATGCACCTGCTTGAATTTGGGCATCGCAGGTTCACATCCCGGTGAGGACATCTCATGTGTGGTTTCTTATTTTTTTTGCCTGTCTTTAGATCAGAGAATTAGACCAACATTTTACCTTAACTATAAACCTTACCTATAAATATATCATACAATTTCCCGAGAACCCAAATATAACTTGCAAAAACATGATAGGCATAAAGATGTTATTATTAATAGCATGTTATAGATCCCAATGACAAAGGCATCGCTGCATGCAATTTTCAGCCACATAAATTCCTTTCAGGTGAGTTCATTAATAGATTCATTGAATGTATTCATTAAATTGTTGAGATAAATGAGTTGGTCAATGTAGATGCATTTACTAGGCCTATCTAAAAAAAGACAGAAAGAGAGAGAGAGAGAGAGAGAGAGAGAGAGAGAGAGAGAGAGAGAGAGAGAGAGAGAGAGAGAGAGTTCCAGCCAAAGAAATAAGTTTCACAAAGTTCCATAGACGGGGGTTGAACCGTGGCCGGCCGCGTGCAAAGCCAGCGCGTTACCTCTACACTATCCTCACGTACAAGAACTCTTTGTCAGTGTTATATTAGAACATGTTACTCTTAACATGCTTCCGGCTTTGCTACAGTGCAGACGCTTTTCCTCTTTGCTCTCACCCCTGCCTGCGATTTTCTGCTATTTTTTGCTATCTGCTTCTCCTCAATAACAAACAAAGAGCAGCAGCTCCTGGATATTTACAAAACCAGTGGGATTATATTTTCTTTGAGATAAAACGGGCATTTTTCAATATTTTTACGACTTCCTCAATGCTACGCGAGGAGGCCTACACAAGATAAGCCTGAGCCTGCTAAAGGTAATTAGCAGAAGATGCCTCCCTTCTCTACGGAAGATTACCATAAACTCCTACAGAAGATTTTACTGCTGGAAACAAAAATTAATCGGTTAGAAGTAAATGTAGAAGTGAATGGACTTTGTGGGAACAACACCACTCTAGCACTGACTCAAAACAGTGCTAGAGTGGTGTTGTTCCCACAAAAATGAATCGGTTAGAAGTAAATGTAGAAGTGAATGGACTTTGTGGGAACAACACCACTCTAGCACTGACTCAAAACAGTGGACAGGAGCATGCTAGAACCCAGCTAAGTAGCAATAATGAAGCTATGAAGAAACGGGAGGATCCTGTACACGGTAATAAATCTACCAGCGATAATCCTCCCTGGAACACACTTGGTGCGAAGCCAAAGAGAAGACCATTTCCCTGTGACATGGGAGAACGGATAACTGGCAGGACCCAGCGCCCCGATATCTGTGATCTGACCGGCTGGCCTGCGTTACCATCTCCATCCAGGCACAGCGCCTCCTCAACCCCACTGCCTCGTAGGACACAGCAGCGGACAGCTGGGGAGAGGAGAGCTACCAAGAAACCTCCCCAGCAAACAACTGTTCAACTAAAGAACAGGTTTGCTCCACTGCTGCAGGACCATGGATCCCCCTCTGACTGCCTGGATAACCCCCCACCACCACGCAGCAGGGTAAGACCTGCTAACTTAAAGCCACAGAGAAAGCTAACGACAGGGCCTGAAAATCTGATTGTGGGTGACTTTTCTGTAAAAGATATGAAAAGCAGTAATAACATCAAAGTACTCTGCTTTCCGAAGGATACAGTGTCTGATTTGGAAAAAAGAATCCTGGAAATTGTGGCTGCACACCCAACTGTGAAAAATATCATTCTGCACATTGGATTTAATGACATTGAAAAACAACAATCAACAGAGTTGAGAGAGGACTTCAACAAACTCTTTGAAACAGTCAGCTCTGTGAATGCTGAGGTTTTCATCAGTGGCCCTCTGCCCCCGACCGGGAGAGGAGCTGAGACATTCAGTAGACTGTTCTGGCTCAACAAATGGCTCTCAACTGCATCTCTTGCTCGCCCAATGCATTTTATTGACAATTTCCGCTTTTTCTGGGACCGCAGGCATCTTTTTAAGACAAGCGGACTTTGCCTAAATAAGCTAGGGGCAAAGCTATTCATCACCAACATGTCTTACTGCCTGCGTCATCCATCTGTCGCCAAGGACAAGAGACGAGAGGAACCAACAAAGAGGGAAGACGAAACACAGATTATCAGAAACGTCGAAGGAGGACTGAATGTGGATCCCTCCCCCACCCCCCCCAAATCTCCATCCAGGTCTTCATCATTCTCCCTCCCTCCAATAAACCTTTCTCTCCCCTCCTCCCCCTTGGAGTTCCAAGAGCTACCCCCACCTACCCCCCGCCCTTCTCAGATTATCAACAACGTCGAAGGAGGACTGAATGTGGATCCCTCCCCCACCCCTCCCAAATCCCAATCCAGGTCTTCGTCATTCTCCCTCCCTCCAATAAACCTTTCTCTCCCCTCCTCCCCCTTGGAATTCCAGGAGCTACCCCCACCTACCCCCCGCCCTACTCAGACCCCCTCTCCCAAGGCTGCAACTAAGTCACCAAAACTCAAGACCCCCTCTTCCAAAGCTGCAACGAAGTCACCAAAATCCAAGATCCCCTCTTCCAAAGCTGCAACGAAGTCACCAAAATCCAAGACCCCCTCTCTCAAAGCTGGAACTAAGTCACTAAAATCCAAGACCTCCAAGACTCTTCCCTTATGGCCACCTCTTCCCTTTTGGCCACCTGATCCCCACCCTGACAGCAGCCCTGAATATTACTGAGACAGAAAAGGGTTCAGCAGTAGACCGCATTATCAGCTGGACCCAAGGTCGCCTACATCAAAACATGGCACCTTCTGCATTCCTGTTGTGACTACTAAGAGAGTAAACATTGGGAAACTTGAACACACTGCTAACCTAAACAATCTCATTCCTGTTCTCTCAAAATCAAAGTCAACCTCAAAGCCTGTCAATAACACCATCAGGATGGGTCTGCTAAATGTAAGGTCTCTTAATAACAAATCATTTTTAGTCAATGATTTTATTACCACTTCTAAACTTGATTTTATGTTTTTAACTGAAACATGGCTAGAACAAAATAACAGTGCAAGCATTCTGATCGAGACAGCACCCCCCAACTATAATTTTATTGATGTTTGTAGATCTGGGAAAAGAGGTGGAGGGGTTGCTGCTATATTTAAAAATACATTTCAGGGGAAACAGATGTCCCTTGGTGTTTTTCCATCATTCGAATATCTTTGTGCTGTGTTGAAATGCTCTCCCAGAGTTCTCCTGTTAATTATTTACAGGCCACCTAAATATTCGTCAAATTTTTTCGATGATTTTACTGAATTATTGTCTAGCATCTTCACTGATTTTGACTGCCTAGTTATAACTGGTGACTTTAATTTTCATATTGATGATTTGAATGACAAGGGTGCAAAATAACTTTTTAATATTCTAGACACATTTGACCTTTCTCAACATGTGAAAGAGGCTACTGATTGTAAGGGACACACCCTGGACCTGATTATCACAAAAGGTCTCAATGTTTCTGATGTTTTTGTGACTGATCCTTCATTGTCTGATCACTTCTGTGTTTTCTTTAATATTTCTTTCATTCCTGACACACAAACAGAATCAAATAAGGTCAAAAAGCGGTACATCAATGAACATGCCAATGTACTCTTTAAAAATGCCATTTCCTCGTTACCACCTCTAAACCCATGTCATGCTGATGATCTTGTAAACATCTTTAATTCCAAAATTCTGAATGTCATAGATGTCATTGCACCTGCTACGGTTAAAACAGTTTCTGGTAAGCAAAAGGCACCCTGGAGAAAAGCTGCTGTTGTGACAGCCCAGAGAAGAGAGTGCAGGAAGGCTGAACGAATCTGGCGGAGTACTAAACTTCATATTCACCATGACATCTATAAAGAGAGCCTCCGGGCCTACAATTTAGTCTTAAAAAGTGCGAGAGAAACATACTTCTCCAATATCATAAACAACAACACTAATAAGGCGAAAACCCTATTTGCAACTGTTGACAGACTGACCAACCCCCCAACACAAATACCAGCTAAACTCCATTCCACGCAGAAATGCAATGAGTTTGCATTCTTTTATACTAATAAAATTGAAGGCATCAGACGCGCCATCAATATCTCAAACAAAAAAGTTGGATCACCACCCTGTTCAGGCAAAAGTAACACAGCAATGATGGCAAGCTTTAATGCCATAGACTCTAAAACTCTAGTGGAAACGGTGACAAATCTAAAATCATCCACCTGCTGCCTTGATGCTTTACCTACCAACTTTTTTAAGAATGTTTTTGACTGCCTATCAATAGACGTATTGCAAATAGTTAATAACTCCATTCAATCAGGCAATTTCCCAAAGGCCTTCAAAACTGCAGTCATTAAACCTCTTCTAAAAAAGCGGAGCCTAGATGCCTCTATTATCAACAACTACAGACCAATTTCAAATCTACCCTTCATAAGTAAAATAATTGAGAAAGTTGTCCTCCAACAACTAAATCACTTCCTGGCTTCAACTGGCTGCCACAACAACTTCCAGTCAGGATTTCGACCTTTTCATAGCACCGAGACGGCCCTTATTAAAGTTGTAAATGACATCCGTCTTAACACAGACTCTGGCAAAACTTCAATATTAATGCTATTAGACCTCAGTGCTGCATTTGACACTGTCGACCACTCAATACTCTTGGACAGGTTGGAAAACTGGTTGGGGCTCTCAGGCACAGTCTTAAACTGGTTCAAGTCATATCTACAAGATAGGAACTATTTTGTTTCCATTGGCGACTTTGTATCAGAACCTACCAATGTAACGCGTGGAGTCCCCCAAGGTTCAATCTTGGGGCCAACTTTATTCAACATCTACATGCTCCCACTAGGACAAATCATGCAAAATAATAACATTGACCACCATTGCTATGCCGATGACACCCAAATCTATGTAGCACTATCACCAAACGACTATCGCCCCATAGATCTTCTGTGCCAGTGCATTGAGCAAGTCAAAGACTGGATGTGCCAAAACTTCCTACAACTAAATGAGGACAAAACTGAGATAATTGTTTTTGGTGCTAAAACAGAAAGGTTTAAAGTAATTCAACACCTTCACTCTCTGTCCCTGAAAACCTCAAACAAAGCCAGAAATCTTGGGGTTATTATGGATTCTGATTTACATTTCGACAGTCACGTTAAATCAGTAACAAAATCAGCCTACTATCACCTAAAAAATGTAGCAAGACTTAGAGGGCTCATGTCAGCTCAAGACTTAGAAAAACTTGTACATGCCTTTATTACTAGTAGGCTAGACTACTGTAATGGTCTCCTTGCAGGTCTTCCGAAAAAAACTGTCAGGCAGCTACAGCTTGTTCAGAACGCTGCTGCTAGAGTTCTTACAAAGACCAAAAAATGTGAGCACATTACACCAATTCTTAAATCCTTACATTGGCTCCCTGTATGTCAGAGGATTGATTTCAAAATCCTCCTGCTCACATATAAATCACTACATGGTCTAGGACCGAAGTATATCACTGATATGCTCCCACTACATAAGCCTTCTAGACCACTAAGATCTTCTGAGACCAATCTGTTAGTGATTCCCAGAGTAAACAACAATCACGGGAGAGCATCATTTAGTCACTATGCAACAAATGGCTGGAATAAACTTCCTGAAGATGTAAGACTTGCCCCAACTCTGACCACTTTTAAAACTAGACTGAAAACTTTTATGTTCACCATAGCTTTCTGCTAAATCTTTTAATGTCTGCACTGTTTTTAATTATTGCAAATATGTTTTTATTCTATTTTCTTTCTGTAATGCATTTTTCAAATTTTTATTATTTTCTTTTAATTCTTCTATTTTTCTTTTCTTTTTTCTTCTCACTTTGTTGTATGATGTGAAGCACTTTGAGTCTGCCTTGTGTATGAAATGTGCTATACAAATAAAGTTGCCTTGCCTTGCCTTGCCTTAACGGTACTTCCGTTTTTAATCGCTCGGCAATTCTTGCCCAAGCAGCCTCGCGATTTTTATTTATCACTACAGTATTCCCTTTATTGGTTATGATGAGTTTGTACTCCTCGTACAGTTCCATCAATAATTTTTCTCGATGATTTGACATTCACGGTTCTGGTCTGGCTTCATATCCCGTGAACGTGCGTAACACGCGACAACGTTAACCTGGCTTGAATTAGCCTCAACAAGGCGCGGCTGAAATGCGTTAATGGAATGGGTTTAGCCGCAAGTGGAAGTTGGCGTTAGTTGTAACCAGGCTTAACCAGGTAAGCGCCGCTTTAATTAGCGAGTTTGGTGGAATACCCCTCAAGACAGACGTGATTGTATTCAGGAACACTTACACTGGATGATTCTTGTAAACAGATCCATCCACTCCAATGGTCGTCCGCAGCTTCTCAGCTGCTTTATTATCCCGGATCTGCCGCAGTACCGCCACTAGAGCGGCAGCACACAAGTGTGCGGCCCGTGTCGACACGATCTGACACACCCTCTGAGTAACGATGCAGTCCTCAAGCAACGGGTTCAGACCCAGGCCGAGGAGTACCTTCTCCGCACTCGCCAGACCTTCCTCATCTCTGCAGGTAAAGCAGAATACACACATTCATAACTTAAACTACACTTATTTAGAACTTATAACTATAACTTTGACTGCTTAGTGTGATCTGAACAAAGGTCGATATTGAAGAAAATGAAAGCATGGAAGGACATGTGCCTGCTGTGGCTCAGGGTTAAAGTGATGGTCCGGAGTGAAATGGACCCTAGGTAATTTCCACCAAGACCTCCAGCCAAACACCCCCTCGGAAGCATTTTTAGCGATGGTCAGCAGTGGTCGAGATAGGGCGATCATCCCCACTAATAATGCATGGAATGTTACCAAACTTCTGCAGTAGTACACATAGGGTCTGTACTCACAAAACGAGGCATTGTAAAGTTTGTAAGTACATTTGCCTGATAGCTTCTACTGCTAAAGCTACGCTGTTTGCGTAGACGGCACAGTGTTTACACAGCTTCTTCTTCGTTGGTGTTTAATGGCAGTCGGCGTATACCCGGCTGTTTCCGTGACGCGAGTTTCACGCCAGCGTATGAAAAAGTTTAGACGATTTTTTTATAAATGCTTGTATTATCATGTCAACACTTGTCGACCTGATAATATAAGCATTTATGAAAAAAAAAATTAAGCAAAACCTTTTCATACTCTCGCATGAAACTCGCGTCACGGAAACAGCCGGGTATACGCCGACTGCCATTAAACACCAACGAAGAAGAAGCTGTGTAAACACGGTGCCGTCTACGCAAACAGCGTAGCTTTAGCAGTAGAAGCTATCAGGCAAGTGTTCTTTTTAAATAAACTCCTGATGTACTTACAACGTTACGTTTTGTGAGTACAGACCCTATGTGTACTACTGCAGAAGTTTGGTAACATTCCATGCATTATTAGTGGGGAAATTTACGAGATATACTGTAAGTACCATAGCGCTATTACGAAGCCGTTCGGCTGATCGCCCTATCTTGACCACTGCTGACCATCTCTAAAAATGCTTCCGAGGGGGTGTTTGGCTGGAGGTCTTGGTGGAAATTACCTAGGGTCCATTTTACTCCGGACCATCACTTTAATCCGGGGGTTAGTGGCTCCTTTTGCCTACATGTACACCTTGAGCACAAGGCCACCTTGCATGGCCACAATGGCTTGCTGCCACTAGTGTGTGTGAATGGAAGAATGAAAAGCACTGTACAAATGGAGCCATCAAGGACACAGTTTTTGGTTTTGACTGGTGAAGCAGATCCGAGTCTCACAGAACTGTGCTCATTCAATTAATTATTCATGGTGTTTAGTTAAAGTGGACACCGTTCGTCTGCTTCTTTCAATACCACTACATGCCATGAGTGCATCAGACTTTCTCAAACACACACAGACTAACTTGTCATTCTCGATGGCAAAGATGTAGCTGGTGTTGAAGCTTCCAGTGGTGAGGAGCTCTGCTGTAGTCTTGCCCTGGAACAGAAGCTTCTCTTTGGCCATTCTCACTAGGATGAGACGCACCAGTTCCCCCATGTACAGGCCACTGATCATCTTCTCAAACCTGTATGCCAACACACGAAAAGAGGGTCAAAATACTGTCACATCCATAAGAGTTTCATCCATACCTTTAAGAGGCCTACCAAAATACTGTTTCTAGACACGCACATACACATGCCATATGTCTGTCTAGTAGGGCTGTCAACAAATATTCTAAATTCTAATATATATTCCAATAGTTAAAAACAGAATTCCGAATGTGAAAATTAATATTCGAATCATATGTTAAAAAAAACCCACAACAGCCGCAGCAGCGGCGCGACTGTCTGCTTTGTAAGTGGGCGTGCGCCTGAGGTGAATGAAGCAGTATAGCGAGGAAAAGGACGCAACAAAGTGAATTATCTGGATCCACGCTTTCATCGCCTCATTCAGTTAAAAGAGGAACAGGGATGGCAGGGCTATACTGGAGGAGATGAAACAAGTGAATGTGGCAGGCAGTGAGGCCACAGCTCGCTCGGAACGTTCAATGTCGTTCTATACTGTAAAACTTCAATTAATGTTAATAATATGTGTTTCAATCACTGAATGAAGCAAATGGTAAAAATGGTTAATGGCCTCATTTATATAGTACTTTTCTCCAAAGCGCTTTACAGTTATGACACAGTTATTCACACACACATTCACACACTGACCACGCAGGGCGACAGCCAGCTCGTCAGGAGCATTTAGGGTGAGGTGCCTTGCTCAGGGACACCAGGCACTCAGCTAGGAGGAGCCGGGGATCGAACCGGCAATCTTGCGGTTGCCAAACGCTCTACCTCCTGAGCTAAACACCCCTGACATAGCCTGACATATTTGGGACAAGAGTCGCGACCTTAAATTGCTTGCACAAAACTCTTGATCAGCACTCAGCATTTGTTTATTATTGTCGTTCATGTCGTTCAGGAGGTAAGCTTAAGGTGCAACAAAGCCAGCTTCAGCAGAAGCCTAATCCCCCAGCCATCCCAATACTTAACAAAACTTAGTCCCACTGATAATGTATTTAACAATTTTGCCATGTACCCCAGTGATGTATGATGTGTGTGTGACAAGTGACCAGGGCCCTAGCACTATGCATGCTTCTCAACACACCTCCTGTCCCGTTGTCTTTCATGGGGTCAAGAGCTTTTAGGCGTACAGCCCTCTGTCTTTTTATTTCTCTCCCACAAGCCATCAGTGACATTGACTTTCTCCCCACTTTTAAATCCCGCCTAAAAACCTACATCTTCAGACTGGCTTAATCTGTATAACTTTTTAGTATTTACTTGTTCTTCAATTAGTCTGCTGTTGTTTATTGCTTTGTATTTATGTATGGTCTGTTTTTACCATTTTTATTCTTATTATTTGTACATGTAAGGTGTCCTTGAGAGTCCTGATGGCTGGCAATAAAAACAATTTATTATTATTGTTATTATTATTTTTTTATTATAAACATACATATAAGGAGTCACCCCTCCATAGAGTGTTCAAATGAAAAGATCAGGGAGACTGGATACACCCAGGTTTTTTTTTGCAAAACTGAAAGATTAGTTTTGGTGGTGTAGTCAAGTGTTCACATGTTAGCTATGACGAGCCTTATAACCGTCGAGCTGCTGGAAGGCTTATAATGTGAAACATCAGTGCAGGACGTGTTCAGTTCCATTGACAGTAGCTTAACAAAGCGAGAAAAAACATTGAACAGAATAGATTCTGTCCGTTACCAGGAGAAAAGTCAAAGACACTCACAGCTGCTTGCCAGGGTTTAAAGAGCCTGCATCTATTTCCCGGTCTATGTCGGTGCGCAGGTCCTCCAGAGCACCATCATCTCCAAAAGCGCCCCACTCTGTATTAACACACATCCGCCCCTCATCACCGTCCAGCAGCTCAAGGTTCCTCATCTGCTCCATGTAGCAGGCGTTGGTGCCCGTTCCTTGAGGGAAAGAATGTTCACATGTCATGTTTTTCTAGCATCAGGATCTAAATACAAACGGGAACACTGACCTTCACCTAACCTTATTTGATTTGCATTCAGTTAGACTGGACTCACCCACAATGAGGCCAATCTCACAGTGCTGATCATCGTAGCCACAGGTCATCATGGTTCCCACTGTGTCATTGATGACAGCCACAATGTCAATGTCAAAGTCCTGCAATGAGATTCAATTTAATTGTCCACATAAATACCAGCACATGTGGCAAAATATTACGTTAATGTAAAATATCTTCCCAAAATGTATTTGTTTTTTAAGTAGAGATAGGACGTTAAAAGATTTTGTCTCAGATTGCGATAAAGAAACACTCATGATAAATTAATCTCATCTCATCGTCTACCGCTTATCCGGTGTTGGGTCTGCGGGGCAGCAGCTTTAACAGTGGACCCAAACTTCCCTTTCCCGGGGCCACATCAGCCAACTCTGACTGGGGGATCCTGAGGAATTCCCAGGCCAGTGTGGAGATACAATCACCCCACCTAGTCCTGGGTCTTCCCCGTGGCCTCCTCCCAGCTGGTCGCGCCTGAAACACCTCCCTAGGGGAGGCGCACAGGGGGTATCCTTACCAGATGCCTGAACCACCTCAGCTGTCTCCTTTCAATGCAAAGGAGCAGCGGCTCTACTCCGAGTCCCTCACGGATGACTGAGCTTCTCACCCTATCTTTAAGGGAGACGCCAACCACCCTCCTGAAGAAACTAATTTCGGCCGGTTGTACTTGCGATCTGGTTCTTTCGGTCATGACCCATCCCTCATGACCAAAGGTGAGGGTAGGAACGAAGATTGACCGGTAGATCAAGAGCTTTGCCTTCCGGCTCAGCTCTCTTTTCATCACAACGGAGTGGTACAGCGAATGCAATACCACCCCCGCTGCTCCGATTATCCTGCCAATCTCATGTTCCATTGTCCCTTCACTCACAAACAAGACCCCGAGGTATTTGAACTCCTTCACTTGGGGTAAGGACTCATTCCCTACCTGGAGCAGGAAATCCACCGGATTCCTGCTGAGCACCATGACCTCAGATTTAGAGGTGCTGATCCTCATCCCGACCACTTCACATTCGGCTGTGAATCAATCCTGTCAGTACCTTGCAACCGCCTCCGGAGTCTTCTGAGATAACATATCCCGGAATAACTCCTTCAGTCAGACAGCTTCCCTGACCACCGGTGTCCACCACAATGTTTGAGGGTTACCGCCCCTTGAGGCACCTAAGACCTTTAGCCCACCAGAAGTCCAATAACAAACGACCAATTGGATTTAGATCAAGGAGGCCGTTCCTCCCAATCACGCTGCTCCAGGTATCTCTATCATTGCCCGTGTGCGCGGTGAAGTCTCCAAGCAGAACTATGGAGTCCCCTACTGGAGCCCCATGCAAGACTCCATGCAGGGTCTCCAAGAAGGCCGAATACCCCGAACAGCTGTTTGGTGCATATGCACAAACAACGGTCAGAGTTTACCCCCCATAACCCGCAGGCGTAGGGAGGCGACCCTCTCGTCCACCGGGGTAAACTCCAACACAGCGGCACTCAGCCGGGGATTTGTGAGTATTGTTCTTGAGTTTGTTTTGTAAATTTTCTTCAAGCTACAATCAGAGAGGAGCAGCATTACCCTCACACTGAGCCTGTCCTTTGTGCTCAAGAATTTTTATTCTCTAAGGTCTACTCCAACATATAGCGGACCATCACAGTGAGATAACTGTCTGTTGCCCGAGAGGTCCAACTATCCGGGTCAGTGCTAGGCTCTCTCTATTTCTCTTAGGAAGGTTCCTAACTGAAGAAGTGACCCGGAAGTAAAGAAGTGGCCGCCATGATCAGAGCCGTTTGAATTCTATAAATGCAAAGGAAAGGAGCTCCAGTGCTTCCTTTCAGATCTCCTTTAGCATCGGATGCAACGGATCTTCCTTTATGAAAGGAAAGGAGATCACGCCGACCCACAATTCTTTGCGAGAGCAACATTTAAAGTGCCGCACACCTTGGCCGTTCTTGAAAACAAACGATACGCGCATTTGCACATTTAAAGTGTAAGACCGGCGAAAATGGACCCCATAGTCTTTTTCGCCATTAAAAAACATCAAATAAGCCATCCAGACATTTTTTTTCAGTGATCACCCATGTATCGAGAAAGCCTCGAAAGACGCTAACACTGATTAGATTGGGGCGATGCACCTAACGCATCCACAACAGCATATTTTAACCACTAATATTGCTCAAAATAGCACCAAACCTCTTCAGTAGCATGATAAGGGTCCTTACACATAAAACCAACACCAACAACGTAGTTAGCGAACCCGGAGTTTATGATGTTTATGATGACCCTGATGACAAGTGCAAATACAACTTCTTTGTCATGTATATATTTGCTCTTTGTCATAATTCAGTTTGCAGTGTTCGCAGTTATGGGTTCCTTTGGTTTCTGTTGTCACAATTCTTTTGATTAACCTTAACTTAAAAATAAATAAATATGTTGTCTCAGTCCTTGTAAGTTTGCACACATTTCATGTACCGTGAAGCTAGAATTTGTACACTTACTCCTCGTTTTTTGATAGATTTCCTCAGAAGGCCAACCACATCCTTTCCCTCTACTCCGTTTGACTTGAAGCTTTTGGTCCAAGCCACCAAAACACTCTGCAAATAAGAAAATAAAGACAAAGAGCACAACCTGGTCATATGCATCATTATAATCAATGAATACACTTTTCAGAGTAATTATGCAAACCTCACCATGTAACAATCTAATTTAATGACATTCTTTTGCTTGAAGAATTTATACAAAATGGCGAATCATTATGGAAACCAACCAACCCACCCCCCCGCAAGTTTAATAAAAAGCAAGAAATACTTTTATACTCATTATGGTATATATATTGGTTTATTCACAATACAATAACATATTGAACTAGAGAATGCAATTTTGGAAGAAAGTGTGAATGCTGGATTTGGCTGGTGTTACACTGCATTGTCAGCTTTAAAAGGATTAATAATGTATGTAATCCAATAATGTATGTAATCTTTCATGGTTTGTAAAAAAGTGGACACTGAACCCGGTTGCTTAAATCTGTATGAAGATGTTGGAAATGTGGGAAATGGGTGGGTCAAATTAGGGTATCTTAATCCACTGTGTTGAATATTTTAAAAACGTATGAATGGAATTTGAAAGTTGTATAAAAGCCTGAATGTGGTAACAATGTTTAACATTTGAGATCTTGAAATGCATGCTTGAAATGTTTCAGTTCTCAACATTTGTTCCATTCATTTGAATGAAGAAATTTGGATGTTAAGATTCACTTTTACACGGCGACCATTCTTTTTAAACCTGTTTTCCCTGCTGAGTTAGTATGACTTCCTGGATACTGTGCCTTGCAAAAGTATTCACCCTCCCTTGACATTTTTTGTGTCTTGTTGCCTCACAACCTGGAATTAAAATGGATTGTTTGAGGGTCTGCATTAGGGGTGGGAATCTCTTGGCACCTCATGATTCGATTTGATTAAGATTCAGAGGTCAACGATTTGATTATAAACCGATTATTACGGTGGCCCTTAAGGGCAAATGGCAACAACAAAACACAACGACATTAACAAAAACAGAACAAAAGAAAAACGCAACAACATTAAGTTCTACCGGAAAGGGTACTTGCTATGACACATCATTGCTGATTGGAACAACGGTCAGTTTAAGAGATTTTCAAGAGCTTGCAGGAGGCGGCGCCGTCTCCTGACACTCGCCGCGCTGAGACGGCGTTGCGCGGCTTCTTACATAGACAATGAATGGGAACATTTCCTCCGCTTATGAACTCAGGCAGGACGCCGTTTGGTTTCCCGGTGTGTCCGGGACTTCCACAACATGTACAAAGCAGTAATAGTGTTTATTATGGCCATGAATGATTACACATCATCGGTGTAAATGCAGCGGGTGCCGTGTCTCTGTTATGTGCAACTTCATAGACTGTCTGGGCACTGCATTTCCGAGTTCCACCTTTTGCGTTCCGTAAACAATACGAAATAAAATGAATCTTTTTTTGAAATTTGTGAATCGATTCAAAATCGCCAACGTCTGCATCGCGATGCATCTAAGAATACATTTTTTCCCCACCCCTAGTTTACATCATTTAATTTACAGAACATGCATACAACTTTGAAAATTACACCTTTTGCGGCAATTACAGCTGCAAGTTGCTTTGGATAAATCTCTATGAGCTTGCCACATCTTTCCACTGGGATTTTTTCCCAATCCTAAAGGCAAAACTGCACCAGCTCCTTCAAGTTGGATGGTTTCCACAGGTGAACAGCAATCTTCAATTCTGACCACGGATTCTCAATTGGATTGAGGTCTGGGCTTTGACTAGGCCATTCCAACATATTTTAATGTTTCCCCTTAAACCACTCAAGTGTTGCTTTAGCAGTATGCTTAGGGTCATTGTCCTGCTTGAAGGTGAACCTCAGTGAGAGACAGACGTGCGCACGCTGCTTCATATGTACGCAGCTTCTTGTTACGCGTGACAGAGTCTGCGCACGTCGTTTCCGCGTACATGTGAGCGCCTGACAAAAATGTTCAATTATCTTCATGCGAGCGTTAATGCGTGCGTTCGCTAAAAAATGCATGAATGTTACGCGTAGTTACTCCGCGTAATGTGATCACAGGCGTGCAGCAGCCATCACGCGTGAACGTGCGCGTGAACGCGTGACCATTATAAGTCAATGAGGAAACTACATTACACGTCAGGCGCTGTGTGCTGCACAGGCATCAAAGCACGCGGGTGTGACACGTTCAGTTGATAGTTGCGCAAGTAATATGAAACGATTCTGACGCCATAGCGTGCGTGCGTGCGTGCGTGCGTGCGTGCGTGCGTGCGTACATGGCATGAGCTCTAACCACTCGGCCACCTGCGCACCAGTTTTATTTATTTATTTTTTATATATATTTTTTAAATATATCCATCCATCCATCCATCCATGCATTGTCTACCGCTTATCCTGTATTCAGGGTCGCGGGGGGGCTGGAGCCAATCCCAGTTGTCATTGGGCGAAGGCGGGGTACACCCTGGACAGGTCGCCAGTCTATCACAGGGCCGACATGTAGAGACAGACAACCATTCGCACTCACATTCACACCTACGGGCAATTTAGAGTAATCAATTAACCTATCCCCATCCTGCATGTCTTTGGACTGTGGGAGGAAGCCGGAGAACCCAGAGAGAACCCACGCTTACACGGGGAGAACATGCAAACTCCACACAGAAGGAACCCGGGCCGACCCGGGAATCGAACCTGGGATCCTCTCGCAGTGAGGCGACCGTGCTACCCACTACACCACCGTGCAGCCCCTTTAAATCTAGATTTTTCTCAATTCATTTCACCAACTTAGGCTTTGTGCAGATTTTAAAAAAAAACATTACAAACAAATTACAGGTTGTAATGTAACAAAATGGGTAAAAAGCCAAAGGGGGTGAATACTTTTGCAAGACACTGTATCATGCACATGTATATTGTAGACCTTTCTCTCTGAAATGTCTTAAAAGTCTTTTCACAAACACATTCAGTATAGTGGGCTGCAGCCGCTGCTGTCTCAGTCCATTCATCTCCACAATTACTAACATGTTTCGATGAAATCTCCCGCTTCTATATTTATTAGGGATGTAACGGTTCTCAATATAATATTGAACCGTAGGGTAGGCCATGCACGGTTCAATACGCACTTGTGAATTGAGGTAACACCGTCAGTTAAAAACAGTTGTCTCTTGCTGATGCCTTCCAACAAGCCGGTTCTACCGGTGCAGAAAACACAAGAACAGAACAAGTGCAGTGGGCGTTTATTGCTAAAGCCGATGTTTATTGCTAAAGCCCTATTCCGTAGTAACAGTCACTGCAACAGACAATTATCTCACTGTGACGGTCCGCTATATGTCGGAGTGGAGGATGAAGAGCAGTACGTCCTATGTATGAAAGTCATATATAGGCTACTGAAGTACAGCTATTTAAAATGGTGACTTTATGTTTACAGATATATTTATTTAAAACAGTGACTTTATGTAAACGTACATATTTCAAATATGTACATTTACTTTTGTTTACCCCCTTTTATCCTATACCAGTCGTCAAGGCTGAGAAGCACTTTTGTATTTGAAAGTGTTCCATTGTTTTTTACATATTTATTTATTTTATTATACAATACTTTTGAATGTGTCTGAATGAAAAAACAAAATCTTAGCAAAATATAAGCAAAATAAAGAAATAATTTATAAATAGCATTTTTTTTTCTCCTTGCGCACAAAATGTGTACCGAAACAGAACCAAACCGTAACCCAAGAATTGAGGTACATATTGAACCGTGGGCCAACTGTATTGTTGCATCCCTAATATTTATTGGCCTTTAACCTTTTCAAAAACAACAACCTCACTGTGGTTATAAACCGTTTGCTTGCACTTGCGATGGCACACACAAAGGGAGCCCTCAGCTGCATAACAGATGTGGGAAGCTTCAAAAACATTGAAAGAGGCCAAGCCACACTGTTTGACAAAGAGTCTTTTGGATTTAAATATACCTATATGACAGGTTAATAGATTATAATGGAAGTTTTATACAACATTGCCCGTCAACATGGTGACAATGAGAAAGTCTAATGCAACCACTGATTTAGAGCTTTGCCATCTTGAATGTAAAGTGTTTAAGAAATAGTTTTTATTAATTCTATTTCCTTCGATTGTAGGTCAACACCCTATTGTTTAATCAGTTAATTTGTATCGATCTGTGGAGCATGCAGCTCACCATGACTGACCACTGCTGCTTTGCTAGCCAAATATGTTGGTGTTATAAGGGTTTGTTCACAAACATCAGTTACTACCTATCTAAGTTATCATAGGTATTCACTTTTTTATGCAATGTTTTTCTACTTTAACTTCCATGACCTTGTGCCATTCACCATAATAATAACAACACATAACTCCGAACAATAAAGAGAGACGAGTGATTTCCAAGCTTGTGTTCAACAAAGGCAGCTGAGCTCTGTTTTCCCACTTCCACAGATTCAGACTCAAACAGTTTGTTCATTTATTTATTATAGTGGCTCTAGGCTGCTTAATAATGGACAGGAAAAAAGAGAGAGTTCAAAACCATCACGGAGAAAGAATATGATTTAAAAAACAAACAAGAAATGTTATTAAAACCAATACATAAAAGTAATAAAATGACAGGAGCAGGTAGGAGTGTAACGGTACATGTATTTGTACTGGAAATGTGCAGTACAGGACATTAAGCTCGATAATGTGACATTCAACGTTATTTAATTATTTTAATTTAATTTAATTTATTGACAATATGCCAGCATTTGAGTGTCTTGACTGGCCAATGAGAAACTGTTGAATGTTCATACTTTTCTAAATAAATGAACAGGGCAAGTTATTTTCTGCATTTCTTTGTTTTCTCTACTGTAGTGAAGTGTAGTCTATTGCATACCGTTTCATCCCTAGAAGCAGGAAACTGGCTTTGCCAATCTGATCTCCTCAATTGTTCTAGGGGCATTGATAAAGTCATTTAACAGGGTTAAAGTATTACTAGAAGTAGATAAAAGAACTTAAATAACTCACCTCATCCAGCTTGGTCTGCTGACAGGGAAATGAGAAGGTGAAACCCAGAGGAAGCTTTTTATTCTTAATGTCCAACTTCTCCATGAAATTAGCCAGACAATCAGCTATGTGATCAAATAACTGCAGGAGAGAGAAAAGGTCTTATGAAGCTAAGATCTGAAAAATGTAATTTCATTTTCATTATTGTGTGTGTGTGTGTGTGTGTGTGTGTGTGTGTGTGTGTGTGTGTGTGTGTGTGTGTGTGTGTGTGTATTAATAGTAGTAGTTGTATTT
Source organism: Eutrigla gurnardus (assembly GCF_963514095.1). Classification (NCBI taxonomy): domain Eukaryota; kingdom Metazoa; phylum Chordata; class Actinopteri; order Perciformes; family Triglidae; genus Eutrigla; species Eutrigla gurnardus. Next base: position 24,279,588 of record NC_139936.1, on the reverse strand, counting down.
GTATTAGTAACATAACATTAGTAGCACTATTGTGGTTGTTTTATTGCCACTAGTACATGTTCATGGAGCTGACACATGCACAGAAATAAAACAGGTCAATGAGAACTTCCTGCATTGGCTGTCATTTATCCTAATCATCTGCAATGCAGCTCCCTCAGTACAGTTTTACCATCCAACTACAGATTTTTGACTGAAACGGTTCAATAGAAAAATCAAGAGAGGTGGCAACAATAATATAATAGTAGGTATAATAAGAGTTTGAAGATGGACAGTTCTTGAAGTCACTGAAACCTAATATTTATATATATTATATTTACTGCAGCACAGCAAAACAAAATCAAATTTTAACAGGGACTTTTTGCCTGTAATCACTAATTATGCTACAGTTTACTGCAAATCCAATAAAACCTCCTGAAAAATCCCTGTTGTGATGTTTTCTTTCAGGAATTTATTTCTGAATATTTAATAGGGACGTGACAAAAGACTTTATCGTGAATCATGATAAATAATTTATGATAAGTTGATCACGGTTAATTTTCATTATCAGAAAAATATCATCGCGAGTGACTTGAAAAAGTTGAACAATGAATAGCAGGTTCTAGTGATGACAATAAGCAAATGGCTTCGACTACACAAACCTCCAAAACATAACAAAAAAAAAAAACATCTGTAACATCACTCTGCAACCGCAAACCTAACTGTGTTCTTGTTGGTTAACGGCGTGACACAGAAATTATTATGAATGATTATCTATTATTAATTATCTATCTGTTCGTAGCACTTGAAATGCAGGAGATTCTATGAATATTAAATAAATGTTAATTTGATCTCCGACAGCACAGGTGACTGGCCGTGTTTTGTTGTGTACAGTACATTTCTTACCTCTGACCCACTGCCTCTCATGAGATGCTCAGGAATGGCATAAATCTGATCTTCCATCACCACCTCTTGCTTGCCATCGGCCTTAACTTTGACCAGGAGCACCCGGAAGTTGGATCCGCCAAGATCGAGTGCCAGGAATTCACCTTGCTCTTTAAACAAAATAGAAAATCAATCAATCAATCAATCAATCACTCTCTCTCCATAATCCCCCTTCCACCAAACTTTACATATGGCGGGTGATTAATTTTCTGTTGGTCATCATTGTATTCTAGCTCTATTCAGAAGCGTGCTTGTGTATATTCAATTGGGGCCAGAAGTATTCAAGAAATCTTTTTTCCCTCACCACTGTCACTGTAACTCTTGCTGCTGGTGATGTTGGGACTTTGAAAATGTATTAACTCCTGTAAATCATAAGGGTATTCTAGTCCTGCTCAATGTGTTAAGTGTCCTGAGATACCTTCTGTTGTGATATGACACTATAAATGAATTGAATTTAATGTAATTGACTGGAATGTAGACCTGACATTGGTATTAACTCAATAAAAAACTACACAGATAAAGACATCATAATATTCCAATTCATAAATGTGCAATAGCATGGCACTCTAACTGAAATGAATGTAATACTTGGGGGAGAAAACCTCTTGTGCAGAGAAGAAACTCAAGTGTTCTGTTAAGCTGTTAAAACAGTTAAAAGCAGGGTTTCCCGCAGCGCTTTCCTGTTAAGGCGGCCGCCTTAACAACAAAGGGCTGCCGCCTAAACTAACGTCTTAAAAAAAAAAAGAAAAAAAAAATCCATATACTAGCATTATTCGCCGCAGTGTTTCCCCTACCATTGTACAGGCCGGGCAGGGCCTCCAGGCATAGGCGTAATTTATGGGGGGGATGGGTGGGTTGCAACCCACCCAATAATCCAAACCAGCCACCACAACCCACCCAATTTGATATCATAATTATTGATATTGAATGTTAAGCATTATAATCACAACAGTGTGGTAGATTTTCTCAATTTACCAGTAAAAAATAGTGACGTTTGTCTGTGCCCCCTCCCGCTCTGAGATTTGGTTTCGCCCACCTTGCCGGACCTGCGCTTCTCTACTGTCTCTCCGGTCTCTCCCCGCATCAGCGGTGGTATGAAGAAAGCACGCGAAAAAAAGCAAAAGAATAAAAGTATCTTCCCAACAGGAGGTAGCTACTGCTAGGGCTCCAGTGCCACCACTCACGAGTCAAATCATGTTACTGAACAAAAGTTAGTTTGTCCCCCCCCCCCCCCCCCCCCAGCCGGCGAGTTCGACAGTGCGTGCGCGTATAGCCCCGTTCACATACGCCACTACTCGCCACTCGCTTTCTCGCTGAATTCTACTCGCTGGCAAAAAAAAATTCACTGCCGCCGGCGACTTCAAACGGCAACTATCTGTGGAACTCTCTGTTGACGTCAACTGTCGATCATCTCTATTCTACATTGTGATTGGTACTCGCTTCACTCACATCGCAGAAAGTTAAAATAATTTGATCTCCGATCGACCACATCGCATCGCCTGTCCTGACCACATTCCACTAGAACACATTCACATTAATTGACAGCTGTCTCTCAGAGATGGGCGAGTGGCGACGTATGTGAACGAGGCTTTAGTCAAAACCAAAACACCAAGGAAGGCTGAGGAATAGTCACCCACTTATATTATTATTATTATTATTATTATTATTATTATTATTATTATTATTATAATAATAATAATAAACAAATTGTGTTTTAGTCATTTTTGTTTTCATCTTTTCTTGAATGCTTAAACTCATCAACCCCATTTAGTATGTCAACATTTGTATCAGTACCAGCAGTTTGTAAGAAATTGGTCAGTAATTGATATGTCATATTTTGTTTCTCAGAATTCACCAAATTGATGCATTAAAATTAAATTATTTAAAATTTTCTCCCGGGGGGGCATGCCCCCGGACCCCCCTACAGGATCGCAATCCCCCCACCATAGTGTCCAAAGATATATATATATACACCTGCTTCACAGGCGGAAATCTCAACCCCCCCAATGTTCAACTCAAAGTTACGCCCTTGCCTCCAGGCCAAAAAGAAATTAATATATGCCAAAAATAAGCCACCTATCAATTCATTCATAAATCAATAATCATTTACATGGGGGGGAGACACCCCCTGTGGGGGGAGGATTGTTTTTGATAAGCTGTGGAACTCTGAGTTAACCTATTTCTACCTGAATTTCTATGAACTATTAAGCTGTTGAGTAAACCCATAACTTATATTTTACTTCATAAAATAAGACATGCACTCATATGTCGTTGTAGTGTTTTACAGTATCTGTAGCTATTAATGTGATGCTCATCATCCCCCCCCCCCCTGACAGACACCACCTTAACTAACACATTTTCTGGGGGAAACACTGTAAAAGCAATATAAAACAATAAAAAAGCTCCTTCACTTGATGTCTGAGTAGGTGGTTTTTCAAACCTGCGGTCCAACCCATTCAGGTTGTGGCTCCCCCACTGCATGGGAGGAGTGTTTCCTTCAGCTATGTCCTGTAGGCCTGTCCACACTGACACAGGTTTGTTGGGTGAAAACCTGTTTTTTTTTTTTATGAGGGTAGCTCCTCTTTGCTACTTTATCTCCTTTGCCAATGTATTTCTGGCCTGCTAATACAGGACTTTTGTAGACCTCCTCCTTGGCCTGCTGAAGCTGCCATAGTTTAGTACCAGGGTTTGTTGTTGTATGTGCAGAAAGTTAGAGTTAGTACACAAATGTGCTCATAAAGGCTGATGTAAGATATCACACTATGAATTCAGCCAGGTCTGTAGCCTCACCCATTTTCACAAAGCTGTATTCACTGTATCTAGCAAAACACACATACTTGGTTGGTTTACAGCTGGATGAAACCAGAATCAACAATATTGCTGCGATTTAATCGCAATAAACAGATGAAAATGATGCTGAAATAACTATATAATGATGGTGATTTGTGAAAAGTCTGAAAGATGACAAGCAAGCAACTTTTGCAAGCAAGCAATGCTTGTTCTGAATGCAGTTAGGTTCAATGAGTGCTAGGCTATGCTAACAATGTAGCTGTTTAGTGTCAGGAATGTGATGAGCTGATGCTTCAGTGTTTTGGGGAAATGACAGAGGTATTTGCTATTCCAGGGCCCAGTATTTCAAAACTTGTAATCCGGATCAGAATAATCCGGATAATGAAATCCTCCTTTTCTCAGTCATGGATCAAGGTGATCCTGCTGACTTCATTTGAGTATTTCAAAACACTGGCCGGGCGGATCACCGTGATCCCGACCTGGCTGGATACGGATTACCAAGTCTCAAGTCTCCGCCTCCGGATCTGAAACATGGCGGTCTACTTCACGGAAGTAGCAGCTGGGAGCGCGACTTTCACGTCAAAAATGTAAGTTTACCGTTGTCTAATGTTTAGCGGTTTAAGGACCATATGAACGCCAACAAACATATCGTGCTAGCTATATATATGAATTGTCACGTACTGAAAACCAGGCTGTAGCGATCTCGGCCGTGCTAACGGTAGCTAACTCTGCTCCATTGACTTCCGTGTACAGCTAGCGGGCTAGCGGTGGCTGGCTTTGTTTACAAATTTTGCGGTCCATGGTTTGATTTACAAGGTAACTAATCTGACGTACATTATACCATAACTGTTTAAGCTAACATCAACCTGTTCAGAGTTTATTAGCGTTACGTCATTGCCAACACAGCAGACTGAAAATAGGCTACATGTGTACAGACCACACATGGTGTATGTGTGTTGTGTATGAACTATGCATTCAGAAGTGTCAGAATGCTACAGTAATGCTGGGAAAATCATGCTGTTGTCATCATGCACACGATTTCTGTGACTATTGTGGATTCCAAATGAAGACAAAGATATTACTCATACTCCTTCCCTTTCTTCTACTTTCAGAGCCCACTCAGCTATTAAAGGAAAAATCCGGTCATTTTTGACCCCATTTTCATTGTCCCCAGGGTCATGCCGACTTATTCGAAGCAAAAAACCCCACAAAAATAGACGTTGCCTAGCCCGAGATCTGTACCTGCCTGGCAGCCTTCCAGACTCGCTCCAATGCTAACCTATTGGGGCACGTTTTATCTAATTTCCTGGGCCTCAGAAAACAATTCCAAGACCTATGCAACACAGGTTGGGTCCGTACGAGACACCACGGCGCTCGTTTAGCTCAAATAGTGTGGAAAAACGACATAAATATGTGTGTTTTAGCATGAAGTTACTCACCTTAAATCACCCCGTAGACATTAGCAGTAGATAGCTGAGCGCCTGTCGTCCCTCCCAGTCACGCAGAAACGAAAACGTTTTCCTTGTAGTTTTGATTTTGTATCCATAAAGAAACGACTGAGGTGTGCAGTCGTCATGTCCGTAATAAATCCATGAAGCTGTTATGTCCATATGTATGACTGTTACAACATAGCAACGATAGCTTCAGCTAGTAACGTGCCGGGCGCTCGTCCGTCCCACTCACCGCAGAAACAAAAACGTTTTCCTCGTAGATTTTGTATCCATAAAGAAACGACCGAGCAGTGCAGTCGTCCTGTCCGTAATAAATCCATGAAGCCGTTATGTCCATATGTGCGACTATGTTACAACATAGCAACGACTGCTTACAGCTAAACAGTAGCCGGGAGCCAAAACAATGCAAGTCTCGCGCAAGTTCCCGTCTGCCGTCCTCACTCTGGAGCTGTTTTCAAGCCAGTACAGTGAAAAATCTTGGACAGTCGCGCGAGGGTCACTTTGATCTCACTCTGTTGATGAGAGACTGCAGTCTGCACACGCGACACGTGACTCCCACTCGTGCTGTCAACACAACTAGCCTACTGAGACTGCGCGAGATTTGTTGTGGCTGTAGCAGCTTCAACTGTCACACAGGCTAAGCAATCTTACTATGTAGGCTAGCGCTAGTTACACTGTCATATGGACATGACGGCACTGCTCGATGGAAAGAAGTTTGTCACTGTATTGGCTTGAAAACAGCTCCAGAGTGAGGACGTCGGGAGATGGAAACTTGCGCGAGACTTGCATTGTTTTGGCTCTCGGCTACTGTTTAGCTGTAAGCAGTCGTTGCTATGTTGTAACATAGTCATACATTTATTTACGGACATGACGACTGCACTGCTCGAACATTTCTTTATGGATACAAAATCAAAACTACGAGGAAAACGTTTTCGTTTCTGTGGTGACTGGGATGGACGAGCGCCCGGCACGTTACTAGCTGAAGCTATCGTTGCTATGTTTATACATATGGACATAACAGCTTCATGATTTTATTACGGACATGACGACTGCACAGCTCGGTCGTTTCTTTATGGATACAAAATCAAAACTACGTGGAAAACTTTTTCGTTTCTGCGTGACTGGGAGGGACGACAGGCTCTCGGCTATCTACTGCTAATGTCTACGGGGTGATTTGAGGTGAGTAACTCCATGCAAAAACACACATTTATGTCGTTTTGCAACACTATTTGAGCTAAACGAGCGCCGTGGTGTCTCGTACGGACCCAACCTGTGTTGCATAGGTCTTGAAATTGTTTTCGGAGGCCCAGGAAAGCAGATAAAACGTGCCCCAATAGGTTAGCATTGGAGCGAGTCTGGAAGGCTGCCAGGCAGGTACAGATCTCGGGCTAGGCAACGTCAATTTTTGTGGGGTTTTTTGCTTCGAATAAGTCGGGATGACCCTGGGGACAATGAAAATAGGGTAAAAAATGACCGGATTTCTCCTTTAAGGCCAGGGTCTGGATGAGTGCTGGAAATCCTTGGAAATGCTTCAATTCAATTGCAGTGATAAGTTGTTGGATTTTAAAGTGTAAAGTGTTTGAAAATAAAGTGTTTGAAATTGTAGTTGCATTATTTTCATATATTATTGCTTAATCAGTGACACAATTAGATACATTTTTTCCATCCTAATTTGTCTCCCTTTATGTAGAAGGCTCTCACTAAACATAATTGTGGTAATTTAAAGCAAAATAGCATCTGATTTGGTTAAGTAAAATAATCAGTTTGTACACAAACATATAGCCAAACACTTAAATGTTCTTAAATTACTCCAATTTGTTTCAAGTAATGCACTGACAATTTAGATTAAGGGTCATTCCGTGCCAACTCAGCCACCCATGTACATGACACCTCTCAGATTTTGCTGAAAAGCGGTGAAAATATGCCTTATGTTACCAAACAAAGGAATCTGAAGTTTCAGGTCAATATCTCAAACGGTTTGCCCGTGGCGTCCATTTGAATTTCAAGTGCCACACCCCTTTTTGACACATTGGAATTTCGCATTTCATTTGTTGGCATTTTTGGAGGCCCATAACTTCTGTTCTAATAGTGATAGAAGGCTGAACATTGCTCTGTTAGTTCATTGTAATGTGTACTTCACAATTCTACAGGCAGAATCAACATGCCTTACTGTTTGGGTGAGAGGTGGGTCACCAAAGTCCAATTTTTTTTTGACGGCCAAAATTATTTTTCACTTTTTGGGTGCTCCTAGCACCACGATGAATCATCACATTTATTCCAAACAGGATTATTTGTTATATGTGGGACCTTTGCTCTTGCCAAAATGAATTTGAAGGGTATGGTACCACTGGTGGGGGTTTTATGGGGGTCTAAAAACCCTCCCGGGCAGAGGTGACTCTTTTGGAACCCCATATTTGGACCCCCATATGACCACGTGGGCGCTTGATGATCCTAATGGGATTTATACCAGATAAAGATACATATTTGTTCTTTCTTTTAATGAAATAAAACCTTTGACTATGAAGCTCCTTAATGTGAATTTTATTCGTCAAAATGCACCATTTTGGACTTTTTTTTCCAGAAGTCTGGAATGCAGATCAGGGAGAATTTAGTGATGATAAAGCATGAAAATAGTGGAAATAACTTAGTATTATGCTCAGTGATGGCAAACAATTAAATATTTAGACTGCTGGCCATTCATTTCCTGAAAATCACAAATTAACCCCTTATCCCCGATGAAAGAGACCCGCCTGTGACAAGCGACTTGCAGCACGTGCAAGTCTGCAGGCCACTGATGCAAACCACATTCTGACACCAATGGAGATGTTTCAATGGAAAAAGAAAACATTAAGAACATTACATTCTTCTTTGTTAGTGCAGAAAATATTAAAAAACACGAGGAAACATACAAATTAGAGAAGTTACGCCTCAGCCAAAACGATCAGTGGAACCCGATTGCTTCATTGCTTTATACCAATTTCCAAAGATAAGATACGGATGAAAAGAATATCACAGGATACAATATTCACAGATGTCGATGCAGGACAACAATCAGATTCAGAACACTTGGATACAGAACCAGGAGGGAGAACACTCGCAGTCAGATCAGCCACAAAACTACATTTTCCAGCCAGGAAAATACATTGCCTGTATCTATGATGATGACTGGTTCATTGGAAACATTGTTGAACGTTCAGATGAACATGGTGACGTTTTTGTGAACTCATCTCAGATGACCAATCAAACCGTATGTTTAGTTACCTGACAGGTGCTGTCTATGATTGTGAATGCTGCCAAACATATACAGTATATATATAAAGGTTGACCAGGACCAGTACCATTTCTGAACATGGAGGCACCTGGCCAAGCAAATGAACAAGGGCAACTGCCTGCTCCATGAAGAAGAAGAGGAAGAGGAGTAAGGGTGCGTGGTGGTGGAATAGGGAGAAGAGGCCGAGTAGCACGACGACACCATGTTGTCCCGGATGAAATTCGGGCCACAATTATAGACCATGTTGTCAACCACCGTCTCACAATGGTGGAGGTAGGTCGCAGAGTGCAGCCTAATGTGCCTCGCTCTACAGTCTCCTCCATCATCCAAACCTTTCACAGGGAAAACAGGTATGTACTCATAACAGTCAATAATTTAATTATATGTTGTATACTGTAGGACTGGACACTGTGCATAAAGCAAGAAATGTGCATTTACCTATTCATTTAGTGTGCGTGTGTGTGTGTGTGTGTGTGTGTGTGTGTGTGTGTGTGTGTGTGTGTGTGTTATAGCCCTGCAGTAATGTACCTCAATGGGATACATTAGTATTCCAGTCACTGTTCAGTGATGCATTAGTATAGTGGTAAAAAGTAAAGCAACAATACAATTTCATTGGTAACTCATTCTGTAAGAAATACATAAGACATACATTACGAATGGAGTGTTGTCCTTTGAATTCTATGTTTAACGACAACCTGGCACGGGTGGCTACTCTTACCGTAAAATCCTATTTTTTTTTTCAGTTTTACACACAATTGTATTCTGTTAGCTAGATAAAAAAAAACGAGTACAGTAACCATTGTCAATGAAGGACTGGGCTAAGACTTAGTGGTGGACATGAGGGATATTTCAATTGTCCTCTGCCATAGTGACAAAACATCTAAACATTTTGAATTGCAGTGCTTACACAATGCCAAAGGGACAATGCATTTTGGGGGCACTGACTATTTATATGAGAAAGGAATTTAGATTTGACACATGAGCGAACTGTTTTGGGAGAAATATGAGCTTTTGCAGGTGAACCATGGTGTTGTGCTGAAACATCCAGGTTATTTTGGCAAATGCACCAAGAGTGTTGAGAACGTCCGGTCTGTTTCGAGAAATGAGCCAAAGCAATTGAGAAGGATCTTTTGTCTTTTGGGGGCACTGACTATTTATATGGGAAAGGAATTCAGTTTTGAAGCATGAGTGAACAGTTTTGGGAGAGATATGAGCTTTTACAAGTGAACTATGGTGTTGTGCTGAACTGTAAGACTGTTTTGCCAAATGATCTTAGAGTTTTGAGAATGTAATTTCTGTTTCAAGAAATGAGCCAAACCAATGGAGAAAAACTGTAATCCAATCCGACCAGGATAATCCAGTGGATCACTTTTGAAATACTGGGCCCAAGAGATCTGATGCCATGCAATTAAACACATTCTTTCGAAAGCTTGTGGGAAGAATATCATAGCAGCAGGAGGAAGAACGTTAATGTAATACTATCTCTTCCAGGGTTTCATTATGGCTGAAGGGGTCAAACTGTGTCATGAAGATTAAAGTGGGTTTAAGAGGAAGCGTGGATGACATTTGCCTGATACAGAGGTACAGATATCTTGTCAGCTTTATGTACTTTTCATAAGGAAGCAAAAGTGTTGCATGACTTAGAAGAGAGGCATACAGGGGCTACATATATTCAGACCAGCAGTTTAATATGAATTATGGGTCCATTATTATTGTTCTAACATGTGTTGAGTGGAAAAGGGGAATTACCTGTTCCATCAGGAGTGGAGCGCACAAACGTGGGCAGCATCTTGACAGCAGCTGTGGGGTTGGTGTCTCTGCACAGGCCTTTGTCCATCTCCCGTCTAAATCGTATAGACAACTCCATCAACGTCTTATCTGACAGCTGGAAATGGTGCAGGTATTTGTCCACCTAAGCCATTGTAGAGAGGAGAAACCATTAGAGACATAGAAGGCATTTAGTAGAGCAGTGAGTAAATTAATACAATTGTGAATGGAATATTTTATTATTAACAAATATATGCAATGAGAAAAGCTCAAAAACTCTTTAGAAGGGTTCCTTTATTTTGCTACCAAGTTCTGTATAGTGTCTGTGAAGACGGGTTGTCAGGAGTGTATTGAAGTGCACCTGTAATAGATGCTGACAAGTAACTGTGGATATCGTTAGCCTAATAGCATAATTGCCTAAGTCATTTTTTGGCCAAATTGAGATATCTGCCTAACCTTCCTCTCCTACCACTGCTGCATCACCTTGCCTTATTGGCTATGTCCTCAACCTATCAGAACACTTTTTAGAGTCCAAAATCACTATCTGCCCAAGTCATCTTTTTGACTTAGGCATGTTTGCCGGTATAAACAAACATGGCTGATCGCATAAGAAAGTTTAACAGAAGTGAAGCATTAGATCTTCTCTTCAATTCATTTGGTAAGCTGGTTTATTCCTTCAACTTTCTAGACAGTAAATGTACTCTCAGTCAATCAAGGAGATTAGGAACTGTGTGTTTAAACTTTTAATCACAATTCTGCAACAAGATATGATGTAGTGTAAGAGCTAGCTTATGCTAGCAAAGCTTAATTTGAAGTGTTGATTTTAAGTGTTTTGACAAGAAATACAAGAAGTATTCTTGGTAATATGGTCTTTTTCAAGTCTAAGTCTTTTTCACTTTAAGAATGTGGCTGCATTATTTGATTTAATCATCAATCATCATATTTGCATTTTCATTCTCATGATCTGCAAAATAGTGCACATAATTCAAAATGCCTTGTAAAAAAAACCTAGTTGAGGTTAAAACAACTTAGTTAAGGTTAAAACAACTTAGTTAAGGTGAAAACAACTTAGGTAAGGTTAAAACAACTTAGGCAAGGTTAAACTTTAAAACAACTTTGTTAAGATTATACTTTAAAACACCTTAGATAAGGTTAAACTTGGTTATGTTATCATTATATACATATACTGTAAGAGAAAAAAATGCCTAAGTCATGACATATTCTGCCTAAGTCACTTTTATTTGTTATGGAGTTGATGTTGTGTCTTTTTTTTTTTTTCAAACTTGTTCACAGGTCTGGTTGAACTTGCTGTTACATTATCAATAAAAAATACCAATCTGCTTGCTAGAAATTGTGTTTTTTCTCTTTTTCCGAAAACGTTCAAATATGACTTAGGCAATTATGCTATTAGGCTAACGATATGTATGTAAGTATGTTAATTCAAAGTGTATGCAGAGTTTTATTGAGTGATGTTCTATGGTCCATTTGCTGAAAATGCAAATTAGTCTCAGCTGCACAGTTTTCTTTGCAGTGCCGTCAAAGCTGGATTCCGAATTCCACTCTTAATGCAAACTTTAAGCTGCCTATTAATATTTAAGTCTCTTCTGCAAAAGACTGAAAGTAGATACATCAAGGTGCTATACAAATGTACTTCAAGATCTGAATATGTATGTAGGTGCAAACGAGGAAACATACGTGTACGGCAAGAGATATTCCGATTTATTAAACCTCACGTAGGCATGCGCAAGTTCCTTTTATAAATCCCAAAGTTAAAAAAAATGTGCACACACGCGTCAACCTCTGCGCGCCCACATTAAACCTTAAAAGGTCCCCCATTATACTGATTGTCATCAATTCCACACAGCTGTCAGAGGTCCAACAACACTGGGTTCGATATGCATTGCCCCAAACCCATCCGTGGTCCTGAATTTCAGCTTTCTAAAAGTTGCTCAAATGAGCTCTACTCAGATAAGGCTGTTTCTGTGTCTGCACCTTTAAATGCTAATGAGCTCCGTCTGTTATCGCCCTCTTTGGAGAGAGATGGAGATGATGCCGCTTACGCTAGCGGTAGCATGCACCAATGTTTACGTGTTGATGTATGATTTATGGCTATGGCTCGTCTATGTGGCTCAGGTGAAGTTGCTGGGTCCCGTATGGTTGGGACAGATACTTTTACGAGGGTCAGTGTCGAGGCAAAGCCAGCTTTGTACTACTGACCCTCGTTACTGAATCAGTCCGATGTTAAGTGGGTAGCACACACATACAAGCTAACACGGACCGTAGCTGGCACATTGTCATTAAAAATCAAACGCAACCACTGTCTCTTCTGTTCTTCTGTAGCTGGGACTGAATTTAAGCACTTAGGTTGATGTGTACAACCAACAATAGAGCAATCTGTGAGTCTAGCTCTGAGCGACGACATTGTGAAACACTGCTATCTCACTGCTATCTCACTGCAGGACACACCGAACTTCACTTCGGTGATGGGTCATTCCATGTCATTTCATCAAATGCCTCCCACCTGACCATCTCAGAATGTCCTGAAAAAATTAAAATACAAAGACACACTTGTTATTATATTAGGGTCTCTACTGTCAACAGTTTTCTCATGAAACATCATTGAAAGAAGGGTAGTTTAGACGGTTTTTGGCATCATGCTCTGAAAAGCAATATATTTGTAAACAGCAATATCTGGAAAACTATCTCACCTGTGGCCTTCAAAATGTTTACAGTGTATATCTAATAACTAATTGCCTCCAGACATGGAATATCAGGAGTGTACATTTGAAGAGTGGCTGAGCCCCCATTTTTGCAGATAAAAGACTTCTATCACTTCTGCCTCTATCTCTGGAGTTAGCTTAAACATTCTACAAAATATGGTCTCTCTCAGATGATTAGTTTCACAGATATTAAGGCTCAAAAATGGAAGTAAACACATCTTTGCCTAGATGTAAACAAGAATATGATCTTTCAAAAAAAGTAAGTTTGGACCTGATACTTGTTGTCAGTTTTTTGGAATATGGCTCTGAAGTTGGGCAAAGATGTGTTCACTTCCATTTTTGAGCCTTAACATCTGTGAAACTAATCATCTAAGAGAGACCATATTTTGTAGAATGTTTAAGCTTACACCAGAGATAGAGGCAGAAGTGATAGAAGTCTTTCATCTGCAAAAATGGGAGCTCAGCCACTCTTCAAATGTACTACTTTATTTCAACAAGCCACATTTTAAGTACCTACCATACTAGGTTATCATTGAGCTACACCCCTGATATTCCATGTCTGGAGGCTATTAGTAACAGATATACACTGTAGAAATGTTGAAGGCCACAGGTGAGATAGTTTTCCAGATATTGCTGTTTAAAAATGGCTTTTCAGAGTATGATGCCAAAAACCGTCTAAACTCCCCTTCATTCAATGATGTTTCATGAGAAAACTGTTGACAGTAGAGACCTAATATGTTAGATTTGTCCTATTAACAAGTGTGTCTTTGTACTTTTGTTTTTTCAGGACATTCTGATATGGTCAGGTGGGAAGATTTTCAGAAATTTGATGAAATGACACGGAATGACCCTGATGAACACCCCCTCTCGGATATCTCCTATCATCAGAGGAGTTCGGCCTATCAGGACACACTAACTTCACCTCGGTGATGAACGCCCCCTCTCGGATATCTCCTATCATCAGAGGAGTTCGGCCTATGCAAATGACTCCCTTCGTTACGTAACGACGGGAGCTTAATCTGAACAGCCTGTTAGGAGCGTTGTTGTAGCAGTGGGGGGGGGGGGGGGGGGGGGGGGGGCTGCAGAGACCATGCAGGAGTCACTTGTTTTCCTCATTCTGGGAGTCGGCAGGCTCAGGGTGGACCAGTTTATAGGCGTAGAGCAGGGTTGGAATTTTGTCATTTTAGAGGCAAGGCCATTTGGTCTTCACTTTCATTTTTTTTTAGGGGCACTAAGGCCTCATGACAGGGCACAAAGGCCATTGAGTAAAATGAGATGGTTTTACCTTTCAGATTAATAGCATAACATCCTAATTCATAACAAAACATGAATTATGTATTAAAATATTTTTAATACCAATATCAATGTTTTTTTAAAAAACATCTTACAAAGGAATTACTACTTGAGCGCAATAAAACATTCTGTATGAAATCTTTATATATATAAAAGATTCATGAGCACATACACGGGTAGGCAGTCCCTCTCATTATCGCTCAGTGTTCAACCCCGCTACGAGCTGTTTTATGACTGAAGATACTGTTGATGACTGTGTAGGACACAGCGGGTTTCTGGGTCGGGCTTGGGCTTCAGACTCGTGGTGTGAGCGGAACCGGATCGGCACTTTTACAATAACAATGGCCTCTGCCTGCTCGTGGCCACTTATTCGCTCAGCTCCGCTCGTGTTGACAAGAAATATGTGCAGATGCCGGAGCTGGACCTAGATGAGAACCGGACCGGTACTTTTATGATACACTTCCACTTCTTTCACTTTCACTTCTCGCTCACTCAGCTCAAATCGGGTGGCTGTAATCACAGCAGAACTGTCGCTCTGATCCACAGACACGGGACTAGCCTACTGTGCGCACTAGGGTGGCTGTAAGTCCATAAAAGCCCACCATGCGTCACTAGCATTGTTTACACTGGAACTTTGACAGGGGCTCAAAAGCCACCGTGGCCGTAAATTGAGCATTTTTTCACAGGGCACCAAGGCCATGACGGCCAGAGAAAACGTGTTTTTCATAATATGGGACCTTTAAAGAGTCAATGCAAAGCACCTCATGAATGATGATGCATAGAAATGAGCCTGCAGATCAATGGATCGTAGACCTTAGACTTACCAAGAGAAAGAGCTTTTCTGACAGAGAAATTGAGTTTCTTGTGGGTCAGGTGATCCCTGAACACATGGTCCTCACAGTGCCAGTGCATCCATCATGCAGCATTATGCAATATGAGTGTTACTGGAATATGTATATCCACAGCAATCATGATTTCTTCCAAAATGATCGTGACAGGACAGTGATGTAGTGGTTAGCACTGTCATTTGGCATGTTCTCCTCGTGTTAGTGTGTGTGCTCTCCAGGTTCTCCGGCTTCCTCACAGTCCAAAGACATGCAAGTTAGTTTAATTGACGACACTAAATGTAATACACTAAACTGGGCATTTTAGGAAATTATGCAATTTTCTTATAAATTAAATGTGTTCTCTTTCGATACTTCAGTGTTTCCCATACATAGACCAATGTGTGGCGCAGCGCCACAGAATCAACACCAACCACCAACGCAATTTTGAAATGTTAATATCGTTCCGTTCATTCATCTCCACATAGCACTCTTTCTCCCGGTCATTCTCGTACACACGTACACACACACACACACACACACGTACGTACACACACACACACACACACGTACACACACACGTACACGTACACACACACGTACACGTACACACACACACACACACACACATGATCTCTCTCTCTCTGACTTGTCTGAACAGCCCCTCCTGTCCATGCACACTCAATGTTCATGCGCAGGAAGGATTGTTTTCCCCACTGAGAAGACGGCTGGCTGAATTCCCAAATCAAATCAACACTGTAACAAATTGCTATAAGAAAACAGCCAAATTGTGACAGTAACATACTGTTTCCCATTAAAAAGGTATTATACTGTAGAAAAAATGCATTCTGGGCAATATTTGTAGGTAGCTTGCCATTTCCCATAAAATACTGTAATAATAAAGTACCATAAATAGCATTGCATTCGTGGAGTGATGTTAGAATCAACAACAGAGAGGCCGCGCAAATACGGAACACTACTGTATTTCTAGAGGAGACACGCTACAACACCTGGGAACACGTTGGAGTCATTAAGCCAACTCTGGTCTTTCCTTTCTTGGAACATCCATTTTAATCCTGCATTTCATGAGCAAATCACAGGGTAAGTTAAACTATATTTTATTTGTTTGATGATGTTTGCTTGCTATCGTACTATTATTTTATTTTAGTGAAACTGTGATTAATCAGTATATGGTCATCTTAACTTGCCATGCAGTGACTGGACAGCCTTTCTCAGACTCATGGACACTGAACATATAAAAAAAGTTAAATTACAAAGATAAAAAGGTCAGTAAAAATAAAACCAGAAGTTGAAAAAATGTGAAAAAACTCCATTACAGTAGTTCTTACGAAACTGTTCTTACGAAACTGTTCTCACTACGATTATATTGTCTGCCACAGTTGATGACAAGAGGAGGCTGCCTGCACTCTTGAGTTCATTCAAAAGGTAAGGCTTGTGTTACCTAACAGACCTTTTTCAAAGCAGTCATTCTGACATGAAATTGTGAGTGAACACTCTTTTAGGGTTGTCTTTGGTCAAAGGTATTTTGATTTGATTATGTCCATATCACCCAGTCCTCTTTATATAGTAGCAGATATTATTGTTATCCCCATAATCTCAGACTACTGTGTTTTCAGGCACTTCATCGGGATCAACCCGGAGAGAGGGTCCAAGGCCAGCCGGGGAAAGATTATCTCCAAGAAAACAGGAAAAGTTGTCCAGAAGAAGTCGGTCACAGTCAATCCCCATGTGTCCACACTTCTGAAGAATCTAATTGACTTTCAGTGGAATTTTGTATAGGATGGTGAGTGAGTCACTGTTTTGGCCCATTTTTTGTTTACAGTTATGTATGTGTTCTCGTTCCATTGACTAAATATGTTATATTGCACTTAAAAAACTTGGATATTTATATTGTTGAACGCTGCAGAAAAACGTGTGCAGCTACAGTAAACTAGCAGGGATGATACTGTATGTTCACTTGTCCCAGGACATGCTGTCGTATAATATACAGTACATGTTCTGTTTTGCCTTTTGATGCCATTGTCTATAGAACAGTCAGCAAAATCTTGGTTCTTCTTTGAGATCTTGGATCTCATTTATTCTTTGAGGATTCAGAGCCTTCTGTTTGTTTTTTTATTATTTCTTTTTATTCTATATTTTATTATTATGTTTAGTTTTAGCACAACTCAGAGTTTCAATGCAAGCACTTTAAATAACTTAACTGAAAATCAGTGTTCCATTGCAGATAGTTTTGTATGTATTATGTATTTAGGACCTTGAGAGCCACAAGCCGATTCAGCTCCATTGTACATAGGTACAGTGGGGCAAAAAAGTATTTAGTCAGCCGCCGATTGTGCAAGTTGTCCCACTTAAATTGATGACAGTGGTCTGTAATTTTCATCATAGGTACACTTCAACTAGAAATGGCTCAGCAGCACTGTGTGGACTGACGATGAGGCAGCAGTGTCGTACATACTGTACCTTGACTGGTTCGTTGCATTATGTTCTACATTCAGATGGTGTTAAACGCATTCAGTGCATGTGTATCTGCTGCATTTAAATCTGGATAGCTGTATCTGTGAACACTTTAGTCAGGACATTTTACAGAATACAAGTTGAAATGAGTAGGAAATGCATAGGCTACATGTAAATAATAGAGCCTGACTGATATGGGATTTTCAGGGCTGATTCTGATATTATTGAGTAAAAATAAACCGATATCACTATATTTCTTCTTATTTCAATCTTGCCCGTGGGTCATTCCGTGTCATTTCATCAAATGCCTCCCACCTGACCATCTCAGAATGTCCTGAAAAAATGCAAATACAAAGACACACTTGTTACTAGGACAAATCCAAAATATTAGGTCTCTACTGTCAATAGTTTTCTCATGAAACATCATTGAATGAAGGGTAGTTTAGACAGTTTTTGGCATCATGCTCTGAAAAGCCATTTTTAAACAGCAATATCTGGAAAACTATCTCACCTGTGGCCTTCAAAATCTCTACAGTGTATATCTGTTAATAATAGCCTCCAGACATGAAATATCAGGGGTGTAGCTCAATGATAACCTAGTATGGTAGGTACTTAAAATGTGGCTTGTTGAAATAAAGAAGTACATTTGAAGAGTGGCTGAGCTCCCATTTTTGCAGATAAAAGACTTCTATCACTACTGCCTCTATCTCTGGTGTTAGCTTAAACATTCTACAAAATATGGTTTCTCTTAGATTATTAGTTTCACAGATATTAAGGCTCAAAAATGGAAGTAAACACATCTTTGCCCAACTTCAGAGTCATATTCCAAAAAACTTACAACACGTATCAGGTCCAAACGTACTTTTTTTGAAAGATCATATTCTTGTTAAAATCATATTAAAAAATCAGGAGGTTTTTGTCTTTGAAGACACGTGCAATGTCCCACTGCAGCATAGAATTGCAAGGATTGACGTTCCCTCTACAGAAACTGGGTGCATGTATGCCATCAAAAAATATGAGCACAACAGAGCAGAGATGTACATTAGACAATTTGTAAAGTGACTGCCAAATTAATGAATGTGACGAAGGAATTGGATCTAAAAGATGAAAAATGTGTGATCCCTCATAGTGAGCATAGAGACAAACTGTTATTCAATATCAAACTTTGGAGACTTTTGTACTGTAATGTAAAATCTTTATGCTCAAATTAAGAATATTATTTGATTTGGTTGTGTAATGTATGTACTTAAAGTATGACAAAATGTACAGTCTTCAATATTATGCTATGTTTGTTCATGGTTCAAGACATTAAAAGCTGCTTTCAGCATGTTTAACTCACATTCAAGGACTTATTGCCTCTGTAACTACAACTGTGCTACATTTTAATGTTTTCGTAAGGCTAAATATATCAGTAGCATTTAGTCACATGTAAGTCTTTGGTAAATGGTAAAAAACACAATTGAATTGCCCTGCTGTGATGTTTACAAGTAGGCTGTTAGGACATGCAGTACCAAAACCGGCCACAAAAACCCCACCAATATCAGGATTTTAAAAAATCACTGCGACAAAATGAGGCAAAACACCCTCCTGAAGAATATGATCTTTCAAAAAAAGTACGTTTGGACCTAATACTTGTTGTCAGTTTTTTGGAATATGACTCTGAAGTTGGGCAAAGATGCGTTTACTTCCATTTTTGAGCCTTAATATCTGTGAAACTAATAATCTAAGAGAAACCATATTTTGTAGAATGTTTAAGCTAACACCAGAGATAGAGGCAGTAGTGATAGAAGTCTTTTATCTGCAAAAACGGGAGCTCAGCCACTCTTCAAATGTACTACTTTATTTCAACAAGCCACATTTTAAGTACCTACCATACTAGGTTATCATTGAGCTACACCCCTGATATTTCATGTCTGGAGGCTTTTAGTAACAGATATACACTGTAGAAATTTTGAAGGCCACAGGTGAGTTTTCCAGATATTGCGGTTTAAAAATGGCTTTTCAGAGCATGATGCCAAAAACTGTCTAAATTACCCTTCATTCAATGATGTTTCATGAGAAAACTATTGACAGTAGAGACCTAATATTTTGGATTTGTCCTATTAACAAGTGTGTCTTTGTACTTGAATTTTTTCAGGACATTCTGAGATGGTCAGGTGGGAAGATTTTCAGAAATTTGATGAAATGACACGGAATGACCCCCGTGTTTTTATCATTCGTAATGATATTTTATTTTCTCACTGGCCAAACTATAAAATGACACCATTTATGAATCATTCTAGTAGCAATAAACATGATGGATTCCAAAAATGAGTGTTTTATATCTGGGCATATGGGTCAGTGTACCCGACGGTACTGATATATCTGCAATAGCCTGATATCAGACGATTAAATTGACTAACTGATAAATCAGTCAGCCTCTAATCAAAGTAGTTAATTATGATTGCTGATAGCAGTCTTGTGATCTAAAACGTACCATCTTTACAGCCTTTCCTATTGGATCTTTTGGAATAATGGTTGAATGGTAGTCATTGACCCGTTTGTCCTGCTCTTTGCTACTAGTGCACTGCTATTTCAGCTAATTTCAATTTTTAAAAAATATTTAGAATTCTTCCACCCTCTCCTTACCTCTAGCTTTACTTGCTGTGTCACAAAACATGCCAGATAGAAGACTGGACCTTTTTTTTTTTATTTCATAACATCAGATCAAAATAAGTTTCAGATTGTAGTAAAGTACAGTGTTTCCCACAGAATCAGAATCTATTTGTGGTGGAAGCCTCCCCGGAGTGGGGGGCACCCACACTTTCTTAAATCAATTATTAAATAATACCACTGTATATAAGGTGCTCCACTGTATATTTTAATTGGCAAGTACTTTGTGACAAATAACCAAACAATATATAGTGCTCCGTTGCCAACACTTTATACTACCTAGCACTAGTATAGTGTGAATTCATACAGCACTATACTGTTTTAGTCTACTGTAAAAATCAAGGAAATAAAGGATTATTCAGTACGTGGTTTTTTATCACAGTAACATACTGTGAAGTAGATAACAGTAAGGGAACTGTACATTTAACAGTAGAATGCTGCTGAATCCTGCTGCCAGTATTTTACAATCGTTTACAGTGAACTTTGCTACAAGTAGGCTGTGGAACAGTCACTGAAAGTGTAGCAATGGAGCACTCACTGTATATATTTTTTCAGTTATTTGACATAAAGTGTCGGCAACGGAGCACTATATATTGTTTGGTTATTTGTCACAAAGTACTTGCCAATTAAAATATACAGTGGAGCACCTTATATACAGTGGTATTATTTAATAATTGATTTAAGAAAGTGTGGGCGCCCCCCACTCCGGGGAGGCTACCACCACAAATAGAATCTGATTCTGTGGGAAACACTATACTTTACTACAATCTGAAACTTATTTTGATCTGATGTTGTGAAATAAAAAAAAAGGTCCAGTCTTCTATCTGGCATGTTTTGTGACACAGCAAGTAAAGCTAATGGTAAGGAGAGGGTGGAAGAATTCTAAATATGGGCCTGGCATTAACTGGAGGAACAGGGGTGAATGCAATGTTTTGTTTAAATAAGCTGCAGAAATATTTTTTAAAAATAGAAATTTGCTGAAATAGCAGTGCACTAGTAGCAAAGAGCAGGACAAACGGGTCAATGACTACCATTCAACCATTATTCCAAAAGATCCAATAGGAAAGGCTGTAAAGATGGTACGTTTTGGATCACAAGACTGCTATCAGCAATCATAATTAACTACTTTGATTAGAGGCTGACTGATTTATCAGTTAGTCAATTTAATCGTCTGATATCAGGCTATTGCAGATATATCAGTACTGTCGGATACACTGGCCCATATGCCCAGATATAAAACACTCATTTTTGGAATCCAACATGTTTATTGCTACTAGAATGATTCATAAATGGTGTCATTTTATAGTTTGGCCAGTGAGAAAATAAAATATCATTACGAATGATAAAAACATGGGCAAGATTGAAATAAGAAGAAATATAGTGATATCGGTTTATTTTTACTCAATAATATCAGAATCAGCCCCAAAAATCCCATATCAGTCGGGCTCTATTATTTACATGTAGCCTATGCATTTCCTACTCTGACATTTCAACTTGTATTCTGTAAAATGTCCTGACTAAAGTGCAGATACAGCTATCCAGATTCAAATGCAGCAGATACACATGCACTGAATGCGTTTAACAGTACAGTATGTACGACACTGCTGCCTCATCGTCAGTCCACACAGTGCTGCGCCATTTCTAGTTGAATGTACGTCGTTGCGTCGCACATCATGTCTGAGCCAACAGGTGATGCGAACTATGGTCGCTTTGTGCGGGTATTAACCGGTAGATAGGAAAGAAGCGACGGGGAGACATAACAGCCTTCATACTGGGAGTGGAAGTCGGACTACCAGCTGGACCCGTTTCTACTTTCACTCAGCAGCCGTTCAAATGTCACCTCGTGATAGAGCAAACGTCCCCGAAGCAAACCAAGAAGAGTGTTTTAGCAACAGTACTCACTTTAAGCGCTTGGTCATCGTGGAGCTCGGTACAGTAGTTAGCCAGCAGACCGGAGGCTAACATCTTATAGATATGTGTGGCGACTTCAAGTCGTTATCTTCCTCCTGCTTTAGACTGGCTTAAAGTTGATCTACCGAGACAGCTTCTTTCAATAATACATACAAAGACGATATTCAGTTAATCGTCGCTCCGTTTCCTGTTTAAAACTCGGGACTTAAACTGTAAAGACAGTTAAAACGCGCAGTCGTTGGAAACTTCCAGCTTCCTGAAGTTAGTAGTACTTCATTGACGTCATCCCGAATTGATGGCACTGATTGGCTGCAGAGAAGGTGCGACGTGATCTCTTTCTTTCCTGCTAAAATACTGTCTACTGTCTGTCCATGGATGTACAATATAAGAGAACTACCTTACCTCTTTGAAGCCTTTAATAATGTTGGGTTTTCTTCATAATTTATCATTAAAGTGTTTATTTAACATACAGTCATGTGTGAGTGTGAGTGTGTGTGTGTGTGTGTGTGTGTGTGTGTGTGTGTGTGTGTGTGTGTGTGTGTGTGTGTGTGTGTGTGTGTGTGTGTGTGTCTCATACCCTCTTATTTAAGGAAATGCCAATCCCCATAAAGAGGGATCAAGCCCACAATGGGTCAGCCCCCACCTATAAGGGTCTGGGGAGACCTGTAGTCAGACCAAGTCAAAAGACAAAAACCAACAAACAAAAATAATGCAAACAAATGAACACAAATAGCCTTTTTGAAAGAAACAAGAAACTTTAACAAAAACCAAACCTACGACCGAACCCAGTATGAGATAACGGCTGTCCCTGCCAGACTGACCCTGCTGACCCGTTCTGAAGATCCCTGGCGGTGCGCTGGTGTGCTCCCCTGCCAAAGAGCAGTGCCTGCAAAAGAAGACTGATTGCATGAAGTCCATGAGAAAATGACCCTACTTCTCACTTGATTTATTATCTCAGTAAACATTGTAAACATGAGTTTATGGTCTCAATCTCTAGTTTCAAGTCTTCTTCAATCCAGCATGATGTTCATTTAGTACATTACGGTCCATTTAGAGTCCAACAGACCAGAAAGCAGGGGATGCTTTAGGTCGTTGCCGTCGCTACCACGCCACAAATGCAGTTAGCTACTAAGATGACTTCAACACATAGCTGTAAAGTTGACCTTGAATTATGAATCAATCTTTGTTAACAGCTTCACAAAAGAAGCCAGATGGATCCAGATCCAGTAAGGTTGCTGCTTGGGGTCTTGGATTCATTATAAACTTTGAGATTGGAATTATTCCCACAGAACAGACAGTATTTTCAAAGGTAGTATAGTACAATATGCAGATTTCTCTGTATATGTATCTGTTTCTGTACTGTATACTACAGCTCAGTCTTAGTGCCTGACAGACCTCACAATCCCCTTGATTATGTTACACAAATGTGGGGAAAGTTGTTACTAAAAGCCTTGGTCATTCAGGTCCAGCAGAAACCTAAAGAAATTCAACATTAACACAGTCTGTTATGGTCTCTGCAGGTCACCTTTGTGTGCTCTTGAAAGTATGACAAGTATGACATCAGTCATGGTGACATTAGCAGCAAACCAGGTGTCAAATGAATAACTATTAATAGCATGAGCTTTAAAGTTATGATTGGTCATAGGGGGTGGCAGTAGCCTAAAAGAAGAAATAGCTGGTATGGGACCAGGGGGTATCGGATGGAAATGCATAGATGAAATGGGAGGATGTACCACAGACAGGGCATCTTCACCTTCATGTTCTTCTCTTGAAATACCTCACATGTGCTTTAATTACGGTGTGAGCTGTCATTATCAATTAGTGTAGTTAAAAGCATTTGCCTTGACAGACCTTGACATAAAAAGATGCCACACAACTTCAAGTTGCTTTATTTTACAATAAATATTTTGAGATGGTGGGATGACATTTTCCACACAATAATCTATCACCATATAAATGTGTCTAATTTCAAACTAATTTTACACTTGAAGCATAAAGCAAAGTGAGATGTTGTTGGCTGATGCGATGTGCAGTAGCTGCCTTCCGCATGGTTTTGGCACCAGCAATTTCAGGCTATTCCAAGGACCTTGATCTGCTCATGACAAAACTAATTGCCACATACCTTCATGAAACCCAGAAAAGTCAGGTTTCTGATGCAGGTATTACATAAATATTAATCAGATTGATCACAAACTGTAAACAGTGTTTGAGAGAAATGCCTCACTTTGTGGTCAGGTATTGTGATAATCTACTAAATAAGGTAATGAAATACACTAGAAAAATAAAGTCTCCATTTCCAAATACAATGCATCTGTGTTTATATTCAGTTGTTGAAGGTGAACTCTGCCAGAGTCAGCTGGAAACACACACACACTGAATTGAATAATATGTTGGTTAAAAGTGTAATGTGGCTGCACATCATTTCCTCGACCAGGGCAAAGAAGCCATGTTGAAACCTCACTCTTTTGTTTCAACGTGCCATGCTTGAAGGTTGAACATATCCATACACAGCCCACATCACGATCCTGGAACTTGGGATTCGTGGCATACGACCAATTAAAATCACGGCTTCATGTCACCGCCAACCGGTTTCCTCCATGGCTGTCCAAAATGTCCTTTCATTATTTTACATTTGTATGAAATTGTCATGCATGAATTGTTGAGTTATGGACAAACAATTGTTTTACGTGGTCACAGTGACCTTAGATCACAAAATTCTAATCAGTTCATCCATGAGTGCAAGTGGATGTTTTGGTTGGAAGTCTATAAGAAAATGGCCCTAATCCACACTTGATGAAACATAGTTTCAAGTCTTCTTCAATCCAGCATGATGTTCATTTAGTAAATGATGGTTCATTTAGAGTCAAACAGACCAGAATGCAGGGGATGATTTAGGGTGTGACGAATCCAGATCACAGCTGCTACGAGCTAACGGCATAATGTTGTTTTAGGGAAACCAGTTTGAGAAACCAGTTGGGACGTAGCCCACGCCTTGAAGCTTACCCTGCTTTATCATCCATTTGTTCTTGTGTTTATGTGTATTTATTTGTACATAGACATAAAGGCGGTAAACAATTATGAAGATACCTCCTCTATTAGATATCAATCCTTGAAAATAGGATGAGAAATAAAAAGGATAAAAAGATAAAGAAACAAAAATAGAATGATTCATCAAAGTTTAAAGAGTGAGCAGTAATACAAAGATTGAAAAAGATGTACAAAGTTACATAAAAGGTTAGCTTTACAGGTTGAGGTATTACAATAAATAAAGTGAAATGTGTTATAAACCTTTTATAAAAGTTCTTATAATGAAGATGTTGATCGTAGTTTACTCTTAGTTGACCATTTTTGACTAAATTTCCATCTTGATAGTGCTGTAAAGACGTGAAACCAGCAAATAAACTCATATTTACCATGCTTGCTGAGATAATAAATCAAATGAGTAGTAGGGTAATTTCCTCATAGACTTCAATGCATTCTTCTTTTTGCAAGCAGAGGAGATGCCCCCTACTGGCTATTACAAAGAATGCAACTTAAAGGCATTTTTGCATTCACTTTTCAGACCTGGATAACAGCCAGCTTTAGCCCTGAGGTTGAATGCCATTTCCAGTTCTAAAAAATCAACTAAAGCTGCTAAAAGGACTTAACCACTTGGCTGTAAAGTTGACCTTGAATTATGAAGATAACATTGTCAACATCTTCTCACCAGAAGCCAGATGGATCCAGATCCAGTAAGGATGCTGCCCTGGGTGCTGCTCTGTCGCTTGTGTTCATCAGATCCTTTTGCTCCTCCTCAGTTCAAATGGTCACTTCTGATAATTGCTAAAATCAATTGGTGACATCGGGATGATTACTTCACTTCTTTTATACAGTCTATGGTTAGTTAGCCTGGTTGGTTTTGCACATCAGCATTTTTTCTGTTTAGCAACCTGCCTGTCTATAGCTCACAGTTTAGACCAGTGATCCTCACTATTGTTTCCAGTTGTAATTTTCCAGGATTCCGTTTTTTTCCTCAAATTCGTGTTTTCCGTTTTCATTTTTCTGAATGTTGTGTTTTTACAATTTGAGAGCATTATTTCCATCAAATTATGTCTAATTATGTGGTTGATGAATAAAAAGACATTTATGAAGAAACATCCCAGTAGTTCTAAATCTAATTCGTTGTCATTCAGAGACAAGTATGGAGCTCGGTATGTAAGTGTATGTGCAAACATTTATGGAGGAGTCATAATATACCACTAACTTGTTCTCGCCGCTATTGAAGTTTCACTTTCAGTTGTGAATCGGTTCATTTGTGAACGTTTCTGCTGTGAGGTTCTGCTTGAAGCTGCTCATCACATCCGCTGGGGACTAATTAGTCACGAAGCACAGGTGTGATCCAGCGTCTCCTCTCCAGCCTCTGCGCTGTTCACCTGAGAACATGACTTAGTACAGGAACAAAATTACAGAAGCAACAGGTTGTCAAGTCGAACATATGTTGCTCGTTAAAATGAAGGTTCCGGAGGAGGAATTGATGAGCGACATTTTGAAGCGTATAACGGGCGAGTCTGCGCTGCCTGCATACAGCAACATCGAGAAGTTCAAACGGGGAAGGGACGGCGGATACTTCGTCGCCGAGGAATACATTGAAACTGTGAAAAAAAGGGAATTGGTCAACGCCAAGGAACGACTGAGAGTGAGTGTCCATGTGAATAAAGGTTTGATAGTTTGGTAATATGTTTGACAGCAACAGCTGCCCAGTTCCCTCGTTTCAAAGTCGTTTACTTTAGCTAACATGGCAAGTCAACTTTAATGTTAGCTTAGCTGTCCCCCAGCTAGCATTAGCTGTAAACGCTTTAACCCTAAATCTGATTACAGTCGGTATACTTCAAATACTAACCATTATACAAACTAGTGGTTCCACAGCAGTAATACATATCAGCTCGTTTTAACGTTACTCTCCAGCTCATATTATTTTGGACCCAATCATCCCTCACTTCATGTCTCTGTTTGTTAATATTGCATAGTTCTATAGTATAGTGACTGTTTGTTTATTGTTACTGTCCTCAATGTATGCACCTTAGTCACCAAGACAAACTCCTCGTTGGTGTAAAATCCTTCAAGGGCTTTTAAATGCAGCTGGCAGGCTTGTGCTGCAACAGTGGTTGTATGGAGCCCTGTTGATTTGCTAGAAGACGGACACCATAGGACGCAAATGTCAAATGCCACAGCTTTAAGCACGAGGAACTCTGTATATCATGTCTTGCCTTGTATATTGGTTCCATGTGGCACATAGTTGATGTGAAGTTTAATTCTCTTTTCTGTACAGATCAGGAACTTGAACACCATGTTTTCCCGCTTGAAACGCATGGTGCCACTAATGCGACCAGACCGGAAACCCAGTAAAGTGGATACACTCAAAGCTGCGTCGGAATACATTCGATTGCTTGTTGCAGTTTTGCAGGACGCCGACAGCGTAAATACTGCATTCATAAAGACTCAACTGACAAGTGTCCTTCTTTGTTTTCCATGGACGGCACTGCCACTTATTTTGACATTTTGATTACTGTTATTATCTGTTTCTTAGGATGATGGCACTGGGACTGATTTCCTAAAGAATGCAATCACTTATGGTCAGGCTGACATCTTGGACAATGACCTATGGAGGGTGGATGATGTGAGTGTTTGATTTTTCATGCTGCAGGCAGGGCTGGGCAATTTGGCCTAAAAATAAAATCTTGATTTTTTTTAAACTAATGGACAATTTTCTATTTAAACCTCGATTTTTTTCTGTTTTCCCCTAAACAAACTAAAAAGACCAAGCCAACATTTAAATACATATTTTCCTTATTAACGCAATAAATAAAATAAATGAGATTACCAGCAGTAGTCTAGGCCTATGTGAACAAATCAGTTGCAAATTTTTTTTTTAAATCAATTTGAAAAATAATGTCTCTTGTAGGCCATACCTGGAAAAACTTGTAAAATGAAATACAATAAATAATAATATGTAGGCTGGGTGTAGAAAGCAGGAATTCAAATACATTAGTTCCTAAATAAGTGCAGTAATAAATAAAGTAATTTGGTTTAATTTAAAGTTGTAAATGTTTGTAACAGTAAGGTTGATTCATAATTCAAGGTCAAGGTAGAAAAATAGAGAGTGTGCCTTTTATTCTTGTTAGTGTAATTTGATTCACTGCATGTATGGTAACCGGGAGGGGTGGGGCTTAAGGAGGAGGGGCGGGAAGACGAGAGAGGGAAGAGAGGAAAAATAGGATAGCGCCAAGGGGCAGTAAACGGAGATTGCAAACTTTTGGAAGTATTCTCATTAATTGATAAAAGGACGTTGAGTTTGTGGACATTTTTATGGTCCGTCTGTTGGGGTGCGGTAGATGTGATCGTATGTGGCTGACTTTTGCTCGCCTTAAAGCAAAACATATCTGCGGAGTCTAGAACTGTTTTTAAATCGTGATTCAGCCATTTCACAAACTGTAGGAAAGTAAAAATGCAAATTAATCAATTAAATTGAAAAAATCGCCCAGCCCTAGCTGCAGTTATGGATTTTGGTTTGATACATTTTAGTTTATATAAACTAGAATTAGAACGGAATGATATGAATAATATCATTTTTCACCAAATCCCTCAATATCGTTATTGCGACAATAATGTAGGGGTGACTATTGGTGCTTTCACAAAATAATAGAGGTGTAACGATTCATTCGATTAATCGATGAATCGATTGTCAGTCCTATAGATTCTACTAAATCGATCTGCTGCAATAAATAAATAGAATGAATCGTTTTGGCTTCACCAATAATCGATATAAATGCATTTAATCGGATGAATCGTGATTCTTACTTATGATTAATGTTTTAATATGTTTAAGACACTCTCCCCTCCCAGCATGTAGTCTGTTTAAAAATGTTCAAAATAACTGAGCAATGTTTAATTACATTTTTGTATTCAGCATTAAATATTATGCAGGACTACTTTTTTATAGAATAAATGCTATTTTTTCACCTTTCAGAAGAATACAGATAGTCTCACTCGCATTATTGCATGTTTATTTAATGGATATAGAATTTTGGTTACAAGTTACTGAATCGAATCGTGGTTTACAGAATCGAATCGAATCGTTACAAAAAAAATCGTCCTTGAATCAAATCGCCAACGACTGTATCGTTAATCGAATCGCTGTGAAGCCAAAGATTCACACCCCTACAAAATAATCATGCAAATTTTAAATAAATTAAATTATGATCAGCCATGTGGATAAAATGACATAGTGTGTGAAGGCAAATAATACAACAGCCTGGGGAATTCAGATAATTACATCCCCTACTGTTAAGTAGCCTACTCTTTGATTTTGAATTAGTCATGATTTTATTTATGGATGATCCTTCGTTTCATTCCCACTTTTTATCGTCACTGCTACAATTAGAGAGCAATATTTTGATATATTTGTACTTTTCCTGACAGTTTCTGAACATGTCAGAAGAGCGTATGGAAGATGGATTCATCATGCCCCCTGAACCGGTAACAGAAGACGGAGATATGGCCAGACTGGTGTTGCAACATTGTGTGATGCCCACATACCAGTTCATCATCCAAGTAGCTCCTGATCAGACTTTAGTAAGTCCTTTCACTTTTGCTGCCTAATTTTATGCTGTGTTTGTCAACTACAACTCCAACACTGGTCAGGGTGATGGTGTAGTGCAGCAATTAAGAAAATGGACAGTAAAGGAAATCCCCAGTCCCCATGACTACATGCACTTTGTCTATGCTTCGTGGTGGTCAAGTGCAGTCATGCAACTGTGGTGTCGTTTGTTTGTTTATGTATAATGTTAGCTTTGTATTCATAAAAGCCATGCTTATTTGTGAAGTATGCTTGCAGTAGTCGGAGGCTTTGATTTCACACCTAAAATGCGAGTGTACTTTTTGTATGCAGCGCCTTATTTCAGAGAGGCAAATGGATACAATCCATTCTAAAGGCTAATGTATGCTTCCATTTTGTGCGTAAATACAGACGTGCGTTAACAACGTTCTAAACGTCGCTGCCCTCATGCTTTCATGCGTCCTCTACGTTGGAATGGACGTTGAGCAAAACATCTTCTAGAGGGCGTCATTCACATTAAAACGTTACTCCAATAAAAGTTTAAAAAAAATAAGTTTATCACAACAACAAACATGGCGACTGGACAATGGAGGAGATAACGATCCTGCATCTATTGAGAAGGAGGCAAAATCGCAGGCAGCGTTGTAGACGGCGGTGGTCTGTGAGACCACTGATTACATCCCGAGTGTGGACGGAGAATTCCAGTCATTGGTTTTACCGATGAGAGAAATTGACGACAAACGTCATTTTCAGTATATCAGGATGTCCGTCGGGGCTTTCGACAACTGTCTTCGCCGGGTGGCTGCTCACATTAAGCATGGGAACTCGCACAATTCACCGGTGACGCCGGCTGAGCGACTAGCGGTCACCATTCGCTTCCTCGTGTCAGGGATCAGTCATTTTTAAAACGTTTTTTAATTTGGGTATGCTATTCACGGCACTTTCTGTGTACAATGCCCGACACTGCCCCCACAATTTCCGTTGGAACTGCAACGTTTGGTCCGTATCTGTACGCATCCGCAAGCTTGCAGGATACGGACAGAAATACGGAACGAAATGTACGCAGAGAACGGACAGAAGGCTCCGTCCGTATCCGTATGCGTGTCTAGCGTAGAGCATAAATGAGCCTTAATGTAATAAGCATTTCCTGAAGTTAGGAACTCCCATGTGGGCATCTGTATTTAAAGGCATAATATATGCAACATTTTCCTAAAAAAACATAAACTGTACAAAAATAATCCACCACTGACTTTTTTTTCTTGTGAATTTACTCATTTGGGCATGAAACTGTAGATGTTCAAATTTGGACTCCTTGTCCATTATGTCATGCATTTTACATTTTGTTAAACATTTTGTTTAATGCGTCACAGATAAGAACCATCTCTTTTTTTATGTGAGCATCTTTAAAAATATACACACAAATATATGGTTACATTTTGAGGTCTCCTTCCATAAATTATAAAAAATGGTATCCTTCTCTCCAATCTCTACAATAATAACAAGCAAGACAGCTTTTTCAAGTCACTTGTGATGATATTGATGATTATCCCGATAATAGATTGCACCATGATCAATTTATTGTGATCCCTGACAAAATCTTATATCATCCCATCCTTATTCAGGACGTTTCTGCCAGTCAATAATAGCGTGCAGGATGTGCAGCCCTTTCAGGTTGTGAAATAGCAGCGCTTTGTCCCACACCTCAGCAGCTGATACCAAGGCACAAGGCCCCCTTTTTGGGGTGAGAGTGGGTTGTTACATCGCTGTCTGTTTTTGATGTGCTTCTGCCCCATACAGTGTTTCCCCTGCTGCTAGCTCTCTCCTCTGCTGAGTGCAGCTATCAGTGTGTCTGACCGAGAGCGACACACACAGCCGATGGGGTGAAGTGTTTGCTCCGACTGCATTCATTCAAAATGCAGCAATCCAGCACCTTCCTGTGACGTTTGGTGGAGGTGTGGGTGTATTTATTTGTCCATTACAATTGCCATGAAACAATCCGAAATTAACATTTTATTTCTCTGATTCACTGCTTTGTTCTGACTGATTATCTACTCCCTCTCTTTATTCACACTCTAGCCAGCTTGACCTGCTGCTCTTTTAAGTTTTTTCAAGTTTTAATAACACATTTCTTTAGTTCCCTTTTGTCAAAACTTTTCGGACTTTGCTTTACCAAAATGCAGCTCAGTACAACAGGGGCCCGTTCCAGAAAGCAGGCTCAACCAACTCTGTACCTAACCCTGAACCCTGAGATGGGCAACTGAGTTTTGGGTTCCAGAACAGCAGTTCTGAATTGGTTCAATCAACTCTGAGTTACGCGTGCCTGCCGACTCTACAAAGCCATCATCAATGGAGCTCCGATACTACGATTCACCATGGCAACCGGGAGAGCGTTATTAGATATTAGGGCTACTGAGTGTTTATGAAGAAAACGAGCTCATCCTTAGAAAGCGGAGCAACGTAACTGCATTAAAGTAGAGATAGTTGGCGTGGCAGACATTTACGGCCCGACTTAATGTGTATAACTGAATGAAACGGTCGATTGATCTAAAGGTGATAACTCATTATTTTCAGCCAAGGAGAGCGACACTGTGGTGTAACAGTTAGCAACGCTGCTTACGGTGCAGGTGACGGGTTCAACTCCCGTAGTTCACAAAGTAGCACAATGAACAAATAATCATTTTCATATCGGTGTTATCCCCCAGGGCACAAAAAGAAAGTGGCTTCAGCTCAAAATTAAGCATAAGAATATTGCACAAATACGTAGACTAAGGCATATGATTTTAATCATATTTTACATATTAAACAGTAAATATAAGCGGCTTTTTCAACAAAGAAACGTCCTTTTTCAGAAAACTCCTGTTCGCAAGAAAATCTAAAGAGCTCTGCAAAGAATCTTGTTGGAGAATATTATTTCTATTTTTTTTTTGGTAGATTTTTTTTTAATTGTCCTGATGGAATATGAATTTCCGACGTATTTTCAGTCTCTTTTGTAAACTTTGTCAGGTTCTTCTCCAGAATCTCCCTGTATTTGGCCCATCCATCCTCCCTTCAATCTTGACAAGTTCTCCAGTCCATTGAGATGAGAAACCTCCCCACAACGTTATGCTTCCATCACCATGCTTCACAGTCGGAATGGTGTTGTTTTGCTGATGTTTTCGGTTTTTGGTTTTCACCAAACATAGTGTGTGAGACTGCTCTTTCTAAACAAAGGATACTAAACTATGGTATACAGCTGTTTTTATTCATGTCATCAAGATAATTGCTGTGGAACCACACTGGTGTAGAGAAATACACTATTGTATTGTAATCCCTCTGTGGGGCTGAGGAATGGAGGTGGAAGGGAAAGTTCGAAGAACACGGCGAATGCCATGTCGTCCCATACAATTAGAAGTTGTGGTTGTACAGTTGAAGACTAATGACGTAACCTTTTGACAGACCCTTCAAACAATCGGCAATCAGTCACTTCCTGAAATGATCTCGCAGGAATCGCTACAACTACAGCTGGCAATCAACACAAAGCATTTGATTGTATTCAGTGTATCCCGTTATCAATCAGAGTCAATCAAAGCATTCTCACAAGCGCCTCATCATCTGATTGGTTTCATCAGTGTGAAGAGGTTTAGAACAAGACAAGACCACGCTTTCATTGTTCGATTGGGCTGTCATAACTGTGTAAATCTTTCTTAAGTAAAAAGTGTAACCTTTAGCACCAGGGTTTGTCTTAATCATCCTTCCATTGGTGAAAATGTTGTTTTGATGGCAAGTCTAGGCTTGTTCCATGCTCTTCATTCCATGAAGAAAATATGTGAACATGGTAAGAACTCAGATGTTCTCTCTCTTTATCTCTTCTTCATTCAACAGATGTCTCAACCCTAGAGCTTGGACCACTATATGACACCTGCCAGGTTGGATATATTTAATACATGAATATCAAAGATCAGATCTTAACATCATTTTCTACAGACTGCAGAGTCTAGATGATCATCTCAAAACATACACAGTAAATATCAGGCAGGTTATATCAGGGCTTATAATGATGTGAATATTGTTTCTTGTATTTATTAATATTATTAATGGGTGTTTCTTATAATCATGATCTTATAGTACAATAGTGTACAAATGCTGGCCCCCATGTGTTCTGAAAGGTGGTTGACATTTCTGTGGTACACAAATGTGTACTTACTTACATATGTGTTTTCATGTCGCATTAGGGAAAGCCCAGGTGTGAATAATGAAATGAAAGATGTCCTGGTGTTGTGCATGCTCGCTCACATTACACCATAAAGACAAAGTGGGAAAAACAGAATTTTCTAAATGTTTGCAATATATTAAAAAAGAAACTGAAATATCACATTAACATAAGTATGAGAGACCCTTTCCTCATCACTTAATTGAAGCCCCTCTGGCAGAGATTACAACATCAAGTCTTTCTATGACCCGACAAACTTTGCACCCATGGATTTGGACATTTTTTGTCATTTTATTCTGCTGATCCTCTCAGCTCTGTCAGGTTGGATGGGGACTCGATAGGAACAATTTCAGGCCTCTTCAGAGACGTTGGATTGGGTTCAAGTCAAGACTGGCTGGGCCACTGAAGGACATTCACAGAGTCATTCCTAAACCACTTCTGCGTTGTCATGGCACCTTTTAGGTGCTTTTTTTGTAAACAAGAGGCAGGCTTTCATGTTTCTGTTGCTGAGGTGAGGCTTCCTTCTGGCCACTTTGTCATAAAGCCCAGATCTGTGTTGCAGTGATGGTTGTGTCCATCACTGCAACACAGAGTGACCATTGGGTTCTTTGTGACCTCTCTTACCAAGGTCCTTCTCCCCGATTGCTCAGTTTGGCCGTGCGGCTAACTCTAGGAAGAGTCCTGCTTGTTCCAAACATCTGCCGTTTGAGAATGATGGATGCTTGGCGACCTTCACTTCACCAAATCTGGGAAACGACAATCCTGAGCTCTGCAGGTAGTCCCTTCCACCTCATGACTTTTCTCTGATATGGATTGTCAGCTGTGAGACCTCATGGTGTGTGCCTTTCCAAATTATGCAAGTAATTAAATTTAGCACAGGTGGACTCCAGTCAAGGTGGAAAAACATCAACATCAAAAGAAATGGAAGGCACCTGAGCTTCATTTCGAGTGTCATGGCAAAGGGTCTGAATACTAATGTAAGTGTGAGATTTTCGTGAGTTTTTCCTTTTAAATAATTGTGCAAACATTATGAAATTCTGTTTCCGCTTTGTCATTATGGTCTATTGAGTGTAGATTGAGGAGTAGAAACGTGAATATTAACAATTTGCAACATAACAGAATGTGAAAACAGTGAAAGGGTCTGAATCCTTTGTGAACGTAATGTATGTCTAGGGATTTAATTGTAAACGGTAAGAATGAAAGCCCCTTTTGTCAAAAACTCATGGATTTGTCTCCTTCACTCTGTTCTTTACTCTCGTCTGTCTGTCATCTTTCCTTCAGTGCAATGCATGATGGGATATAATGCTCACTTAGTGACCATTGGTTGTACACAACTTTTCAAGATGAATTCTGGGACACTTTGAGTCCACTTTATAGGGTATAATAATTCTCAGTCAACATTCAGACAGCACTAGAACTGAGTGATTTCAGAAACAGCCTTGATAGAACAAAGCCATTGTTGGTGGTGTACCATTATGACAAGTCAAAATGTCTGAGCTGTGAAAAAGGCCCATTGCTTGATATGGCATCCTTTCAGTGGACCGCTTAATTTAGTTTTACAATCAGAGCAAATGTTCGTACGATAATTTGTCATTGTTTCTTCCTGATGGTTCCATTAAACTGATGTTTTGCTGCTGACACAGATGGGTTCAGTTACTCTGACTGATCAAGTTCAGCTCAAGTTGAAATCAGGTTTGACTAGTAATTTGTATATAGAAGCTTTTGTATTTGTCATGCTCTTTATTAACAAGACTGGAGCAGTGTGGAAAATATATTTGACACCACTGATTTAAAATACAGTTTTACAGTGCCCTCTTCTGGTTGAATGTTTCCAATGTTTACCACTCAGCATCACTGTTAAGTGTTGTACCTGTA
Organism: Eutrigla gurnardus; assembly: GCF_963514095.1. Taxonomy (NCBI): domain Eukaryota; kingdom Metazoa; phylum Chordata; class Actinopteri; order Perciformes; family Triglidae; genus Eutrigla; species Eutrigla gurnardus. The sequence continues at coordinate 24,243,855 of NC_139936.1, read as the reverse complement.
ACTTAAGGTGACATCATGGTGCATTCAAAACCCCTACATTGGTGCATTATGATGGGGGAGGGGGGCAACAGTAACAGTAATGAATGTAGTAATTGTGTTCAAGGAATTATGCTTTATTTGAATGAGTTCATTTTTCTTCATTTTTAGGGGCCTGTTGAAGAAAGGATTATTCTCAAAAGAAGCAATTTTATTTCATATTTTATTTAATTTTTGAAAATTTCCATTTTTGTTGTTTTTATTTAATTTTACAAACTGTATCCTTAGCAGCCCTTAAATAAAATGTATAAAACTGAAAGGGTTTGTTTTTTAAGGCTAAAAGATTATCATCTGATTTCAACACTCATGGTAGTAAGATGTACATATTACATGAATAGTATTAGCTTTCATGAATTGTCCTTCGAAGGAACACATTTGTATCAAGTGGAATACAACTCAATACGTCAAAATGCAAGATAAATGTAATTACCCATAGACACTGGTGTTTTTAATATATTATCTTATTTAGAACATGTCCAGATGTTTTTAATTTTTTTTTATTACATTTATTTATTTACAGTGGTGGAAGAAGAAACAATTTTTAATGAGGTTAAAGTAGCAATACCACAGTATGCCACAGACAACTTTAACTCAAAGTAACGGCTACTTGGAGTCAAAATTCCAAGTAGCCGACTCAATAAAGATCATTAGGCCTACTCATGCGTTCACATTTTAACGCTGTAACTGCAAACCTTTATTGTGGTATTCAGTAGTCGAATGATAGCAGAGGATGATGATACTGAGTGTTCTGTCAAACCTGCACTGTAATCACAGCTGTCGAACGGAATTAGAAATGTAGTAGAGTAAATAGTGGCAGAGTAAAGTACCTCAAATGTAGAATGAAGTACGGCATACTTTGTGACTAAGCACCCAGGTTGTCTTTTTGTATGCAGTGGGCCTCATGTCTTCTCTATTAGAACGGTAGGGGGCGCCTGTTTGATGGGATATATTTTGTCCGACATGAACGCGGCCTAACCATCTAAACAACGTTTTCGGAGACGCATTAGATCTTCACCAGGGCGGCACGTCAGCTTTACAAACACAATCACTACTGCTAAAGGGTTGCTCCCCCCCCCCCCCCGGAGCTGTAGGAGCGGGTGCCCTTGGGTGTCAACGCCGTGGACAGGCGTGGCAGTGGGCTGGTCCAGGAGCACCGAGCGATGAAAAACATCAGGGTCCATTGATTTGGGACCAGCTGAGGCCCCGAAATAGTCGCAACCCAAACAGTTGGCAGACAGATTGTGATTAAGAGAGTGCTCGTTCCGAGGACGTGGGTGTGCCGCACCCGCACTGGATCTCCGCTCCGAGGATGCACTGAGGTGAGTGTGCTGCCTGCCGCCGAGTCTGCGTGCCGCTGCCGAACGAGGCGATGGTGGTTCAGTGGCTGGGCGTAGTAACCTGCGAGGTCCTCCCTGACGCGTGCATGAGCCGGGTGTGCGTCCGACGCGGCACCGCCTGATGGTCACAGTGTCGTCGGCCAGACGCTGCCTTTTGATCGGGGGTCTGTTTGTGTAGCATGATGTACATATGCGCTCCCGGTCCCTTTCTTCACCGCGCTCTGCAGGCGGAGGCCGCCGTGCAGATGTGTTCTATTGTAGAGAGACTACAGGCCCGTGAGGGTGCTTCAGCCCGGCTCTGTTTAATGGGAGCGTGCAGCAGCGACGGCCGCGTGCTGTTAGCACCTCGGCCTGTGTGTGATTGCGTCTGTGTGTGTGATTGTTTGTTTGTTTGTTTGGGGCATGTTGCACTCTTCTGCTCGTTTGGAAGTGTGATTTAAATGTACGCGTCTTTGCCTCAGCGATTTGCGGGTGGCCATTAGACCCTGGTCCTGATGCTGCAAGCGCGTGCGAGTGTTGCTAGGCAGCCATGCAGCGCGCGGGCCGCTCGCGGGTGGAGGAGCGGGGGATGGCGGAGGAAAAAAGCCCGAAAGCAGTATTGTGATTTCACGTTGTAGATACTCAATTAGCTGCCCCTGCGCTCACGTGACCTGATCAATAAGCTTGTCCTCTCCCCCCCACGTGATACAGTGGAGTACAGGTTTAATAGCCCATGAATGTTGAAGATGTTGAAGTCATTGGTGGAATTTAGTTTCTATTATTAACCTTTAATCTTACTAATGTGTATGTTTAATAACTCTTGAGTGTCTTACACCAATCAAGCCTTTTCTATCCAACACCAAACATGGTAATTTGTTGTTTTATTTCGTCAAACCTTAATATCAAGTTTGTAGTTATTGAAAATGAAGCATGAGATGAGGGACAGATAAAAAAAGAGTAATGATGAGGGGATGTGTGAAACATGCAAACGTTTCCCAAATGTAGGCTACTTGTATTTCTTTGAACTTAAAGACAGAAAATGTGGTTATTTATATGTTATTATTTATATATTTGCTGCTCCGGTCCTCTTGAGATTAAATTGGACTCCATGTGACCTGTGACCTAAAATGAGTGTGACCGCTGCTCTACATCAGTCATGTATTTCATCTTGTGTTTCTGGAAAGCACTCAGTCAGCTGTTTAGAATGAACTCAGTTTATTCAGGGGTTGAATAAAGCAAGGTTCCCTTGCACCTAAGCATGGGACGATATTAATAATTTCTGTTAACTCTCATCCTGCCATCATCATAATCATCAAATATGCTTAAAATGTTTGGCTCTTAAATGTACTGAAATCACTTTACATTTAGTGAAGGAACAGATCTTTATTGCGACACAGACATGCATCTTTTCTACTAGATACATTTTGAAATGTATCTGTATGTTTTTTTTTTTTAAATCAGGCTCTATTTTTCACTTCACTACCGTGATAGCGAGCTAGACAGCTTTTTAAAGTCTTTCATGATATTTACGATTATCCAGATAATGGAAATTCACCACAATCAACTCATTTTTTTAAATTGTTCCACGGTTAAATCCTACATCGTACTATCCCTCACTGTAGGTGTATGCAAAAAGCAGGGTTCATTCCCTAACAAGCTTGGATTCCCATGTTGTTTTTACCATAAAGTTAATGGGCAAACATGATGAGTTGCATGAGTTTAGAAAGAAAACAAGACATGATCACAGTTACTCACCATTACCTCATTTTGTGAGATTCTGTTTTGTTAGGAACTAGTTTTATTTAACTGGTGGGGATCCACTGACCGGCCTTCATGACATAAACCTAATGAAAGCGAAGCCGAGGAAAATCAATGCAGAGCTACTTAGGCCGTCTATACCCAGTCTGCCTCTGCTGCTGGATGTCAAGGCTCAGACACATGTCTCCTAAAACTCACAGCAGTCTGGACAGGCAAGTACATGTGAAGATAACATACACAAACTGAGACAGCAAATGGTTTGGTTCACCTCTTTCTCAGGTTTGGATCAGGCCAAAGATCTTGGAGTATCGCACAGCAGAACACACACCCAGAGAATCATTTTTATATAATAGTATTAAATCTATACGGAAATTCTGCTTTTGCCGTTTGACAAGAATGCAGCTGAAAAGTAAAACTCCCAGCTGTATAGCTTTTGTTCTGCTTCTTCTATCACCTGCACATTGTTCTTTATCATCATCATTTTTTTAAATTCAAAATGAAACTGCAGCACATCTGCACATATATCGAATATATATATGTGTATAATGTATATTATATTTATTTAGTTCATGTCTGTCTGTCGGCCGTTTCCTGAGGTTTTATGACACAAAAGTGAGGCGATGATGCAGCATGATCAGCCGTCACAGTGCCACTAAGGATAAAAGGAGGAGGAAGTGAGGATGCGCCTAAACAATTCATCTAATTTTAGTGAAATCAAAATATGGCTGGCTGCTATTTTCAAATTGTAGGAGGTGCAATATTTGTTAAAGGGGCAGTGTGTGTCAAAATGCAATTTGAAATGAAATGTTGCTGCAGAGGTGTCCTGGTAAGAATATATCTTTGTTTGGAACTGTCCCCCAGGGAAATTCACCACTATCATTTCTTTTTCAATGAAAATTCCCTCTAATATTGTAATTCAAAGTCGTTCCCCCTGAGCTGGATCTCCCTGCCCCTTAATCATGAGGCCCCTCCCTGGAGAGAGGCTTTCTGTCCAGCAGCTGGGCCCCCTCCACCCCCAGAGATACGCTATGAACCTCCCTCTATTGTGAGAGAGCTCCAATTTAGGCTTTTTTATCATCATTTTAAAATACTCATAATATCCCATCTTAAAACCAAAAACTGACCATCAATTAAAAAGTAAAACACCATGTATCTGAAAAATAAGTACCATAGAAGGCATGTGACGATATTTAAATGATATTATCTTGATAATAGGAGTACCAGATACAACTATGAATATACCACATTACAACAACTGCATCATAAAATATAAACATATATGACACACTTATGATATTCTTTATACATTAGACAAATGTGCAGATTTGCTGCCCTTCTGTTTGGGCGCCTTGTGCAGGTTAAAGAGGAAGCGGAACAAAGCGGCTGACGGAGGCGAGGTGTTGCTCTGGGCAGGAAAGACTTCCTCTGTCAGTCTTTGTGCCGGCGGAGCTGAATCTGATAATCACTCAAATAGCTTAAAACACTCAAAATGGCAAAATGTCTTACCTCACATTTGGTCAAGAAACCAATATTTTTATTGCACATAACATACACATAACACATCTCCTATCATGACCCGCCATAAAGTCCTGTATCGTCCCCTCCCTCATAGTAAGTTGGACCCAAACAGCCCAACGTTTGTAGTGGAAGTGTGTGATTGGTGAGTTGAGTTAGTGCTTCAGTGAACGGCTGATGTTGCTCGTTGGCTGATGTTCCAGGGCGTTTGAGCTCAGCCGCCGTCACACGTTATCCAGAAAGTCCATTAAAGGTTTAGTCATCTGTCAGTTTCTCGTGTGCAACGCGATGGGATTTACAAATGCACGCGGATGTGATGTTGTACGCTGAATTGTAAAAGCCCCGGATCCTGGAGATGGTGAGGGAGGGGGTCGGCGATGCACGTGATTGGATTCACAGATGCTTATGTGGTGGTAATGCAACTTCTCAAATAAGAAAGTCATTTGAGTTGGTCAGTGAGATGTAGCACAGGAGAGGAGGGTGTGGTGCATCTGGACCTTATCTGCTCCCTGCAGCAGTGTGTGTGTGTGTGTGTGTGTGTGTGTGTGTGTGTGTGTGTGTGTGTGTGTGTGTGTGTGTGTGTGTGTGTGTGTGAATAGGGGAGTGGCTGGCCAGCTCTTCTCTGAAGAACATTACGGTAACTCTTGACTATTTCTCCAATTACCGAGCCGTATCATAGCTAACTTCCTGTGAGTGCTTCTGACGCTGCCGTCTGCATGTGAGCTCCGCTAACGCTGCATTTTCTGTAACTCTGCACTTCCACCGGCCAGTGCCCTGAGGAATACAGCATCCTTAATGTGAGGGTAGGTCTTTCATTTTTATGCTGCCATTTTAAAAATACAAACAAATATCCGACTTAATATGCACTCTAATATGTCAGGTTTTTATTTTGAACTTGACAACAGGAAACGCTCTTTTCATGGTAATGTGAGATACTGAAGGATTGGCTTGGGGTTGAATTGTACCTAAGAGAGCATATCGATTGAACTGACAATTGTTATTTAATATTTCATCATCTTTGTTAGATCTCTTCTTGGGCTCATGTGCACCACTGGATCCTTTCAGGCTTCTGTGCACTCTTGTAAGCAGCATCGACGCGGGAGATTAAACAATATTCAGCTCACTGCATTTCTCACGTTTACTTATTTCTTATTGTAAGGCAGCAATGACTTTCATATGAACAGGATGATGGCTGCAGCTCTAGGAGCATATGGCTAGTATATATAATATATATATATTATTTTGTAATGTCTATTATTTTGTTTGTTTTGTATTGTACTGCATTTAGTTCATTTCATATTTGGTATGAAAATGGAAGTGATGAATTTAAACCAGGTGGCAACCTCCAGTCCTGAAAAGTAAAGCCATTGCTGAAGATCCTTAAAGCAGCTCTCTCTCTGCTGGCCATCAGGGGGCGACTCTCGCAAAAAGTAGTCTGGTTGTATAGAAGTCTATGAGAAAATGGTCCTACTTCTCTCAGTAAAGATTGTAAACATGAGTTTATGGTCTCAATCTCTAGTTTCAAGTCTTCTTCAATCCAGCATGATGTTCATTTAGTACATGATGGTCCATTTAGAGTCCACCAGACCAGAAAGCAGGGGATGCTTTAGGGCGGGGCTACCTTGTGATTGACAGGTCGCTCCCACAACATCGCTAGCATGATGTAGTTCGCTACCAATGCAGTTAACTTCCTGGATGACTTTAACACTAAGCTGTAAAGTTGACCTTGAATTATGACGCTAACTTTGTTCGCAGCTTCTCACCAGAATCCAACAATCTGACTGAAATGAGCACGGCCGTAGTTTATCTCTAACTCTTGAGTCGGGGCAGCCTTCTAACAAGTGCAGCGTTTATAATATCGACACTCTTTCTTTGCAGTTGTTCCAACCCACACCTGGTTGTTAGGACACCCACTGCAAAACAGTCGAAGATGAGCAAGTCCCCCACCCCCAGAGGCACCCCAGTGGAGCGCAGCCCCAGTGATGGGGTCCCCGAGGGCCTCGTGTCTCCTCAGCCCTCCACTCCCAGCTCCGGACCCCAACAGAAGAAACGCATCTCCAGCCTCCTTCAGAGTCCGGTGAGATGGCTGTTTGTCTGTGATTTATTGTCTTTTTCCTTCCCCCGTCTCCTCTCCTCTAGATGTGGTTATCTCCTCCCGTTGTGACAAATCTGTGCTCAGATGCCACCTGACAGCTCGGGCTGCAGTCAGCGCCGGAGCCCATTCTCAGTGCATGGCTGTGTGTACTTCTGCATGTAGCAGGACAACAGTGAGGGAGGCTGCATCACACTGAAGAGGAAAATGAAGAGGTTTACTCACCCTCGCCCTCTAGTGTAGGAGTGTGGTCAAAGTTTATCTTGGTGCAAAAATGAGATGGTTCAGGGGTCGCCAAAGACCGAACATGGGGTGTGTTTGCATGTGTGACAATAATCTGTGTGTGTGTGTAGTCATTCAGGGAGGAGCTGGATGTGCTGATCCAGGAACAGATGAAGAAGGGTGGCAGCTCATCCAACCTATGGGCCCTGAGACAGTTGGCTGATTTCATGGCCTCACATGGCTCCCAGGCCGCCCTGCCCGTCTCCCCTTCTAGTAAGTGCACAAGACTTCTAAATGAATAGCTTACATACTGCTGATACCCTGACATAAAACACAAGGCCTCAAAATGGCAGAGTGTCAGAGTGTTTCATTAGTATTTCATTCACAGCAACCAGTTTAGTTGAAGTGCTACACTGTCTTTCACCTCACAGCAGTTGTGCAAATTTGACAGCTGGATTTATTTTCTCACCCAAAACATCCAAAGTACCAACTGTACAGATATTAACCGTAAGCTATCTAACATGTATGTACCAACCGTGTGTGTATGTAGGATGTGATTTGGGAGATGTTTTTTAAATGTTTTCATTCATGAAAATGAATCATGGGGCTGAACATTGGTGTAGTGGGTACCACTGTCCCGGGTTCGATTCCCGGTTCAGGTTCCATCTGAATTTGCATGTTCTCCCCATGTCAGCGTGGGTTCTCATCAGGTTCTCCAGCCCTGTGATAGACTGGTTACCTGTCTGTCTCTACATGTCTCCCTGTGATAGACTGGTTACCTGTCTGTCTCTACATGTCAGCCCTGTGATAGACTGGTTACCTGTCTGTCTCTACATGTCTCCCTGTGATAGACTGGTTACCTGTCTGTCTCTACATGTCAGCCCTGCGATAGACTGGTTACCTGTCTGTCTCTACATGTCAGCCCTGTGATAGACTGGTTACCTGTCTGTCTCTACATGTCAGCCCTGTGATAGACTGGTTACCTGTCTGTCTCTACATGTCTACCTGTGATAGACTGGTTACCTGTCTGTCTCTACATGTCAGCCCTGTGATAGACTGGTTACCTGTCTGTCTCTACATGTCTCCCTGTGATAGACTGGTTACCTGTCTGTCTCTACATGTCTACCTGTGATAGACTGGTTACCTGTCTGTCTCTACATGTCTCCCTGTGATAGACTGGTTACCTGTCTGTCTCTACATGTCAGCCCTGTGATAGACTGGTTACCTGTCTGTCTCTACATGTCTCCCTGTGATAGACTGGTTACCTGTCTGTCTCTACATGTCTACCTGTGATAGACTGGTTACCTGTCTGTCTCTACATGTCTACCTGTGATAGACTGGTTACCTGTCTGTCTCTACATGTCTCCCTGTGATAGACTGGTTACCTGTCTGTCTCTACATGTCTCCCTGTGATAGACTGGTTACCTGTCTAGGGTGAGCCCAGGGTGTCAGCTGGGATCGGTCCAGCCCCCTGTGACCCTGAATACAGGATAAGCGGTAGACGATGTATATAAACGAATCAGGAACTGCAGTAGTTCTGCAGTGTATAGATTATGGGGTCTGTTAGGCTATTTCTGGCAGCTGTTGAAGTAGCATTTCGAAATGAATTCTCTCTGTCTTCCTCCCACAGACATGATGATGGTGACGCCCATCAATGACCTGCAGGGCTGGGAGCCTGGCAGCATGGTGAAGGGGGAGAGGTTGATGCGCTGCAAGCTGGCTAGTGTTCATCGCCTGTTTGACCTGTACGGCTGGAGCAACATCAGCCGCACCTGTCTCACTGTTAGTCCTACTACCTGTTCACATCACAGTCTGACTTTTGTTGTGGGGCAGAGCACGTACACACCGAACAGACGTTTTACTCAAATCAGTGGGAGGTTCAGGAATCTGGCTTAGACTAGAGTTAGACTGGCTGCTGGTGGTCAGGGCTCACTATAAGATCAGTTTTGGTTGACAGCAATCTTAAAAGAATATTCACCTACAAAATGATCATTTGTATTTCAATTTACTCAACTTGTGTTACCTTGAATTCTGAACAAACAAATCAAAATATTAAGAAAAGTAGAATGAATTCAAGTAAATGGGCTCCACGTTTAACAAACTTTATATGAAAACATCCGTTTTAACAAACAAACTCTCATTTGTGTCTCACTCAGACGGCATCCTCTTGTTCGGAAAAGTGCCTTAAACATGCACTCTCTCTGCTGGCCATCAGGGGGCGACTCCTCTGGTTGTAAAGAGAAGTCTCAATTTCGAGTCAGATAGAGCATAAAGCAGAGTATGCTTCAGGGAGTGGCTACCTTGGATAAAGGAGTCTTGGATTATAGTGATTAAACTAGCTGTGACAGTTTGCAAGCGGATGTTTTGCAAATTCATCACGACTTTGCTCAACTTTGCGTTGACAGGTGAGAAGATCAAGGTTTTAATCAACAATTCAAGGAATCAAATGGTCATTTTGTGGGTGAAGTATTCCTTTAAGGCACAGTAAGGTTTCCAAATATGATAGAGAAAAAGTTGTTCATTTATCTATTAATGAAATCAGCTTCATCAACTCAATGTTTCCATTGATTTGAAGTGCAAATTGAACTACAGCAGACATTTAAGAAAACCACATCTTAGACCAGCGTAGCTTTAATGTCTTTAATGCCCCTCTTCCCTCCCGACAGCTGCGTGTTAGTAAGGAACAGGAACACTTCTTGGTGCTGATGGACGGCCTGGCCTACAGTGAGGTGACCGGATCCAGTCTGGTGAGTCGTCACAGTCACAGTCCGTGTCATTTATTAGGTACACCCGTTTCGGGCTAATGCAATTCAACACAAATGAGGTCATAGTAAGAGGTTTTGTTGCACCAGACAGCTTGTGTTTGAGGTGTTTGTTGTCCCTGTTCACATGGACAAGAGTGGCAGAATGTTAGAAACACCTCTGAATATCATGCAGCTCGGTTCAACACCAACAGTCGTGGTGAAAGATTCAATTGAATAAACACCTCTTTGACATTGGCAGCATAGGTATCCCTGTTATGTTATTGATGTGATGATATTTTTATTCCATTCATTGATCAATAATTCATTCAGTCAGACAAAAGCTGCTTTTAGGGGTGAGACGATATCGCGGATGGCATTCAAATCCTATAAAGAAAGACAATCACAATACGTTGACTGTGGTGAATTTCCGTTATCAGGATAATAGTGAACATCATCACGGCAGAGAAGTGAAAAATAGAGCCTGATTTTTAAAATCACCATACAAAAATAAATTTCTTTATCCTTTATTTATGCAGGGAGACATTATGATTTCACTGTTCATTATTTCAAAAAATGTTCACGAAAGATGTCTGATATGAAATGTAATAAAAACTAAATTAAATCGATACCAGTACGTTTAAGTGCCATTTTAAGAGTTTTAACCATATTTTGAGGATTATCGGGGTAATATGGTGAATGGCAATTATTCTCAGCTACTTTTATGCACACGTGTTTTAAATGTCTGTCTGTGGTTTCCAGGTGAAGGTGAACATCCTGGGTGAGACGGTGGAGAAGGGCTGCACCAACATGGACGTGGACACGGAGAAGTTCAGCCTGCACTCGGCCATCTACTCGGCCCGGCCAGATGTCCGCTGCCTGCTTCACATCCACACGCCGGCCACGGCTGCGGTGAGTCAGCCTGACCTCGAGCCCAAAGGAGAGGTTGGCTTTAGCTCACATCTCTGTGCTGACGTTGATTCACAAATTCACACTTCCGCTGGTCACATGGAAGAATGGATGCTCTTCAGATAGAATACAACATACTCGCTGAGTTGGATATGAGTGTGATAACATGATGTCATTGTCCAGCATGGGTTTGCTTGTGACGTCACCCCTGTGAATATGAGGCTGTTGTGGTCTCCAGGTCTCAGCGATGAAGTGTGGCCTCCTGCCGCTGTCCCATGAGGCCCTGCTGGTCGGCGACGTGGCTTATTATGACTACAACGGCGTCATGGAGGAGGAGGAGGACAGAGTGGAGCTGCAGAAGAGCCTGGGGCCAACCTGTAAGGTGAGCCGGGCCACGAGAGAAAAGACACGGCTCCCGCGGGGCCCCACATTGAGCTTTAAGAATGAATGAAGAAACGACATAAGGTGGTTCGCTCTTAACACCGGATTAAATATTGAAGCTGCTCGGAGACTCGGGAGTCGGCCTTCTCCTTCTACAGTGACACTTCTCAATAATCTGCAGCCAGCTGTGAAATAGAAACAATGAAGGTGGTTTTCATGGCTGTGTGAATGTTCACGTGATGTGTAGGTTCTGGTGCTGAGGAATCACGGCATTGTGGCTCTGGGGGAGTCTGTGGAGGAGGCTTTCTACACCATCTTCCACATCCAGGCTGCCTGCCAGATCCAGGTAGTACACACACACACACACACACACACACACACACACACACACACACACACACACACACACACACATACACACCACATACACACCACATACTGACTAACAGCTGATGCACCGGAGACAAAGTGCTGCCCCTGCATGAATGTGTGTGGGTGTGTGTGAGTGGGAGAGTGAGCCGGCGTACATAATGTAGATGCACCAGTCTCATTCTTGATGCCCTTCTCAGGATATTCTTTCATTGTAATTGAGCCAGCCACTCTGCACTGCGGTGTAATACACCAGAGGAGTGTCGCGTGCCGAAGTGACGCTGCAGTTATCCTGCAGGACCAACAGTGGCCTGTAGGGAAGTGGATAGGTGACGGTAAGGTCAGTGATCATTCAAATCTATGGCAGCTGATGTGTTGAATTCATTTCAAAATGCGTGTGGAGACAACGTTTGATCTCTCTGCTGCCGATCAGGGGGCGACTCCTCTGGTTGAAAAAAGAAGCCTGATGAGTTTATGGTCTCAATCTCTAGTTTCAAGTCTTCTTCAATCCAGCATGATGTTCATTTAGTACATGATGGTCCATTTAGAGTCCAACAGACCAGAAAGCAGGGGTGCTTTAGGGCAGGGCTGCTGATTGACAGGTCGTTGCTGTGACGTTGCTAACACACTATCAATGCAATTAGCTACTTAGATGACTTGAACACTTAGATGTAAGTTCATACCAGAGGCCAGATGATCCAGTTCCAATAAGATCGCTGCTGGGCGTGCCTCTCTGCTGCTTGTGTTCATCAGATCCACCCGTCGCTCCTCCACAGTCTATATATGGTCACTTTTCACTGGTTGCAAAAATTCTAATATGGCAACGGCCAAAATGCCAAACTGGAACCACCAAACAATGGTGTTGGGGGTCACAATGACATAAAGCGATACAGTCTATAGTCTGAACTCAGTAACTTTTCCCTGAAAAGAAAATAGCCGAAGAGAAGCTGCAGCTTGTTTTATATCTGTTCTTTGTTTTTGTGCCAGGTATCTGCTTTGTGCTGTGCCGGTGGTGAACATAACTTGATCCTGCTGGACCGGACCATCCACAAACCCAACGTAGCTGGCACCGTGGGCTGGGCTGGCTCCACCTTTGGACCCCTACACAAGAGCCGCATCGGGGAACACGAGTTTGAAGCCCTCATGAGAACCCTGGATAACTTGGTAGGCAGCAGTTCCACCACTCAATAACACAGCCATGACTGAGGATTAATACATAATTTAGATTTCATTTAAAGACCATTTAGATTTCATTTAAAGGACCACGCCACCTTTACATATGAAGTTCTGTTTACTCATCATGAAGAGTACTACACAGTTGTAATGTCTTCGGTGGCTCATGATGGAGTTCAGGGAAATGATTAACCCTGCTCAGAGGCATCGAGGGCAGGGAGTTCGAAAGGCATTTAGGTTTATTGAAAGATGATAGAGTCCCATTACTGTTAAGCATCCAATCATGGACCACAGAAAGCATCTGGACTAGGAGGGGGGAGGGGGGAGGGACATCCCTTCAAGGCAAATGGATAATAAATCCACAAAATGAAAAGTATTAGAAATGCTACTGTAATGAGGTAAACAATGACTCACCTCCGCCAACAGCCTTCATACCAAACTGCAATTAATCCCTCGAAAATTCTTCACAATCCAATATCAGATATCACATAACCATAATTGAACCGAAGGAAATTCATCACCAACCCACCTCCTCCTTATAGACCTTCTCGCCAACATTAAAATAAAGTGAACACTTTCTGTGTGGACCTTCAAAGCATCTGTATACTTCCATACTAGTGGACCGGGGAGCAGCTGTTGCTCTATATCCACATTTCTTTACATATTGGAATAATGCACCTTTTTTTGACAATGGGGACAATTTGGAGAATCTGCTGTTGCAAACTGAGTGTAAATATAGAGATATGTAAATGTTATGTAATATATGATATTGAATATCCGTATGGCAATTGCATATTTATACGCTGGAGGACAGTTACAGAATTCCTCCTGTGTTTCTTTAGCTAAAACCACTGTCCAAGTTAGCATTTTTTATATCAGTTGCTATAAGCTCCCTCATCTATGCAGTCTATACAAGCAGACGGGTAATCAACATAGAATCAAAGTGAATGGTCATACCCAACAATAGCCGATATTTGAGTGAGTTTTGGCCTGATATCCGTCAGATCCCGATCAGATCGAGGCATCCCCAAGCTCAACCCATGCTAGGGACTACAAGTCAGGATGTCTCACTCTCACTTTCTGTTTTGTGTGTCTCAGTTTTGTGGCAGTGCAGATTGCTAGATTACCCCTTTTTAAATCTGCTTTTTATATTGCCTTTTTACTTCCCTTGATGTGTGTCGGAGGTTTTCTTACTTGGGTAGATCGCCGTGGTAACGTATGCTGCACAGAGGCGGCAGTGGCCATCAGAGGGCGACTCCTCTGTTTGCAAAAGGAAGTCTGATTGCATGGAAGTCTATGAGAAAATGACTCATTTGATTTATTATAACAGTAAAAATTTTAACATGAGTTTATGGTCTCAATCTCTAGGGCTAGAACTGTGACTGGGTATTTTTCTTAAAGCAAAGATATAACTGGTGAGGTGCTTAAGACAAGTATTAAATCTACACATCAATTCCTTCACAGTAATTCAACCCAGATTTAATGGCTATAGTGTTCTATGATCAATGCACAGTTCTTTGAACCCTCACACGACCACCTTTAGTTGTCTGAGGATATGAAAGATTGCTGGTGGGAGTCTTTCCCACGTCTATCTATCATGTGAACGCAGCATAAGCGCCATGACAAATACTGCTCCATTTCCTGTAGCTGCTCCTCATTAACAGCCTAAAAGCCTTCCTGTGGTTTGGAAAAGTTTTAAGGTAAAGCAGAAGCATGAAATGTCAGCAAGTTCTCAACAGCAGATGCATTTGTTCCCCAGAATGCAAGCACAAACCACCTTTTATTACACTTCAGGAATATATGAGCAGCCAGCAATCAGTTAGCCTAGCTTAGCATAAAGACTGGAAACAGGGGGAAACAGCTAGCCTGACTCAGTCCGAAGGTCACAGAATTCACCTGCCACCTCCTCGATACACAGTTCCTCATGTCTTCCTACACAAACATTTGGTGTGGATCCTACACACTGTTAACTCTCTGTCAAACCACAGTTTAGAACTTTATACACTTCCCTTTTGTATATACTGTTTTAATAAATGAGGTGCTGGTAGAAATATTCAATTACAAGGAAGCCATTAATTGTAGTTCCCAAAATCTTTCACTGTTCCTTTAGTGCAATGACACAGCTTCCCTCTTCCTTGTGTTTCAGGGCTACCGTACAGGCTACGCCTACCGCTTCCCTGTGCTGCTGGAGCGAACGCGGACGCGGAGGGAGGTGGAGGTGCCCGCAACCGCCACGGCGATCCACCAGTTTGATGACGACGGAGTCCACCCGGCTCTGAGGCAGCACCCTTTTGCTCAGCGCCAGCAGCAGGAGAGGACTCGCTGGCTCAACACCCCCAACACCTACCAGAAAGTCAACCAGGAGCAAGCCAGCCCGGGTCACCAGCGCACCACTGTGAGCCTACCGGGAATCATTGCTTTGATTAACGATCAGGTCACACTTGAAATGATGCAGACCAGATTTGTGAAATCATTGCGCTGGTTCCAACTGTCCACAAACGTGCACTAATTGTTCATTGCAACATCCACAGCGTGCTGCAGGGTGTGCGTCATTGTGTCATGTTTGCCTGTCTGTCGTGATATGAGAGCAGAGGGATTAGAACCAAGAGTGAGATTAAAGTGAGCAGTGAGGAGGGAAGGAAGGATGTGCTGGCACAGAAACACAGTCATTTAAACAGATCAAGTGTGATGTGCATTCAAGTCAGGGAATTCCTCTAATGATCAACACCTCCCCGTCTGATTCACCTGGAGGACCGTAGAGGAAAGACAGATTGGAGCTGCAATGATGAGTCCCTTTAGAGACACAAACAATATGAGGCTGCCATAAAGTCAGTGGGAGGAGCTTGGCTGTCCCTTCCTCTCCCCCTCGGTCCCTCCCACCCTCCTCTCTCTCTCCTCTTCTCTGCATTGCAGAGGAAAGCCCTGCTGCCCTGTGATGACTGCTGCAGTGCAGAGTCTGCCCTCTGGTGGACAAACAACCACATTATCGAAGCTGGTTAATAAAAACGCAGGCCCCGATGTCCCCCCTAAAGCCCAAGTTATGCTTCCCCGTCGACACAACGCAAGGGGGCTTGCGGACCTTAAATCCTGAACCCTCAGGGACTAAACTGGCGTCACCTGGTTAATGGTTGAGTGTGTGAGGCTCAGAGGGCTTTAAATGGTTTGCATACAAATGGGGCAACACTTGACTTGTCATGTTAAAAGATGTGATCCAAGAATGTGGATTTTTATTTTTTATTTTTTACAGCCTGATTTGAACATCTTCCAGGTTCTTATCATCCCAAAAGACATGTAATTGTCAAATAATCTGTTTACTTGTTTCAGTTACAGTTTTTCTCAATTGCTAAGACACATTTCTCGAAAGCTGCTCTCCTTTTCTCTAAACTGTGAACACAAAACCCAATTTTCAAGCTACATTCACAAAACCTCAGACTCTTCTTGCAAAACCAAACTTTCAACTCAAAACAGTTTAATCTGTGCCCAAAACTGAACTCTCATCTCAAAACAGTTCAATCGGTGCTCAAAACTAAACTATGTTGTTAAATCGTGCCCCGAGTCAATCAAAATTAAAAACACTACAGAGCAGTCACTAAACGCTACGTAGAAAAATAGAAAACACAATGCTCAGGACATGAAGCTGTAGAAATAAATGTTAATTGTTCATCCATCCATTTTCTACCGCTTATCCTGTATTTAGGATCATATCTTCATATTCAATGAACCTATCCCCATGCATGTCGTTGGACTGTGGGAGGAAGCCGGAGAACCCGGAGAGAACCCACGCTAACACGGGGAGAACATGCAAACTCCACACAGAAGGAACCCGGGCCTACCCGGTGAGGCGAGAGTGCTACCCACTACACCACCGTGCAGCCCTGTTAATTGTTTACTGTAGGCTAAATGCATGTTGCAAAACAAAAAACCTGTTTATTTAGCACTTGTACATAGTAAAAAAAAAAAAGTACCAAAAACAGAAATCTTGTGCATTTAGCACTTGTATACAGTAGCCTGTGTAGAAGCCTACGTAAACATAAAGTACAAAAATATACATGGAATACTAGGCCTACAAACAGTTAGACTAACCCTCCATTACAATACTACAGTACATTGGCACAGTGATGTACTGAAACACATATTTACTTACAGTATACTGTGGTACAGTACATAGTATAGTCATACAGTAATTGCTGTCAACATTTACATACTACAATGTCAAAAAAGGTAATCACCTGTTCTCTTCTCTAAATCTTGGGATTATGGTGGACACAGTGAATCTACTGATGTTTGGTTGTACCCTTTGTCCGGCCTCCCTCATGCTCATACCATGGACAAGAACATGGTCAATCACAGTAGCTCTGATTTCATCAGATATTACTGTTCTTTGTCTTCGCTGACCACCTTGACCACCTCGACCACCTCGACCACCTCTCACACGAACTCCTCCTCTCAGATTTCTATCCATTGTAGTGCCTCACAAACCAGTGCTCTCTGAATATATGTTCCCTCACATCATTAGCCACAAGTGTGATCAATTTTGAGTTGTTATGTTCAACCAGTGACCCCTGTGCTTTACTTGTGTTTAACTTTTGCCACCTGTGCTCACCATTATGCAACACAGGTGCATCACAATGAAAATGTGTTGGCAAGTTGTGTCTAAACAGGTGAAAAGTGCTTATGGTTTTGCCAAAAGAGTGACTGATTCAATCAGTGGGTTCAGGCAACGGAGCATTTGGTTCAGACAATAGGGTTTAGTGTTTTAGCAAATGAGAAAAACTGTAGAACTGCTTCCATCAGCAAAATAACTGGTTGATGAATAAACCAGTATGTAATATGCCCCGTTACTCTGATTTCAAGTAGTTATTTGGTCTATATTTAATCTTTAATGTTAATTGTTAATTAATGTTTCTGTGTAGGCTAAATGTAATATGCCACACATTTGCCGTCCTCTTTGTTTACTTTTTTTTTTAATTCCTCTGAGCTTTCCTGGTAACCCTCATGTTTCACATCACAGCGCTATGATTTGTGGGTAATTCCCTCAGGAAATGTCTGCAGAAATGCAGAGAAAGTTGGCATAAAGGTCTCAAAATGTCTGAGAGAGTCCTCAAAGCACTGTGAGTGTGGAGACTGGGATTGTTACCCACGGTGACACATGTTACTCTAACTTGATATATCCTTCCAAAGTTCCTTTTCCAGCTGTATCCTTGAATTGAACTCATTTTATTGCTGCTTATAACTTTCACCAAGATTATAATATATGGATTTGTCTCGGGCTGTCTTTCCCTTAGTGGTTGAAGTCAGAAGAGGTGACCCAAGCTGGCAGCACAGCCATCAAGATAGAGAACCCGAACCAGTTTGTGCCTCTCTTCACCAACCCTCGAGAGGTGATTGAGACACGAAACAAGGTAACTGTCTCCCACAATTCCAGTCTTTGCATCGTGTCACCCAAATCAAAAAGGTTAAACAAGAAATGTCACTGTTGTCAGATCCGACAGCAGAATCGTCAGGACATGAAGACAGCAGGACCGCAGTCTCAAGTCCTCGCCAGCGTTATAACAGTCGACAGTCCTCCGGTAAACTGCTTGCCAAACCTCTTCCCCGGTCTCAGTCCTCCTCCTTACCTGCACCAGTAAGAGCTGTGATTGTTTTCTCTTTCTTAGTCTCCAGACATCCCTGCCGAAGTCCCACCAGAACCAGAACCACCCAACCCCTTTAATCAGCTGACAGACCAGGAACTCGACGAGTACCGCAAGGAGGTGCAGAAGAAACAGGATGGAGGGACCAACGGTATGATTCCTTCAGATACACCCAGCTGGCTGGACGAATGTTTGACTCCACTTAGACTCCGACACTTTCAGAGTAGTTATAGTGAACAGTAGATGTCTGTTTGTTCTTAAGTTTAGAACAAGATCTACACAGCTACTTAAAATGATTTCCGTATGCTTTATTTGTCTAAAAGTATGTTATTAAACTTAACAACAGTATATTTGTTTTAAAGTACATTTAAAAAAATTCAACTTTTAAAACAAATAAAATCAATAAAACATTTATCAACTGTTTGTAGCTCTAGACGGCTATTTCAAGTCACTCGTGATGATATTTAGGATTATCACTTTCACTAACGCGTGGCACACCTTCCCCTAACCTTCTTAGAGGTGCTGTGTGTAACATGTTAACTGCCTTTCAGCTTCAACTTTCTCCCAGGTTTTCACTTGTTCCGTTTGTCACTGTAAGAAACCGGGCCATCTTTTTCTCCGACAGATGTCCTGCTGAGTTCTTGTTGCATGCTACAAACTGTTTGAATGTACAGATACTAAGCACAGCACCTTTAAGCTGACTCCCTGCACAGCCGTACCCTCACTGTCCTCACTGTGTCTCTGTGTGTGTCTGTGTGAGTAGGGGAGGAGGTGGCAGACGACAAGGAGTCTCCCCCTGCTACCTCCCCCACACAGGGCCCTCCGCCCAGCCACCCTCCTCTCCCAGGTGAGGCTCGGCAGAGCGCCGACCGCCTGCACTCTGCTTGCATTGCACGCCGCCTATCGGACCAGGACCTGCTCCAAGTCTCACATGGACCCATGTGTGATCCAGTACTGAGTCTTACGTGGGCCCATGTGTGATCCAGTACTGAGTCTTACGTGGACCCATGTGTGATCCAGTACTGAGTCTTATGTGGACCCAGACGCATATGTGATCCAGTACTGAGTCTGATGTGGACCCATGTGTGATCCAGTACTGCTTCTGCACCTGCATGCTACAAATGCTGGCTCACAGCTGTGTTACTCATCTCCATATGCAGTTAAAGGATTTACCTTGTTGATCCGAAGTGTGCGTCATATTAATAATTTGTTTTTCATTTCATAGAAATGTATCCACAATAAATATAGACATCATAGAGAAAAATCACACAGTACAATTCAGTTTTACAATGTGTGCAGCATGCAACATCCTCTGACCCAGGAGCCTCCATTGAGTCAGGAAAAACTCACTAAAACCTGTTTAACAAAGAAAAGGAGGAAACAACAGACAGAAATACAATAAACCAGAAAATTACAACATAGTCAATCCATATGACAGATATGATACAAGTGTTGATAGCAGTGATGGCAGAAGTAATAATAGAAGATGGTTAAGGCTAAAGAGAACCGCAGCAGTGGATATAATAATAATAATAATAATAATAACACATGAAAATGATTCAGATTAAAGCAGATCTTGGAACACAAACAGAAGAAAAATGGCACAAATGAACAGATGTAGTATTTGTAACAGGCTGCTCTACAACACTCATCAACACAGCGTTCTGAAGCAATTTGGGGATCGGTATCCTCTAGTGAGACAGCATCGCCATGGAAACGGCTTAAAGTCAAGTTTCTGTTATTGGTTGTACCTGTTTGATTTCCATTTTGCCACATTTCAGCCCATCTGTGTGTGTACCTACTGTATGAGTTGTTCTCTCTCCCTCTGTGTGTCTTTTCTGTGTTACTCCACACTGACTCATAGGGCACACTTCTGGTGCTTTGGTCTTGTCTCACTAGTAAGTACAGAGAATGATAACTCACTTCTCATTCAGCAAGCATGTACATCTGCAGTCATGTGTCTAGCATGTAGCTTAGCGGTTCCATCCCCACTCAAGGCTCTCTGTCAGGATACTGACTATTTTTTTGGCTTTTTTTTTTTCATGACGCGGAGCAGAAGAGGCAAAGACCGACCCTCCAGCCATACAGAACGGAGGCGAGGAGGAGAAGCAGACGACGGAGGAACTGGAGAAAGGGATGAAGGCTCTTTCGACCAATGACACCTCCTCCACGCCCGCTGCTCCGCCACCCAAACTGCAAGGCGGCACCCCAGAGGGCTCGCCCTCCAAATCCCCGTCCAAGAAGAAAAAGAAGTTCAAGCCGCCATCGTTCCTGAAAAAAAGCAAGAAGCAGAAGGAGAAAGCAGAGACCTGAGGCGCCACACACACACACACACACACACACACACACACACACACACACACACACACACACACACACACACACACACACACACACACACACACACCTGACCTCGGTGAAATAATACTGTGAAACATGTCTTTGTGTATGATGGAGCAGGTGATGATTTTCCATGTCGGATCTGTCATTCACAGGCACCATGTGATATACTGACGTACCATTTTAACACTGTTACTCACTGATTTGATCACAGCGGTGATTCATCTCAAGCACTGATTATTTTCACCTACTATTTGACCCAGGTCGAACAACATTTTGACACTTCTCATCACACACATACACACACACACACACACACACACACACACACACACACACACACACACACACACACACACACACAGAGTCCCTGTATTGCTCACATCTTACTTTCACCTGCTGTGCTATCAAACCATTACTTAACTTCACTGTATAGGCGTTCAAACACGTTCCTTTCTGGAACTGGGATCACTAGTGTGATCTTGTGTACCGCTCAGATTTCATTTAATAACATTTTTTTTTTATCCACAACTTTGCAAGACAGGTGGAAATGTAAGTCCCTTTGAATGATGCACCCCTTATCCATGTATAGGCACTCGACATGTGTATATTGACATTCTAGTATGTTGCATTCGTTCATCACCATAGGCATCTTTTAGTCACAATATTGTTTGAATTACCAGGTAGATGTTGCAGGTATGCTACGTGAGCACAGGTGCAGTACGTCTAGAAATATACTGATAGCTACTCATTGTGCTCTTCTGAATGCTGGTTATGTGTAAAACTATCAGTGTGTCGACATTATAACAGCAGGGAAGAACAAAGAAATAGGGAGCAGAGAAAATAGGCCGGTTCACAACAACAAGTCGCTATAAATGCCTCTGTAACCCAAAACAGGATCAAGCATAGATCATTTGTTGCCTGCCAATGCAGTTTGAAACCCAGTATTAGACGATACTGAAGGTACTAAACATTCCACTTTTCTCATTTTCTTTTAAATGTATGTGTGCAAAATACCTCTTAACAGTTGTAATTAGTTTCTGTTTTAACCAGTAGCTGTTATCAAAATGCTGATGTGTGATGTTTGCTCATGGTTTTCATTTATTTTATATTAGAATGTATATGTGAGTGTTGCAAGGTTACCATGTATCAGTCATTAAAGATCAAGTTTGATTTAAAACCAATGGCACATCTAGTTTGTCTATTTTTTGTCTATTTAAAGTCCTTGTTAAGGTTCTCAAGGACCTCAGTCCAGACCTATGGGGCTGATAAAAATGCGCACTGTAGAGACTCTCCTCCACTTCACTAGATGGCGATCTTCTCCAAAAACTCCACCGGAAGTTCGTATATTCAACCAGAAGAGACAACAGAAGAGCCTGCTTTAAATAGCAGCCATTAATCCAACGAGATACAAATAACCCCGAATTTGTCGACGTTTCTCGACTCAAATAGTGTTTTTGTTAAGTTAGGGAAGCATTTGATTTATTAGGATCATGGGCAGGAGTCGGAGTCGAACTCCTCCAAGGCGAGGTAAGAAACTAGCAGTAAGTTAGCTAACTTGGCTAACGTTGACTCTACGTATGCTACTCAGCTGATTGTGTTAGCTTGTAGTGTCTTATTTTAGACTGGAAGAAAACAACTGTGCACATGAAGATGTTAACGAACCCATTTACTTTTCTTAATAATGACTTTAATCTCTAAAATGTGACTATACATAGGTAGCGTTACTGCGTTAACTGACGTTACACAGAAAGCTCTAGTCACAGGAGGAGCTATGAGTTACTTTAGAATGGTTTGGTAGTTGGTGTGTTTAACTGAGTATGTCATTAAATATTGCTGTTAAATAAACAACCGGACTTAACCTGACTGGCACCTGTATAAACCTGTATATGTTGTTAAATATCAGATATTGTCATATGAGCTGGGATCGACTCCAGCCCCCCCGCGACCCTGAATACAGGATAAGCGGTAGACGATGGATGGATGGATGGATATTGTCATATGTTCAATACACCTGGTTTCTGCTTCCCTGTTTGCCATTTGAGTGACTTGCGAGTGATACAATCTTATCTCTGGTTTAAGAACGGTGGGGATAGTTTAGATTAAATCTCATGTTTATAATGACATCTGACAATTTTCATATCAATCAATTTGATGGTGTTTATAGCATGAACAGCATCTTTTCACAACGTTCTCAACCACACAGGTTTTACAGAATACTGGATCAACTATACCCCCATGAATGATAAAGAAACAACAACTGAATGCTATGTGTTGTTGCATAATCAAAAGATAAAGATGAAAGGAAATATGTTTTGACAACACTGTAATTTTATCAATAATAATATATACATGAACAATGTATCACCCGTAATAGTTTCAGAGCCTATTCCTTCTATTTAAAAGTTGATTTCACTCACTTGTAAATTATTCAATTGCCTTATGGAATACAATTGAATAATGTCTGTTGTAGAAGAAAATGCGTTACCTTACAATTATTATTTAAATCTCATACTAATGTAGCTTTCTCTTGTACTCATCTAATGTCCTGCTGCCCCTATTTGATTGTGGTTAACTTGTTAGTCTTGATGAAAAGACCCTTTAATCTTTCCCCCTTCCTGAACTGTCTCCATAATATCTTTGTCTCACATACATTGATCAAGGCCCGACGAGTGGCTCCTGTAGACATTGTCTAGTTGTCCCGAGAACAGTCACACCTTGTAGACATCCACAGATGTCTCTTCCTCTGCAGAGAGACATGTGTTGATTCAATGCAAATCACTAATGACGCCTTCCCTTTTGTTCTCCCGAATGTTCTGTATAAATCCACCTCGGCCAGGCCATTTGGGAGACTGGATCTTTATGGATACGCTGTGAATTTCTTTTCTCCACTGTCAGTGATTAAACCTCATTTGAACCAGCTACAGAATTGGACCTGAAGAGTTTTTCTTCCACACTGTACATACAAAACTAAAATTGTTTATTTATATCGCCTATAGCACATGTAAAACCTGTTGCAGAGAAGTTCAATAAAGAAGAGAATCCTCTAAATTGTATGTAGAGAAGAATGTTGGTGCCTGGATGCCAATATGCCATGTTGTTCCCCCAGTTTCTGCTAATGCTTGTCGTTTCCTCCTCCCCTGCAGAGAGAAGGCGCTCCAGGTCAACCTCACGGGAGCGTGACCGAAGGCGAAGGGAGAGGGATCGCTCTCGTTCTCGAGATCGGGACCGAGAGCGGCGGAGAAGCCGCTCACGATCTCCTCACAGGAGACGTTCAAGGTGAGGAGACACTTTATTTTTTGTTTGTTTTTATACTTGTGGCTGCTTTAAGTGGAACATTTAGATTTTGGCATCTACAGGGTACATGGTAAATGTTATAAATGTAAATGTATATTGTCACCAAATATGATTCTTGTGAGTTATCATAGCAGTTTGCAGTGTTTTAGGGTACTCTTTGCCCTTAGAGAATAAGCACATTTATTAGTTTAATAGACTTGCACAAATCCTGAAAAATATTATTAATCACTTAAAGTTGCAGAAGTGACCTCAGTAGTCGGGGTAACTTTAACAGCCATTTTTTGTTCCTGCAGGTCTCCCCCGAGACGCCATCGCTCCTCCTCCCCCTCTGACGAGCGCAAAGATGTTAAGGATAAGTCAGCGAAGCCCATTCAGATCTCAGGTATTCTAATTATTAACATAATTTATTATTAATAGTATGCCCCTATTTGCTATTTCAGTGCTTTTCACATTACCAAGTGCACTGTTTAGTAAGTTTTTGCTCAAATTTGTATTTATTCTTGACAGCTGAAGACATGCAGGGCAAAACAGAAGAGGAAATTGAGATGATGAAATTGATGGGATTTGGCTCGTTTGACACCAGCAAGGTAAGAGCACATGGAAGTCCTTTGCTGTGTACCCAAAAGGGGATGCAGTTTATTTCATATAAAACTCATTCAACAGCTGAACTGAAGATGGGCATACACTTGTTTGCATTCATCTTTGTTGGCCTGCTCCATGTACCAGTTTATCACAGCTGTGGTTTCCATAAACACATGGTGAATGCCTAGTATCAGTGTAGCCAAGGTTCAGAGTACATACAATACCATGCTTTTTTGACGGCATGAGAAAGCTCATGCCTCTGTTGACAAAAAAATAATTGAACATTAGAAAAGTCTATATGTACTATAACCTTTTCTGGACAACAAGCTAGCCCTCAATGACTCAATGACCTGCTTAATTTATATAATATATTGTATATGCAACTGCCTCCAGTAAAATCCTTCCAGCGGCTTCCTTTGTTTCACGCTTTCGGATTTATAACTCTTTTGTGGTTAGAAAAGTGTTGGTACTCTTCTCAATGGACAAAAACACCTCAGCATTATGGAATACATATTGGATATTGACAATTTTGTTTTTCAATATAAAAACTGCATATGTAACTATTTTCCAATTAGTTGGGGAATAAAAGGAATGATTGAATTCAAGCAGACTACTACATTTCATTAATTAGCAATATTTCACTATTTAACTTTAACGTATGATGTTTAATGTTGATGATGTTTGTGCAAGGCAGTAATGTTGTTTTCCAACAGGGGAGGAAGACTGACGGATCAGTCAATGCATTTGCTGTCAATGTGACCATGAAGAGAAAATACAGGTACGTCCAAAAAAAAAATAGAAAAGGAAGACATTTGTACTTGCATAGAGCTGTTGGTGGGTTGCGCAGCATCCTAACAGTGTGGCACATAGCCATACACATTTTTTTTAGAATTGTTGTTTGTTTGTTTGAACCTCAGCTCTCCATAAGGTTGCCGAGTTAAAGTGTCAACTTTTCAGTCCCCTCACAACAAGCGCTCTCGGCTTCACCCACTGTTACTGCAGCCAATCACCTCTGCAGGTGTTTCTATGCAGGGATTCTGGCTCTCCCATTGGTGCTCGATGATGTAATCTGCAAGTGTTGCGAGGGTAACAGTGATGTAATGTTTTCATTATATATATATTTTTTTTAGGCAGTACATGAACAGAAAAGGTGGGTTCAACAGACCATTGGACTTCATCGCCTGAAAGTCTCAACAAGTCATTGTGATACCCCAAGAACCGTACGTCTGTTCTCCTCTCCATAGTGAATGATAGTGTGCTATTTTTTGTTATTTCAAACCTGCTTTGTGCAACAATTGTGTATATACTGGTTTTTACAAGAGGATCTCCTAACAATACTCGGCTGTGTCTAAATACTGATGGCTTTGTCTGAATATTGATAGTAGATGCAATGCATGGTGCTTCGTGTTGTTTTATTTTAAATAAAAGCTTTTGAAACGCGTGGCTGTGATCCTGTTTGTGAAAAAGAACTGAAATAAAGGCAATCAATTTTTGATATGTAGTTGTCATCGACTTCACGACTTTAAGCATTTGTAATTTGATGAAAGTAAGTGGCCATATTATTATTATTATTATTATTATTATTATTATTATTATTATTATTATTATTATTATTATTGTCAACTGCAATACAGTGTAACTTCTGAGTTATTAGTTCTGTATTTAGTCAGCTTTAGTATTCTCTACAGGTTTATGTTATGGGCTGGTTTCTTATACATTATTGCATTTAAACCTGGACGAAGGACGTCTTCCAGTAGATAAACTCATCTATTCATGTTTCTTTAGCAGCGTTTTTTTCCTGTTTTAAATTGGGCATCCGTCTCATTTTGAAGCAGGTTTTTTTCTGATATAATTTCGGAAAGCAGCGGGTGTACGCCTGCGCAGATAAATGTTTCGCGATAGGAGGAAGCAAGAGGCCAATAACAAGATAACATGTGAATCCAGCCAATACCTCAACGCGAAATAAGACAAACAACATCACGGGAGCCAATGAGTGCAATACACCGCGAAACAGCATGGCAGAGAGGCGTGTCCTCTGTCAGAAGCGGGCGTTGTCGCTTTAGCTCGTGGGCAATTGGGGCCAATAGCTGAGAATTTTATCAGAAAGCAACCAATCGCAACCAATGACTGTTAAACGCAAAAACCCAGTCCATTTTGGCTCCGCACACTGCTTTTACCACTGGGACCGAAGAACCAAAATGGCTGAACCGGGCCCTCAGTGGCAGTGAGCGTCGACCCTCTTGGTGACTGACTGCGTAAACGCCCAATAGGAGCTCGGTGTGTGACGTCCCGTATCCAATCAAATGGCAGCGCACGGAAGCTTTGTGGTGAAGTACAGTAGTTAGCTGTCGTCCAGATCAACAAGCCACAATTTTGGAAGCAGTTTGATAAACTCACTGTTCCTCGGTTGATGTCGGTCGCTCCCCGCGTTTCCAGCAAGACGTCTTACGCGTGATCAGTGATAACCCCGCACAAAGCTAGCCAGTGACACATCGCCGAACCGATACGATTGGATGACACCGTCGATTGAACTTTAAGACAACTAGCTCGTTTTTTTCTATTCATTTCACATCAGGCAAGTCTGTGACAACTGAACCGTCAACGTTCCTGTTTTTGAATGCCTGAATATACAACTGACCTAGCAACAACTTTCATCATTAATTTAGCAACTTGTCACTGGCGTTAACGTAAACCAACTTGTTTTTTGTTTTACAGAACAGAGCAATTCTTGTCTTGTTTTTATACGTCAAGCAACCATTCGTTTTGCTTTGTTTCTCGGAAGAACTGCGTCGAAAAGTAACGATATTTGTTTTAATAAGGCAAAGCAACCGTAGCTGTTGGAGCGTTAGCGTCATATCGAGCAGCCAGCTAACTATATAACACCAAACCCCGAACGTTGCCTGAACCATCTGTAACAACCATTCAGGTTTAACTGATTGCTGCTGCATTCAGGACATTTAACTTTTAAATAGCCCGTTAGACACACTGCAGGAGTAACGTCGCCTCTCCTTAAAAAAATACAAGTGACAGAGCAGCGAGCCGGTGTAGAAGGAGACCAGTGGTTGGACCTGAGGCAAGTTGTGTACAGCCACGGAATCCCTCATCGGATTGTTATATTGTCCGTGTTATTGTTGAAAATGGCGGCGATCGGAATGGTGCAGATGTTGATCGAAGCAGCCGAGTACCTTGAGCGCAGGGAAAGAGGTAACGTGTATTGTTTTTCTACGGTCTGTTCTATTAATGAATTAAATCCAGTGACACCCCTCCCCCCTCCATCACAGTAATATATGCACCTGTTATTTGAAGCTATTCAAATCCCATTCTGCCCTTTATCTTTTCCATGAAACAATCAAGCCATTATTAAAAGGCACTAGCGGGTTTTGCACAACACAGCCGAATGCATCTAATGTTACCCCAAATAGATGCTCATGAATATTAATATAAAGACATGTATGGGATATACTACAAATGTGCAGAAACGTGCATGCATTTGCATACATAAGAATGAATTGCATATGTGGCAGATGTGCAGGGAGACATTGTTTTCATGGAGGCCCCTCCTTTCCCTCTGTTGTGGTTTGCAAGTGGGGTTTATTCCAGTTCAAGATGACATCATTGTCCAGGCTGAGGGGAGCAAACACTGTGTAGATACTGCATGCAACACATTCATTGCACGCCTGCACTTCGGCATGAGACATTGCTGCTGAATTCCAAACGGCTCAAGATCAAATGTGGAACATTTTGCAGCCTTTTTTTTAATTTTGGCTTCGTGTCACTGTGGCTATATTTTGCACTGCCAGAGATCTGCACATGTGACCGCTATGTTGTTTATTTGCTTGCAGAAGCTGAACATGGCTATGCCTCCATGCCACCCTTAATCAGCAGCCAAGAGAGGGAAAGCTTGAAAAGGAAAAGCAAAAGCAAGAAAAACACAAGTAGCAGGTAAAGGCACATCAGCTGGCTGTAGCCAGAAATTATACACTGTATGATTATTATTATTATTTTTTAAAGCTCTGCACCCAATGTGCTCATGATATCCCCTCTTCAAGTGTGTCCAAGAGTGCAGCAACATACATCTGTTGTTTCCTGAATTGGATTCTGTGTTGTTGTTGTTGTTGTTTTTTTTTACAAAGCACATTTTGGTTTGTGGCACATTTAATATCATTCTGCAATTAGAAATATTTCAAATTAGAATAATATTGAATTCAACGCATCACCTCTGCTTATTTGTGCCTAACTCTACAGAAACGGTCATGTGATATTACAAGATAGGCTGTGTGTGTGTGTGAGCGGCTTGAAGCCGTGTTTTGACTCCTCCTCCTCGTCTTAAAGCACGTGAGTGACAGCAGCAAACATCAGTCTGTTTGAAAGCGAATGGCCACGCAGTATAAGGCAAACTGGGTCAGTCAAGGTGACTGCAGAAGACATTTCAGTGAGGGAGCACGGCCTGCAGATCCAGTCAATAGCCACTACCGCACACCAATAGAATTCTATATATCAGTCATATCGGAACCAATCGATGGTGCATCCACACCCCACAGATCAATGTGCGCTTTCTGACGAGATGCAGTTTGACTTTTATTGGATTGTGACATTTTTGTAAAACTTGTGAATGATGATGAGTGATGGTGGAAACAGTCTATGATGATTGTGTTTATATCCATTGGTATTTTTGCCTGAGGTTGAAAGTGAGCGTATGAATTTATGTCAGGAAGACATAATTTTAAGTGTTGATGGAGCAGCTACCATGATAGCATAGCCTACTTTCAATAGGTCCATTCAGACTTTAAAAAAAAGAAAAGTTGTTTGCTTGTTTGCTTAAAGGCTGAAGCATGGAATGCTTTAGGGCGTGGCTGCCTCGTGATGGACAGGTTGCCTCCACAGTGTTGTCTGGTGTGGGAGTTGTCCATGTTTTCATCTTTAACCCTTTCACACTGTGTTTCCAGTTCACTAAAGTTAATTGTACACTTTGGACATTTTTAGGTGACCTGTGTTCAGTTGTACTTGGCTGCACCCTCTCGTGTCACTTAAGGTAAAACTGAGTCCACAAACCAATGGGCGACCTCACGGGAACTGTGTCCACTTCAGAGTGATTATAGACCTGGGTTGAACCTTCATCAGATATGTTTGCTATAAGGGCACGCTATCAGTCATCTACATTTCACTGGGATGAATGCAGAGCACACGAGGGGAAGGATATCAATATCTTTGTATATAGGCCTTTCACCTTGTAACCCAATGTATATCCAGATTTACAACAAACTATTTGTGTAACTTTCTGAAAAGACTATCTGACACTAATCATGACTTCATGCAGCGATTGTTCAGGTGTGCAGAGGTGAGAATGTGCTGATGGAACACTGTGAAGGTCCTCACTTGAACCCTCACGTCTTGCCTGTGTTGAGTATCCAATGCACACATACAACATTATGTATAGGCCTGTAAGCCCTCATAACCCAATGTTTGTATCCAGCTGTATAAGCTGCTGATCTAAAGTTACAACATCGCTCCACAGAGACAATTTAGTATTCCACACCTTCATACATGCTATTGGTTAATCAGTTTACTATTTCTTTCAATTGATGGTTTAGTCTAGTGGTTTTTAGAACAACAGTGTCCATCTGTTTCCCAGAGTCCAGTGTGACGTCTCCAATTATTTGTCTCGCCTGAACAACAGTTCAAACCACAGATATAAAGAGCATGTATACAAGCAGCAAATCCTCACACTGGAGAAGCTACAACCATTCTTGATAAATTAACAATTGTAAGCTTGTTAAAATTGTTCCTGAATGAATCGACTAATCACGTAATCATCTATTGGTTTCAGCTTTAGTCATCTGCCAAAATTTGATTTAAGAAATGAAACTGATTCCCTGAATGTACTTAATTAGTGTACTTGATAAACAGGAAGACACTTCATGTGTAAACACTGCTCTTTTTTCGTGGTGGTCACGTGAAGTCTGTAGTGTCGTTTGTTTGTTTATATATAGTGTTAGTTTTGGACCTTTTTTTTAGACTTCAAAAACCGTAATTTAGTTTAGTGTTCATTTGTGAAAACCATACAACTTATTTCTTAAATAATCCAAATAATTTCTTGCAAAAATCCTCTTGTTTTATTTTTTATTGATCGAGAGATCCAGTGTGGCCCACAAAAACTTGTCATCGCTCTGCAGCACCTTATGATGGGGGCAAATCTCTAGCACTTGTCCATTGCTAACTTGCACTTAAAGATGCAGGATGTGCTGCAAGAACACACCTGCTTCACTCAGAGCAGGTCTTCATGCTTAGATGGCACTACATTTATAGACCGGCCTAGTGAAGAAAATATGGCTTTGCATGTCTAGTAGACTACGAGCCGCTGCAGGCATGTCCCTCAACTACAGAAACCTTTTTAGCTTAGCAGCACACAGTTCTTTAACTAACAGTTTGTGTTCAGCAAACCCTCTTCATCTGACCACATGATCCGCTATCACTCATGTTAGTCAGCAGAGCCACACCTGTTATTAATCAGGGGTTCTGCTCAGCCTAAATGAATGTCTGGTTTGATGATGGCTCTTGGTCATTAATAGGCAGACCAGCACTATGACTGAATGCATTTGCCCTCTTGGAGAAGGCTGGATTCCTGTGTACCATTTTATTGATCAGACATGATAAGATAATTTGTTTTGCTGGTCGGACTCGGTGAAATGCAGGACAGGCATCCATGTATGTGTGTGAAGCCACTAACCCCAGCCTTATGGATCTGTAGGAACAAAAGTAAAAATAACTTTTATTGGCCGAGATATGTTACATGCTTTGCTTAACGCCGTTAGCTTTGCGGTGTTGACTTGATGTCATGCGACCGTGGTGTAGTCGATTTGTATATAAGGTTCTGACTATTGGATTCAGGCTTCAATAGTCATAGAAGTCCTGTTCATCCGTGAAGTGTATCTTGTTGAGTAAAATGTGTAAGTATCGGGCTAACTTCCAGGGTGGCCAAAACAAACACACCATCCCTGCTGCAGCCCCGGTGTTGTTTCACAATAATGGACGCCTGTGCGTGTAGTTGCGGCGGGCCCTGTCAGTAGCAGTGCCACGGAGCGGAGATGGATGCCCTGCTTGCTTTTCATCATAGTAAGTACAACTTTCGGTCCTTATTCCCTTTCCCTTTGCCCATTTAAGCGATCCACGGGCAGAAAGGGGAAGTGACACGTAAACACCTGCACTTGGTGCTGCAAACACCAAATACCTGCTTTTTTTAGAAAACCATTGAGGAATTTAAAATACATCTCGCACTCTTCGTTCTTATGCGAGTGCTCTGATTTCTTTCTATCGGTTGTTGGGTTTTTTTATGAATGATGAACGATCGTTTGTTTCATTGCCACGTTTGGCCTCCACTGCGATGGTCGGTTGGCAGTTGAACCAGGGTTTCTTAGAAGGAATCGTCGAGCGTTGAGGGTCAGCCCTAGTATGTACCAGCTCCTCCGGTTTCTGTTGTTTAACCATGGCGTGGATGTGTGAGTAGTGGGGGAGGGGACTCACCATGGCTCTGCCGTGTATGTGTGCATGTGTGTCGGTGGTAGTGACTCCCCCTCCCCCCTTTCTCTCTATCTTCTCACCTCCTCCACCCCTCTGTGTCTTTCCTGCTCTGTTCTCAATCTTGGCAATCCTCATCACATAGATGGATAGTCCTCTCCCACCCTGCACACAACAACATCGTCAGCCACAGCGCACGGTGGAAATCAGACCGTGTTCTTGCCGTCCATGTTGAGCAGGCAAATTGACTCACTATATAGTGTAGTTGTGTCCCAATGTATAGTGGGAATTATTATACCCTACATGGTGGACTCCAAGGATCCCATAATTCATCTTGAAAAGTACGGTCACTGACCGAGCGTTATCTACCATCATGCATTGCACTGAAGAGCGTGATTGAGACGAATCCATGAAAATAACACATTTAATGTGAGCAGAGCATCACAACACAGACGGTCACAAAGTACCTTCTATGTATTTATTAATTTGGGTTTATCTGCTTCTTCCCCCACATTAACAACGGCAGCTTTACCGACCATTCCGTTCTAACCTTTCACAATAAAATAAAATAAAAATAGATGTTTATATAACTGCACACCATATCCAGAAATAAGATTCTGCCTCGAGCAACGCTGTTTACCAGGGGGAACTTAAATTCACTCAGCATTTCAATAAGAGCCAACTCAACTAAATCATTAGACCTCCCTGTGTAGTGAGCAGAGAGCGGTGAATGGATGAATGGTTTTGGACACAAGCGGAGTCTTTCCAAGCTCTCCACTTTGTGTTGTTGTTCAGCCTAACGTGGCTGACTTGGACGAGCCTTCGGGCAAGACCTCTGAAATGAAAGCACAGGTTGATGGTAGATTTGTGTAGAAGAATCTTGCTGTAGACCAGTTGAATCCAATAATCTTAAAATTCCTCCATCACGGACTCCCAAAGAGATAATAATCATGTAGTAAGATGTCGTCCAAGGAGCTGTCTGGGAAGATTTAAGGTCTACACTGTATGTGGAGTTATAAAACTCACACTTATTATTAGAATAGTCATTCATTTTCTTGACATTGCCCTGACAGGACCAAGTGACACAACTCATCAGTGTCATTTTCAGACACGGAAGCTGCAATAGTAGCTGCCAGGAGCAGTTTCACGCCGATTTAAGTTTGTTACTTATGTAAGTTGACTTGTTAGGATTGAACCCGGCTAGCATGGAACCCTCTTTAAAGACAGTAGAAACTTCAAAGGGGGGCAGTGTGAGAAATATGAACAGTCCAATACTCTCTTTTGACGAGTTAAACTCCATTATCATCAACTTTTATCTACCGTACGTTCTGTTTTGGTGCACAGACACCTTTTTGCTTTAAAACCCCTCACCTTGACTCTGAATGACGTAACGTCAGCTGTATCCTGTTGTGCCATGGGTTGGGTGGAGGGGTCGAGGGTTGTGCAGCTCGGCCAGGAGGTGGGACGTGTCCCACAGCCTGAAATCTAGCCCGAAAAAGTGGGATAATTTCCCTGCTCGCGCTGTTATGTCACCAGCGGCTGTCTGCCCTGCACAGGAATGCACACTGGCTGGAGGGGGCCAAGCCAGATAGACAGCAACCCAAAGCTGAAACCAGATGATACCCCGCACCCCACACACACACACACACACACACACACACACACACACACACACACACACACAGACATGGCACCCATTGCTGCCCATTCAGGAGAGTGAAAGATGTTCTTTCTAAGCTTAGGCCTGGCAGTAAGACCTCTGAGAACCTCGGCGTGGTGACGGTGGCGAGCCTTGCAGGGACGAAGGTGCAGACGAGGCTATTTTTGGAGCTGGGGTGGGGGGATCAGGAGGTCAGGTGGAGGTAGATGAGAGGTCAGGAATCCCCCCCCCCCCCCCCCACTGCTTTAGGTGCTTTTACACTGAACCAAAAACCGCCCACCCAGGTTGTGATTTACAGATAGCACGCCGTCGTCACACCGACATCGTCACTGTGAGTTCCTTCTCTGACGGCTCACCGACGCTGCCTTGCCCCCCCTCATTCGGTCGCTGTACCTGTTTTATACAGGACAGTCCCGCCTTGAATCATGAGAACCATGAAAGAGGCTACTGCAATGCAGAAGTCATTGCGGCCGCTAGCACACTTCCATCTCAGTTTACCTATAGTGGTCCCCACCCCCACCTCTCTCTACTACATGCACTGTGGATAGTCAGGCAATGTGAAGTCTTTCGCTTCTGTTTCTAGTTACTGTTACTATGTTTACCCCCGGCCCCTTCATCACCTATCTGACTGCGGCCCTTAAAAAAGCACACGTATCCTCCGTAGAAAGAGCCATCAGAATCACCAGCCTGCTCTTCTTCTTCTACTCAGCCGTTCTGACTGCTCCTCAACTCCCACACAGCCTCTCTCTCTCTCTCTCTCTCCCCCCCCCCCTCCCTCCCCTGCAGTAAGGCCTTACACTGCAATGATGACACACACAGAGGAAACATTACCCTGTTTAAGCAGTGCGCTTGTTTCTGTGTGGTTTCTCATGTGTGTGTGTTTTATCTCCACAGGTCGACGCACAATGAGATGGAAAAGAACAGGTGTGTAAAAACGTCCCGTCTGTGTTTGTTCGTGCAGATTTGTAAATCGTTGTTGTACTTCTGTCACCATCTGTAAATTATGGAATGTAGATGGAAAATATGTTTGGATATCAGATTAAGAACCACCATGGATTATAGAGGAGGATTTCCCCCCAAATTGAAAGTGAAGGGAAAATACATGATCATCGTTTGAGTACGCGGGATGACCATCCCAAGGAAACAGAAACTGAAAAAGCAAATGGGAATGACAAATGGATATCAGGAATCAAATCCATAGCATTTGTGGTACTTTTTGTGTATTGCCAATTAGCAAATGTTAGCATGCTAACATGCTAAACTGAGCTGGTGAAGATGGCAAAGGTTAATACATGCTCAACATCAGCATGTGAGCATGCTGTGCAGGGATGATACAGGATTTATTTTCAGAAAACAATCATTTGATCGTGGTGATTTTTAAAGGCTGTCTAGTTCGTTATCATGATAGCCTGATTTAAAAAAAAAATACATGATATAAAAATATATTTATTTATTTATCCTTTATTGATGCAGGGAGACCTTACGCTTTGTAATAATCTTGTATACGATTATTACTGATTGTTTTTCACTAAAATGGATGTTCTGAAATTGTCTTATCTGAGACGTAAAAAAAATCTAAACTTGTAAAGTGACATTTAAAGAGTTTCTAAGCATATTTTGATGAATATCAGGATAATATGGTGAATCACAGTTGTTTTGGCCAGGATAATCGGGACATGAAATGTTCATATCAGCCTGCCACACAGCTGCTAGCATGGCTAGTTTCTATAATACATTTGGCTCAGGTAATGTTGTTGTAATACCAGGCTGTGAGGTTGTACATTTACATTTAGGTTGTAATGGCTCCAAACACAAATCAAACTGCTGTTATGTTCCAGGAGTTTCTCAGACAGACTATTTAGCCAAGAAAACTAGTATTTAATTAATCAATTATTTTGATGCTTCCATGCTGGCTGTGCTATTTGATCCAGAGCAGCAGCTCAGTGGTAAGCCTGAATAATAAATGGTGCTGAGGTGTGTGTGTGTGTGTGTGTGTGTCCTTTAGCCAGATCCTCCCACCAGTAGCTTGATGAGAGGAAGCTGTCATAGGCAGATAGTAAATGACTCATGGCAATCCACTGCTAGCAAAGCCAGAGGAGTGCAAAGAGGACCCCCCCCCCCCCCCCCCACCAGTAATATTGGCTCAGTGAAATCTCAATCCACACATTTAAAGTCCTGTCCTGTACACCTCCCCTCCCCTACATCGCTGCACACAGAACCCGAGAGTGTGCATGTGTGCTAGTTCATGTCCATGTAACATGACTCCCACCACGCCTTTTTTTTTTTTAACCTTCCTCCCAGCTGATCATGGCCAGTGCCTGGTGGGGGGTCACAGGGCCAGAGAGAAGACAGCGGGGTGATTCATAGCTGGACGGTCATGTGCATTTAATGCACAAGCGTGAAATGAAGCTAGCTAAATGTAGGTTCTGGTCTGCACACGCCAGCCTGTAGCTCCACATACACACTCACCTATTGACACGCTGCACTAAAGCCACAGTGAACCAGAATAACCCGTCGGACATGAGCGGACATGAAATCATTTGAATCTTTTCCACTCTGCACGCCAGCTTCTTTTCCCCCTTCATGAGTTGGCTCTGCTGATTATGTCAGAACAACCCAGCTGAGGGCATTTCCATGTTACGTAATGTCAGTCTTTATGCCCTTTGGACCGAGTCAGCTGAGAAACAGGCTCTCGGTGTCAGAAACTCAGCTGTGTGTGTGGTGTGTGTAAAGGTCAAGGGGCAATGATGGCCTGGCCTTCTGGAGCACCGGCATCGGTTGCTTGACAATTGGTGCAGATGCAACCCAAGATGTACATGTTTGAAAATCCATGTCGTGTACATGTCTGCCTGCCCTCTGCGGTAACCGTCTGCCCCTCCCAGACTTTTGGTCCAGTTCATTCTAACTGGAAATACCAGTCCAACTGTTATTCAAGGTTTTGTACTTGAAGTGGTAAGATCATAGCAACAACATACGCCTTGTCTGGGTTTGACGATTTGGCTTTTTAGTTATGTTCAAAAAAGTCCATGCACGTGTCAAATATCACCTTTGGTAAACCGACCAATCACAGCCTGAATGGGGTGGGACATTAAACAAACTTGATGTGCTGCAGCTAACTTTGGAAACTCTTTTGCATGAGTGGTTATGATTATTGACACGTTGGCACATTTAGGAACTAACCAGCAAGTTTAGAGCATTATTCGTGCACAAGGATTAAATTAAGATAAAAATAACGTTCATCCTTAAACTGATGTATTGTCCTATTTTATTATTATTGTGGTGATGTATGTGTGTAAGGGTGATTTTTCATTTCCAGTCCGTTCCTAGCAAGGGGTGAGGATATATTTGAGTGTGTCCTCCCCCCCCCCCCCCCCCCCCATGTGTGTAACTGTGTCATTGCGTGACGCTCACATCAGGGTTACCAGCTCAGACAATAAATGAGCAGCTCATCCATTCGGCCTTCAGCTGGGGACAAACATTCTCTTCCAGCCGCTCTCAGCTAGTCTGACGCACACACACACCCACTCGCTCAGGCGCACGCAGACACGTACACACTCCTCCGAGCCCGGAGCTGGAGGTGTGTGTTGTGTAACAGCGAGGTCAAGCGGTCCCAAACACCCACCAGACCTCAGCTACTGCAACGGCTGCCAGCGTAGAGCGGCTTACAGGAGGAAGCGGAGCGGAGATGAGAAGTGTAAATGTGGGACGGCTCGGCTGACATTAATAATCAGTTCCCATCTGAAAATCACATGTCTGTTTTCTTGCTGTCAAGAGAGGATGTGTATGTTGTATCTCAAATATCCTATGACGTGCATTATGTGGAAATGTTGAGTCTCAACACTTCATATAGAACTGTGATCACTACCTCTTATATGAATTAGTTATTAAACCACTTATTTTCTGTACCTTTTAGTATTGAAACTGTCAAATATCCAAAGATTATTATTATTTAGATACACACACTACCTATTGTTAATCAGATGCAGTGTGTCGGGGTCTCGCTCTGCCGCTTGTGTTCGTCAGATCCACCCTGCTTCGCAGTACAAATATGCTCATTTCTGTTCACTGGTTGGAAAAAAGCCAAGATGTTGACGACCAAAATCTTGATCTCAAGACTTCAAACCCGTCGTCCACAAAGCAATGGGCGACATCACGTTCCTACGTTCTCTTCTCAGCATGCTAACATTTATTAGCAATGAACTCAAAGTATAGTTGAGATTGATGGCAATGTTGACCTGATGGTGGCGCTACATGAAAAGTTAAGGACTCACCAAATGTCGTGGCAATTCAACCAATAGTTTGTTTTATTTATTACTATTTCCAAAGACTAAACTTTGATCTGAACGCTCAACAAATCACATCAATGTTGTGTGTAAGTGACATGAAAAAGGTGAATCATGCTTGACAGTTTCTCTCTGTTCCCTCCTCAGACGGGCACATCTACGGCTGTGTTTAGAGCGCTTGAAATCCCTGGTTCCCTTAGGACCGGATGCTAACAGGCACACCACCCTCAGCCTGCTGATGAAGGCCAAAGATCACATCAAGGTACGTGCATTTATGTGTGCCTTTGGTTCTCACCTCATCAGTGCAAACACGGAAGGCAAGCTCATTTATATAATACATTTCATACACGGAGGCGACTCAAAGTGCTTTACATAATGATGTTTAAAAAAGGAAAACAAAAGGGAATAAAACGTCTCTTTAACATAAATACGTCTCAATAAATACAGGTAGGAGGAACCAAAGGGGATATAATAAAAAATGCATAGTTTAAATAGACAAATAAAAGGCTAAATAAACTGTTCAATTAAAAGTCTTCAGTTTAAAAGTAATTTTTAAATCTGAGGTGAGGTCAAAATCCAGACTGGAAGTGTTCTAGACACGAGGGCAGTTTGTTGAGTGCTGTGGTGTGTTGGGTTGTGTGTTTGAGTGACTGTAATTCCTCGGCTAAGCCACTGACGGAACATTTTTGACAACTTCTCCTCGTGCTTGTCCTCTTCCTGTCGGGCAGAGGTTGGAGGAGAGCGATAGGAGAGCTCAGCACACGGTGGATCAGCTGCAGCGGGAGCGGAGACACCTGAGGAGGCGTCTGGAGCAGCTGGGGGTGGAGAGGGTCCGCATGGACAGCACCGGCTCCACGGTGTCCGACAAGTCCGACTCTGACCAAGGTACGCCCACATTACCGCTCACTGCTCTCCATGAAATAGTGAGTTCACACCAAGTGAGTTGTTCACATG
Organism: Eutrigla gurnardus; assembly: GCF_963514095.1. Taxonomy (NCBI): domain Eukaryota; kingdom Metazoa; phylum Chordata; class Actinopteri; order Perciformes; family Triglidae; genus Eutrigla; species Eutrigla gurnardus. The sequence goes on along the minus strand of NC_139936.1, from coordinate 24,205,079 downwards.
GTGCGGCTGCATACATCATCAACGCAGAGACATGAATTCACGACAGGCGGTGCAAATGATGCGACGTGAATCCCTGAGGGGAATACATAAAGTATTGCTGAATCAGATACGAAGGAAACCTACTGTATCTTTGGTCTATGGTCTTCCAGAGCTCGCCGATAGTAGCTCATATCACTAGAGACCAGACTATGTTTAAAAACCAGAGACTGTCTACAAGGTTATGTCTACAGTGTTAGCGTAGCCTAGCACCCATCAATCCAAAGTTGTTTGCTTGTCGTGCTCACAGACAGACCCAACAAAGCATGACTTCAGACTTTTTACAAATCATGATCATTATGGAGTTATTTCAGCATCCTTTTCATCCCTTTATTGCAATTAAATCACAGCTAAATAGCTTATTTGGGTTGAATACCCGGCATATCTGGGACTTCCACAATATACAAAGCGGCACTAGTGTTATTTTCAGCCACGCTTGATGAAGCCTTGTTGGTGTGTACATGGAGGTAAGCCCCCGCTCTAAACATGGGGGATTAACACATCATTAACACATACATGCGGAATTCAGATATGCAAAGAGCTGCTGCCTACTGTTGCTGACTGTACAGTCCACTGAGTCATCATTCAGCCCATAATGACGTTGTCTTTCTGGTTCCTTTGCGCCCACAGAGGACCTGGATGTGGACGTGGAGGGGACGGACTACATGCTGGGCGACCTGGAGTGGAGCACCAGCAGTGTGAGCGACTCGGGGGATGAGCGAGGCAGCCTGCGCAGCAGCTGCAGTGACGAGGGCTACTCCAGCGCCAGCCTGCTGCTCCTGCAGGACACTCAAGAGCGGGCCAAGCAGCTGGGCTGCAGCCTATAGACGCCACTGGTCACTGACCCGACTCCTGCCTCCTCTTTCCCTCAGCCAATCCCACTCCCTAACTCCACTCAGCCCTCACCTTCTCCCCCTCCTCCCTCCTCCTCCCTCCATCCCACAGGACTGACCTGAAGTCTGAGGCCTCTCCTCAGCCAGGCGTCGGGAGACTTCCTGTCCCCACCAGAATGAAACACCTCCGAGTCAACCGTCCACATCCAGCCCATTATCAGCGGTCAGTCATTAGGGTGTCACCCGCTCTGCACCAATCAAAAGAGTGGGATTTTAAGGACACTCCACCCCCCCTCCCCCTCCCCTCCCGTCGCTCCGTCGATCCATCGGAAACACAACTTTCAGCCGGAGAATGTTACCACACAATATCCCACTGCCTCTTTTTCTATGCCTCAAGAGCCATGGGAAGCACTTATGAGATTTCACCCCAACTTCACCCATACTTACACACATCCCTCCAGCGAGACAGAGTCCTCCCAAAGGTGTGACAATGACATGACGTGGGGCTTTTTTCGGCCCTGCTCACCAGTCAACCATCTGTGCATGGTATTTTGCACTTAAGATTGCTTTTGATAACGAAACTGTTCTTTTTTCAAACGCTGTCTCTGAAAACATAAAGCCCCCCACTACAGCTGTTGCAGTAATGTTACAAGATGGAGTGAGTGTTTGGAAAAACATGCCAGTTGTCTCCCTGTGGACACTAAAGTAAATGGTGTGTGGTGTTTAACTGTTTGGGCCGACAGCAATACGTCCCTTAGTACCAGGCATTGGCAGACTCATATCTATAATTTTCTGTCCACACCTGCCATTCAGAGGAAAAACACAAAAACGAGAAGAAAAAAGTCGTGCAGCATGAGATTGTGAGAGGGCTGTGGGGTACGGGAGGGTTCTAGGGGTGGGTTTGATGTTTTCTGCCTCTCTCTGATGACTGTGGCGTTTTTACAGCATCCTTTTCTCATAAATGTGTGTTTGTCACGTCTGAGCCTGGCGATGGCGGCGGTCACGAGCAGCGTTGGGGACTTTCTAACACCAGCCACCAGGCTGAACGCTGGTGTATCTTGGCAGGTGCTGGTACATTTTTGTGCACTACTTCATCACTGCCCCGTCCACCAGGTATTTATAGGAAGAGAAGAGCACGTCTAAGAGAGCAGTCGAGAGACTGGAGCACATTCCATTATGTAGAAAGGACAGGCAGGTAGGAATGAGAGCGTAATTTTTTTGCGAGGGTTTGTTCCTGCTGCCAATTATTTATGAAGGGGGAAGTTCAGTTTGAGACGAGCCGAGTCACGCTGAAACAGAACGACCGGCTCTGACTTCTCAGTGGCAACACACTGAGAAACCATTCTCTGTGCTCACATGTGAAAAGCACTAAAATGTAAAAAAAAAAAAAAAAAGGTTTTTCCCTCCTTTGCCTTGCCTTCATAGCTATTTATTGTTCCTGCAAAACAAATGTTAGTGTAAATAGTTTACAGAAAGATATCTATGTCTATCAACAAATGTATTTATTAGATATACTAAATATATAGATGAATATATAGAAATATATTTAATTAGTCATAGCTTATGTTCTTCTTGTGAGGTTTATTGAGAGTTTCTTATGTGTGGTTTGTTTGCACAACCTAGTCGACCCATAGAGTATTTAGAAATGTCTCTTGTGCCTCGAAGCTTTTGTGTCTGTTCAGAATCCGGCTTTGTGCTCCTAGAAGATGAAATGTTTTCTCCGTGGTTGATCTTAATTTTTAGCCGTTTTCAAAGCCAAGTTTTCCCATTGATGGGGAAATAAAAGGACAAAAAAAACTGAATATTTTATAAAAATTTTAATTAAAAAGTATAAAAGTGAGAGGAGCTGGTGGCCAGGTTGAGTGGTGGTGATGATTCTTCTGGCAAAGCTGCCTTGCCTGGTCCGCGCTTAGGAGCCTCAAACAAAATGGCTGCTCCGCCTCGGGAGAATTCATCTTTGTTTGGTTCAGGAATCATCACAGGCGGGGAGAGGATTGCAGCTTTTCGAATGTAGATGTCCTCAACCCTGCAGCGTAGTAGCGCGGTGCCAAAGGAAGCTCCCTGCTCCTGCAATCCACCACTTGCAAATCTCAGTTAAAGCATGAAGACGAATCAGAAAAAAAACTAGATGTAGGATTGTGTCGTGATTGAGTGTGGAATGCTGCTTTTATTAGGGGTGAAACTGTTTTTCAAAAACGCAGAGGAGTCGCCACGTTGTAAAGGGGGGACGGACTAAAGGGGAACTGTAATGAAAAAGAGGTGTCGGTGGGCAGTTGTGTTCACTGTGTGTGTGTGTGTGTGTGTGTGTGTGTGTGTGTGTGTGTGTGTGTGTGTGTGTGTGTGTGTGTGTGTGTGTGTGTGTGTGTGTGTGTGTGTGTGTGTGTGTGTGTGTGTGTGTGTGTGTGTGTGTGTGTGTGTGTGTGTGTGGGTGTGTGTGTGTGTGTGTGGGTGTGTGTGTGTGTGTGTGTGTGTGTGTGTGTGTGTGGGTGTGGGTGTGGGTGTGGGTGTGGGTGTGGGTCACTGTCTTCAGAGAGAAATGTATGGGGTGGTAGAGGGTGGGTGGCTTTAACAAAAAAAATTGTAAAGCTAAGTTTCTGTTCTGGTTTCCTGTTGATTTGTTTACTAGTAAAATGCAAAAATAAGAAGTCCACTTGAGGAAGACTTCACGTAGTACAAGCATTAATGTCTGTCTATGGGAGTCTCCTTTTTTCCCATCCATGGCCCGTTGTCTGTCTTCCACCGAGCTACCGTGTGTGTGTTTCCTGTATACACGCTTGCACATACATGCACGCGTGAGTGTGACTCCCACGTGCTGCGATGGTGTCCGGTGCAGGCGAGGCCGGTTCGCGTGGTCCTCACCTCCGCCCTTCCTCCCCTCTAGAGAGACCCTGGTGCTCTCAGCATCTGCCTCAAAAGAGCAGGTGTGGAATCTCTCAAAGAACAAGACTACAGTCAGACCAGTTGTTTAAGCTACAGGTTTCAGCATCAGGGGGAACACGTGTTCATGTGTATATTTGGGTTGGGTTGGGTTTTTTTTTTGTTTTTTTTGTGCACATTTTGTGCCTGCATACAAAGTGGCTGATAATGCCTTAAAAAACAGACACAATCTAACAGAAGTATATGATATGTATGAGTGTATTGGATGTATCGACATGTATCACAAGGGCCATTCCTTTTCATTGTGATGTTTCAGGCGTGGTGCTTTCATGCATTACACAACACACACACACACACACACCGACACACACCGCGTCATAGCTCCACGAACATCGGCGTCGCCTGCCGCCTTTCTCCTCTCGGAGAGGTCAAATGTCTGTTTAACGAACAATAACTTAAAGGAGGGCGTTTTGTGCACTTTTTTAAGAATTGGATCATTTGGACATTGTTGTCTAAAGAAATCACTTCAAATGTGGGGGGAAAAACTTTGAAAATGAATTGTGGAGCAGCAATTTGTATTTGCCATTGATATTAAAGGAATAAAACATTTGAAACCCTTGTTTACCTACTTATCACCTTGTCATTGTCTTAATTTGTGGTCCAAGTCCCACAAGCATGTACAGTATTTGTATTCGAGAGCAAATGAAGGCTTTGAATTGAAGAACCCAACCCAGCAGTCTCTCATACAGTGACTAACGTCCATGTGGAGGTTGGATAGACGGTAATAAGGAGGTTTCTGTACAGCAAATGAAAGAACGCCTCCGTGGTGGGGGCCTGGCCCTCGCCGCCCATCTAGTGTGTTTCAGAGTAATCTACTGGCCAAATCCCAGGTTTGTATGATCACAGCCATCTGACTGCAGCTCAATAACCCACACACACACAGCCAGGGAAGGAGAAGAACGAGGGGGATGAGCGTCTGGAAAAGCATCGCGCATCCCTTCTGGAGCTGCCTGGCTGCTGAGGGGGAGGGGAGACACCAGAAAAGGCTTTCCTCCATCATGGAGAGCCCTGCTTCACTGAGCTCCTCCTCCAATGTATCTAGGTCTTTGACTGAAGTACACACACACACACACACACACTACTATGTGAGGAGATTGGATTTGGTTTTAGCTTGGCGGGGGGGGGAGCAAATATATAACTGATGTAAAGATAATCAATCCAACATTCTTTGGAGATGAGAAATCTATTTGAGTGTTGGTATAAGACGATCCTTCCACCCGACTGTAGAGCACTTAAAAGGCGTCCACCCAAAGGCACACCTTACGTTAGGCTGCACATGAAACACGAGACACACACTGCAATGCAGCTCAGCGCGGGTCCAGAACACACTCCAGTTGAGTGGATTGTCATACCTGCTGCTGTGTGTAGAGAAATATTGGCCAAGGTGTGTTTGTGTGTGTCGGGGTCAGGGGGCATAATGGCTCACTTCAAATCGTAGCACAAATCCAGCAGTTTATCTGGGACCTGCACACATGTCACTTTGACCTTTGCCCTCGGACCGCTCCCACATAATCATGCAGATTAACACCTGCAAGAGCAAACGTTCATTTAGTCGACTGATGCAGGGAACACACCTGCATGACACACACACACACACACACACACACACACACACACACACACACACACACGCACACACACACACACACACACAAACTGAGTGAACAATTGACTTGAGATGCTTCAGCACAGTTGATCCTGTTCTGTTTTTAATGTGATTGTTGAACAGCATCATCCACCATTTTGAAGGTGGACCACAGTGTCTCTCTAGAACCTGATTTTAAAAGATCAATGAGCAGTAGGCAGGTATCACGTTACGTATCCACACATCCACGTCCACAGTGAATGCATTTATCTGATTTCATCACCTCCTGCCGGAGCCGGACACAAATGGCTGAGTGACAACAGCCCTCCTCCATCACAGCTGACGGCTCAGATCAAGAGATAGATATTTCAGTGTGTGCACAAGCAAACAGATGGAGGGGGGGGGGGGGGGGGGGGGGGGTAGAGTGAAGAGTGCACATCAGACAAGATCAGTGCATCCACGATAGAGCAAAAGCGAGGGGGGCTGAGTGGCCTGTATGTGACGCGTAGTAAAGCTCTTCACAGAAACCCCTTGCTTAGTGAGTAACACCTGGCATATCAAAGCACTAAAGGGAAACGCGTTTCAAAGGAGCAGGGCTGCTTTTGTGTTTGGGCCTCCGTGGAGATCTGGGAACTTCTGAGTTATTAGATGCCATGATATGTTCAAAGACAATAACGCCACTCAATAAACAGGAGTGGATGCCAGGTTTAGTTCACAGCAGTCACATGAGCATTGTGGTGACAGAAGAACAGCATAAATGGACACACACACACACACACACACACACACACACATATATATATATATATACATATATATACAGTATACTGGCCTGCACAGAGTCCTGACCTCAACCCGATAGAACACCTTTGGGATGAATTAGAGTGGAGACTGAGAGCCAGGCCTTCCCTCCAACATCAGTGTGTGACCTCACAAATACACTTCTGGAAGAATGGTCAAAAAGTCCCATAAACACACTAAACCTTGTGGAAAGCCTTCCAGAAGAGTTGAAGCTGTTATAGCTGTAAAGGGTGGACCAGGTGCTATTCAATATAAAACCCAGAATAAACTGTAACCAGAGACTGCATATACCAAAATATAAATGTTATTTATCCTGCGTAGAATCACAACAAACAGCAAGACCATGGACTATGGGATGGGTTGAGTAACCATTAAAATGAAAAACAAATAAAGAAAATAAACCAAATGTGGGCTAAACTGCACGCCGAGGGGTGGTTAGTGTAGAGTCATGCCTAATCAGGGAAGTTGTCACCAAACAGTATACATAGATAAAGTATAAAATAACACTACACATGAATCAAATCAAACTGGTTCTAAAAACACTCAAATTGACCTATTCCCAGCAAGCTAATGGGACAAAACCACACTACAAAAAAACATGCATACTCTATTTTACTCCCCCCCCCCCCCCCCCCCCCCTCGACATGACAGAAAACCCCACAAAGAAAATAACGGATGGCCCAGTAAATAAAACAGTTAAGACGTACACTAAAGCCTAATAACATGGGAAAAACAGTGGTTGGCTCCTCTAAAAATCCTGGCTTGTTGCAAGTGACTGGAATCTATAAAAAAGTAATATTATTTTATAAAAGGACTAAAGAACCTATTTAAACACTGTTCTGCGTGAGGCCTATACCTGGCTTCTTGGCTGGTGTGCATATAACCCAATCACTCCACACCTCACTCCACCCCATAAAGCAGGGTGTGATTTAGGGCGGGGCTACCTTGTGATTGACACAATTTGACAGGTTACCACGGCCTCTCCACCACACTACCAACGTAATTAGCTACGAGGATGACTTTGGTTGGTTGGTGCAATCACAATGACCACTCCTTATATACAGTCTATATTACAAACTTATAACAGGTCTATACAGCACAATATTTCCCTCGCAGCATTGAATGAAATGACAATAAATCAAACTCTGTGAACAGAGGTGGACCATACTAACTGAGCCATATGCAACTATGTGTTGTTTGCTGCGGACTCATCCTGGTTGCTGTGCTGCAGCTGAACAGCTGAAGTGCAGGAGCTGCCATGTGGAACAGTGTTTACAAGTCTATTAGATGGAACCACAGTGGGGATAGTGTTGCTGTGCTGGCAGCAACAGTGGTTGGGACAGCAGAAGGAGAAAGGTTAGAGTAGCAGGCTGGTGAAGGGAGGGTAACTATATTTGAACTCTGCCAGTGGAGGTGGGGTAAATAAATAATATTCTTTCCCCACCCTCAGCACAAGGCATTTTAGCATGCAGAGTGAGGGATTTAGTCTTTCACTTCCTGCCAATAGATAATATTCATAGTCTTTTAGAACGGGTGTAAGATCTGACCACATGCTCCAAACGGTTGAGGGGCAGCATTTCACCTCTAGGCCAATATTACAATATTAAATGTAGCCATCAGCTATAACCTGCTGCTAAAACTCTGAGAACCTGTCGAAATAACATACACAATGCAATCCCATAATGTTTATATGTGGCATCGGCTTATAGTTTGTTAGCCAACTGTGTGTGTTACAGCTGAAAACTATGTTTGCAGTATATTACAGTAACGCTTACGTCAGTAACACCTGACTGTAGTATTATCACTTCCGCCAGTAACAAGTAATGACAGCATTTTAGTGATCCGTGTGCATGCAGATCTTTTTACAACAATGTTGACTTTTTTAAAACACAAAGGAAAAAACACCTTCGTTTTTAGCGAGACTGTTGTCGTGTACGTTGTAGTCTCAGAACGTTCATCCTTTTTTGTTTTAGTTTAAGATGCTCAGAATGGCATTTTGTTCAAACAAAAAATAATCCTGTGAACTCGTCATTCCTTGTTGTGCTTACTTGATTTAAGTCATTTAACTGGTGAAGTCAGACTAACTTTTTTTACATAAGATGCTTACACCTAAAAAGAACAAGTGTATTTCACTAGCCATTTTTAAGTTTGAACAACCATCATCATAATGCGAATTGATGTTGTGGCAGTTAAACTCATGTTACGAAGACGTGAATGCATCTTCGCATCTATTTGAGTTGATCTTTCGTGAATGTCAGGCAAATATTGTCTCCATCAGCCCATGTGTAGTCTAGATAACAGGAAGTGAACGCTCGGGATCGACACCCGGATGAAGAAAGTCAGACTTTACTCCTCCCCTCCCGCTTTCTGTGTCTCCGTTCTCAAACTCCCTTCTAATCGGGAAACAATAGCAGCAACCTCAGAGCTAGCAACTTATACTCATTCCCGATGTTGATCCATGTTCTGACAGGGCCGTCATCAGTCGGAGTTGTTTTGGTACATCTCTTAACTCTGGTAGTAGCATGCACCAGTGACGTTGACTTGACCGATCTGTTCCACTTCACATGAGCTTCCTGATATTGGTTTAGTCATTTTTTGCAAGAGCTACAAACAGCTAGCAAATGGTCTGTTTTTAATTAGTCCAGTGAGATCCTCCAGAGCTTAAGCATAGACGGCTTCACCGCTGGCTCACCGACGATCAAATTAGGTTTTTTGTTCTCGTCACACAGGCGACATACGTTTTTATGCAGTTTTTTATGCAGTTTTTTTATGCAGAGTTCTCTTTAGTCGGGAATCAGAATTTTAATGATGAGGTTCGACGTTCCAACGAAACAAGTTTCCTCCCAACACTATTTTGCTGCCGCACCACAGCAGCGTCCGAAGCTTAGCACCGGCCAAGTCCATTATGATTGGTTAAAGAAATACAAACGAGCCAGAGTGTTTTTTACCCCGAACCCAGAGATGCGATATACTGTAGCCAGACCCTTCTACTGTGGAGAAGGGGCTGGCAAAGCCAGACTAGCCCATGTGGGACCAGAGGAGTCGCCCCCTGATGGCCAGCAGAGAGAATGCAAGTTCATGGCACTTCAGCATGGCCTTCCCTTTTCAGAACCGGAGGTTGCTGCCTCCTGAATTGACATGACAGGTTTGCTCTCATTTACAGTAACAATGATGCGTTTGCTACTTGCCCTATAAGGTATTGAGTGCCCCAGTAAGCCATGCTCATGAACCAGTATGCACAACCAAGATACCCACAACCAACATTGTTAGCCTGTGCTTTTCCTACAATGACATGTCAAAATGTCTGCCGTGAAGAGAGGTTTATTGCCTGCATTGCTCCCAGAACACTCATTCCACCATTTGCCATTTCCACAAACCCTGGAAGCTTCCTTCCTGTTTTGTGATGGAAGAGCAGCGCCCTCTTTCTGTTTGTTGTTGTAAAAACACCACTGCACGTTTCCTGTGAAATCCAACTACTGCATGCAAAAGGCAATGTTAGGACAGCTCAAGGCTGCCAACTGCAGTCTTGTTTGTTGATAGTAATTTTATTGTTGTCTCACTATTAATGTGGTAGTTGATTATTGATGCTAAAACATTGCACCTGTGCACTGAACTGAGAGACAGTTTATGACACTGACACAAATGCTTTCAGTAGAATAACTTGAGTTATGGTGGCGTCTGTCCTTTGACTGCGCTGGTTGTAACCATGAAGGTGAAGGGGAGGCTGAGGACATCGCTGTAGAAATCAGGCAGTTCTGGCTACCTGTCATTTCCTGCTGAGTCACCCCCATCCTCCCTCTTCAATAGGCCCTTTTGTTAGCAAAGATAAAATGGCTGGGCAGCCAAGGTCTCTCTCTCTCTCTCTCTCTCTCTCTCTCTCTCTCTCTCTCTCTCTCTCTCTCTCTCTCTCTCTCTCACACACACACACACACACACACATTGAACTGTAATCCAGTTTTTGGTCCACAGAGTTGCCTGACAGGGGAGCTGACACCTGAGCTGTGAGGAGTTACCTGTCAGTATGTGCTGTGTTTGTATATCTTCAGAGGTGCCCTGCAGCTTTACGTGATCAGAATCACAACCCACTTTATTTAGCCAAGTACTTCCCCGCATTCAAGGAATCTCTCATAATTTACTTCTACAGAAACAGCAGTAAAGGCTTGAATATTAAATAAAATTAAAGAAGGGATAAAGAAATATTAAGTATACAAATACTGAATGGCTATATATAGACTGGATGATTGTGTACAGTATGATGTCTATACTGTATATACAGTGATTTCCATTGAGAGTGACATATGATATGTGAATATTAAAAATAAAACCATGCATTAGAAAGCTGTAAAATAACCACCTATGGTGGAAGCAGGGGCTGTTTTGGTGTTGGAGTTATTGACAGTGCATGGCCGATGTCAAGTGTTTGTGAATTCATGATGAAAACTGATGAGCTGAGTGATCTCGGCAGACAAATACCAACAACACATCTGTTACAGAGCTGCAGGCCACTGCCAGGTAGGCTCGAACGCATGGGTAATGTCCACATTCTGTTTGTTATTCATCTTACCCTCAATCATATAAATGAGGACAATGTCCTCTAAACTTAATCAAAACATCTCTAAAACAAATGTTAAAAAAACTGAACATGATACGGTTCATGAAGGTATGATCTGTTGCAGGAATGTTGTGTCAGACTGCTAATACAACGAGGGGCACTGACTAAGCTAGATGCACCTGATATACTGGCTACTGAGTCTATACACATATATATAGGGCCATGAGCTCAATACGCAGCAGTTATGATAATAAGTGGCAAAATAAGACAGTAAGCATCAGCTCAGGTCTGCTGCACCACACTGACGCTTTGGCACCACCTAGTGGTTAACGTATGGAAGTAAAAATAAAAAGGCTCCTCCCAACGTCACCTATCGACCATGCTGAGATTGTTTACATAGTTCCAAAACAAATAGATAAAAGACAACATTAATACTTACATACTGACATGTTAATGTCTAATAATAAAGGTCACCTTTTGAATAAAAAAAGCATTTTGAGATTGGACTAGCTGACAACAGGATGATGAAGAAGAATTCTAGACAGATGTAATGGAATTCCTACTGTTTTGACTTAATAAATAAAGCAGGTGACGACTGTGGCTATCAAGAAAACTTGTGTTTTTTATTTGCAGAAAAATTGGAACTATTTTCACCTTTTCCACTCAAAGTAAACATCATTGTTGAAATGGATTGTGTTTAGCTCTTTCTTCTTTCCCACTGGCATCATCAGATTTAGGATGACTCGGCAGTGGGTGTGTTGTTGCAGACTGTTTGGGCTGTTTTCCAGACTGGCAGTGTGAACCGGAGCACTAAGGCGCGTGTGTGGTGTTTGGAGGTGGTAAGGCTGCAGTCCTGTAGGTGGGGGGTTGCATGGGTGTGGTCCTCCTCCTGCCGGGCTTGATCAAGACGAGGGCCAGCAGCAGCTCTGCGCAGCACTTAAACACAACACAGGCAAGACTTTTTTTTTTTACCAGCAGAGACTGAATGCTGCATAACTGCATCTGGCTCAGGACAGGATATGCATAAATCATATTTTAATCTGTAATAACCCACCAAAGGATCAACTTCTAACCATATTTGGTTATGGTTTGGTTGGTTAGTTATAAAGAGTTAAAAATACACACTGTTGTGATGACTCATAAGGAGGTCTGCGGTGTTTGAAAAAATCACATCATCATTGTCATTTTTATCATAACATGTCATTGTGATGCTATGACAATGAGGTCACGCTTCCAGCTCATTAACCAACCCATCACTCATGTTCCTGTAGGTGTTGCGAGATCGCAACAACCAGGCCACCTCAACGAGTCTCATCCCGTATTCCGATACTGCGGAGGTCGGGTGGGGATGAGACGCAGAGTGCAGCACCAAAAACACACTGAGCGCACAGCTTTACGCATCGATCCCATTTGCCATTCTGCTGGGACAGCAAAGAAAAACTGCAATGACAGTGGAGTATGGACTAAGGAAACACGAGTCACTCCAGTGGGAGTATACATTACACGTGAATCTACTAGGATGCGATGTATGTGCATGTCATTGAAGTCAGAGCGTGAACGGAAAGCGCTAAATACATTGATCAAATTTGCGATATTTGCAAAGTCCGATAAGATCGAACATGCTGCAATAAAGCCACGACACACAGCCGTGTTCTTCATCTAGAAGAGTGTTGATGCCTGAGCCAAAAGGCAGAAATGAGGAGCTGCATGAGTGGATTCGTGTCTCCCCAGAGGGGGGAGGCTTTCTGCAAAAGCTTGCAGGTTTCCCCTCGTCTTCTGTAGTCCCTGCGTCAAATGACGCGCCGGCGCCTTCACTATAAAAGCACCTGTCCGGGCCAGACATCACTCGCATCTCACTTTCTCTCTCGCTCACACACACTCACCCGTCACTAACTCCTCAACTCCACGCACTCACTCTCTCTCTCTCCCGTGCAGAGCAGCGACCCAGGGTAAAGTAATCATGAGTTACTCCAGCGACATTTACAGCAGCAGCTCCTATCGGAAGATCTTCGGAGATGCGCCCCGGTCCGGCCGCGTGGGTCTGGGCAGCAGTCCGTCCCGCCTGCACTCTGCGGGATACCGCAGCAGCAGCCACCGCAACTATGCTTCCCCCTCCGCGATGTCCTCCACCACGTACCGCAGGACAGCGGCTCAAGGCCGTGCCTTCTCCTCCATGCCGGACTCCGCGATGGACCTAACCCAGTCCACCGCGGTCACCAACGAGCTCAAGATCATCCGCACCAACGAGAAGGAGCAGCTGCAGGGCCTCAACGACCGCTTCGTGTCCTTCATCGAGAAGGTGCACAACCTGGAGCAGCAGAACAAAGTCCTGGAGGCGGAGGTCACCATGCTGCGGCAGCGCAACAACGAGCCCTCTCGCCTGCACGAGCTGTACGAGCAGGAGATCCGCGAGCTGCGGGCGCGCGTGGAGGAGCTGACGCACGAGAGGAGCCAGATGCACCTGGACTGCGTGCAGATGAACGACACGCTGGAGCGCGTGAGGGAGAAGCTGGACGAGGAGACCAAGCTGCGCGAGGAGGCGGAGAACACCCTGAAGGGCTACAGGAAGGACGTGGACGACGCCACTCTGGCGCGCCTGGAGCTCGAGAAGAAAGTGGAGTCTCTGCTGGACGAGATCGCCTTCCTCAGGAAAGTTCACGAAGAGGAGCTGCAGGAGCTGCAGTCGTCTCTGCAGGCCTCTCAGGTAAGCTACACGTCCCGCTGTGGTCTGGTGGATCTGATGGGACTTTGGTCCACTTGTCTGGTTTTGTTTTCAGTGACAGAATGCCATCAAACCCCTCAATCCTTTCACAATATCACATCCACATAACTTTTACAATACGCCAAGATAGCACTGTAATGTACACAGAAAGGCTTGACTTTACAGTGAGCCCATCAAACTTCATGGGAGGTTATTACCGTAGAAACACCAGTTGAAATTGTTTCATGTATTTCTTTGTCAGATATTACTTCTACACCGATAATAATAATACTTTAAAAGTCACTGTTTATATAGACTACGGTTTATATTATTATTATTATTATTATTATTATTATTATTATTATTATTATTATTATTATTATTATATAGTTGTATGCACCACATACTGCCTCCTCCTCAATCTGAACGTTGCGCACTGAACACCTGCAATTGATGGCACTGCGGTTCCGTTTCAGCACCATGCGCTGTCCCTCCCTCCTCCCCCTCATATATCCGGGGTTCGCGAGCGTCCCTGCAGCGCGCGCCCCCCCTTTAAACTTTGAAGATGCTTTGGATAGAGAGAAAGTGTCGTTGTTGTCTCCCGGTCGTCGATGCCGGTTTGTTGGCTACAAAGTATGCCGTAATACAGTGTTCTCCGTGGGATGTTCGGTGAGTATCGCGTTACTTGGCTGCTTCCCCACAAATCCACACAAGGTCATTCTGAACTTTTAGTCCTGAAGCTACTAAGATATAGCCTAGCTTTTGGGGATAATGGCGACGTCCTCATGAAAGGAGACGAGGGAAGGTGTGTGTGTGTGTGTGTGTGTGTGTGTGTGTGTGTGTGTGTGTGTGTGTGTGAGGGGACGGGGGTGGGGGGGGTGTTGGGGGGGTGTTGGGGGGGGGGGGGGGGTGCGGAGAAATAACGCATAATCCTGGGGTGTGGTCGTGGGGCAGCATGCAGCAGGGAAACCCAATGAGCTACACTAGCAAGCAGCATCCATTTCAAGCTAACTTGTTTTTAACAGCAGCACGACTGAAATACTGTCATGGTTTGGCCAAAAAAAAAAAAAAAAAAGTTCTTCTCTGCTCACTTTTTCTGGAGTTATTATGTACGAACAGCGTCAGAGCTCATCGTGTTGGAGGCAACAGAAGAAAAGTGAAGGTCTGAAAGAGGGCAGCAGCAACTTTCACTGCAGCTTTGAACAGAAATCAATTCATTGAATATGCAGTAAGTCAGTCATGCAGTGGGGTGGTGGTTGCTGGGTAGATTCCTCCAGGGTTTCTCCTCTCCCCTGCAGGGTTATTATTGCCATGTAAACTGTTGACAGCAGACTTTCTCCAGCAGAGGAGCCCCGTCAGCAGTCGATGCATCAGTGCTGCAGCAGCGCATCAACTCACCTCACACATGCATGTCCCCGAAACAATACACTTTAACTACAGACCAGTGTGCCCTGCACACCGCTAAACTATCATTTAATTATATATATTTTTCATGTTTTTGCAGTGTATGCATTACATTATTTAAACATATCTGAATTTGAATCGTTTAAATAGCACACTGGCCAGTTCCTTTAGCTACAGGTTAGACTAGAAGATTAGCAAATATGTGTTACAGTATCTTCAAATTACATTACTGCTGTTGCAGACACACTTAAAGTCAATTGCCCAATCGGGGTTATCAGTAAAAACAGTACAATAAAGTATTTAAACAGAACACTTACACAGTTAAGTGCTACTGCATTTATTTACAGATCTGATTAAAACCTACTAATAATGAGCACCTGTATTTTCCATCTCTCCTACATCCAGGTGTCAGTGGAGATGGACATGAGTAAACCGGACCTGACCGCCGCCCTGAAGGACATCCGGGCTCAGTACGAGAACCTGTCGGCCCGGAACCAGGTCCAGGCAGAAGAGTGGTACCGCTCCAAGTTTGCTAGCGTCAATGAGGCTGCTGCCCGCAACCAGGACGCCGTCAAACACTCAAAGGAGGAGCTCAGCGAGTACCGCAGGCAGGTGCAGGCCCGCACCCTGGAGATTGAGGCCCTCAGGGGCCACAACGAGGCTCTGGAGAGGCAGATTGCAGAGATGGAGGATCGACACAACGGTGAAATGGGAGAGATGCAGGTAGGTCAATGACACAGGTGAGCGGGATGTTTCAGTGTGTGTTGCGATTTGATTCAACTTTATTTAAGTGAGACCTTTGGTATGAGGAGACCTGCATGGCAAGGATGGCGACCAGACAGAACAACATGCAACGGATGAGGCAGACTCATCCATTAAAGTCTGAAGGAAACAACCTGGTTTATGTGACTGTCTTTTATGAACCACTTTAATATTAAAAATTAACCAACTCCTTCCTACCAGAGCATGAAGTATTAGTATTTCAAAATATGACTGTGTGTGTGTGTGTGTGTGTGTGCAGGACACCATTCAGCAGCTGGAAGCTGCCCTGCGCAACACCAAAGGAGAAATGTCCCGTCACCTGCGTGAATACCAGGACCTGCTGAATGTCAAGATGGCGCTGGACATTGAGATCGCTGCCTACAGGTGAGCTACGTTACAAAGACTATAAACAACAAATGAATAAATAAATATGATGAGTCTGACTTATCCGAAATGTAATACAATAAAAACTGACAACAAATGAATGTCTTTGCTTGACTGCCCTGCCTTGTTGAATTGTAATTAATATATATATATATATATATATATATATATATAGGTTTATATATGTGTATATATATAAATATACTGTATAATTACCATAATAATATTTATAAATGAATTTATTTTCTGTTTTGACAGTGTTTTTTTTATCATGCTTGAGTCCCTCTCAGTTCGTCCCCACTAGATAAGGAGACATGGAAGCAGCACAAAGTGAAACCTTACATTCGTGTAATTCAGCAACTGTGATAATGTTGTGGGAAAACGTACCAACAGAGAGCAGAGGTGTTGCCTCTGATTCTCCAGTGACATTAGAGCCCTCAGCAGAGATGCACTAATAATATAGTAACAAACCCAGACTTGAGGCAGCGCCATGTCTTCTCCCCGTCTTTCTGCAGGAAGCTGCTGGAAGGTGAAGAGTGCCGCCTCAGCTCCGTCAGCGGAGCCATGGTCCAGTCCGGCTACCCGGGCTTCTCCTACATGTCAGCCCGCACCTACTCCCTCGGAGCCTACAGGAAGCCTGAGGCCAAGCCTGAGGAGGAGGAAGAGGAGGCCGAAGAGGAGGAGGAGGATGAGGAGGGAGAGGAGAACGAAGAGGAGGGAGAAGAGGGAGAAGATGGAGATGACCAGGAGGAGGGCGAGGGTGAGGGAGAGGAGGAGGAGGAAGAAGAAGAGGAGGAGGAGGAGAAGCAGAAAGAGAAGGAGAAGAAGAGCCCCGCCGACAAGAACAGCAAGAGCTAAACTGCTTGTGTCACCATCATCACCATCTTCATCACGATCAATTACACATTCCTCATTCTCACTGCAATCACTTGTATGGATCTGGTCTCGGTTCATCTCTGTCACACTCCAGATGCCTCACACCTTCCGTGTCTCTGTTCGCTCAGTAATTCAGATGTGATTCAACGTTATCGGTAGGAGAAGGAGCTTTAGAGGGAAACAGATGTATTACAGTGTCATTTACATCCTCTGCAGAGGTCGTCATGATTTCACATCACATTACTGCAGAGGGACGCGCAGAAAGCTAACAAGGACGCCACAGAGCTTCTTAAGTTTCAAACTGATTTTTGCCCTCATTAGCAACAACAAATGTGCTATTAATTACCAATATTTACAGTAAATGCAATCAAAACCTGGAGTAACAATTTACAGCACACAGACTCTAAGATAAACGCACAGAGCAACAGCCAGTCCAACTTTTACGGTGCTATTTGATTTTTACAGATAAAAGTTGGGGAGTACTGCAAGTAAAAGCTTTTTTTTTTTAATCATAATCCGAAGCTCTACCAGCTCATTCCTGAACGTTGTTACGCAGGAACAGTTAGAGGAAAGAGCTTGGAGTCCAAACCCACAGCAGGTGAATGCTATTCCCTTTTCATCACTCTCTAGTCTGCATCTCATCCCACCACGACGAACAGTAATGTACCATACTCACCATTCATTCTCTCTTTACTTGTAGATTACTGCAATGTCACAGCACGGCAATAAGAAAAACTGTGTACAAATGTGTGGGGAGGATGGGTGGGGTTTCCCGTTGCTGCGAAGGAGGAGTGCTGCAGCTTCTCCACAAGGCATTTTAAATTGGCGCTATAAATATATATATTTATTTTTTGGATTCTTTGGTTGATTCATTTGTCAATTGATTTATCAGCTATCTCACCAGTCAACGTTTAATATTTATCTGGACTATTCTTTCCCAACCATTTTGTAGAGAACATCAACCCCATGTTTTATTTCTCCTCATCTAATTGTAATGGTGCTTTTGTTTAATTTAGCTGGATAAAGGAAACGAGGTGAAGCTAAGCGTGGCTGTCGGTGTCAGGCAGCTGATGGTGACACTGACGGCCCTCGACTCAGACTGCAAGTGGCAGGTGGGGCAGGGGCCACGGGGTCGTGGCGTTATGGTACAGTCGCACATAAGGGCTATTTTCACCATTCCCCCTTCTATCACTTCACTCTGAACTTGATTTCACTGATGCTTGTCAGTTCATCCTCTGGGATCTTCTGTTTGACCAATGAATCAACCAACGGGCATGAATGCATGACCTGACTCTTCGAGCTTGACTATTTGCTGGATGGGATAGATGTTTTGCTTGTTGTGTGTTCATTTAAAAAGACTTGCCTTAACCATGACTGAAAGATCAAATAAAAACCTGTTTCCCCTCCATCTCACTTGTTTCTGGGGAGTCCGAGGTGCTGACACTTCCGGACCTCTGCTATACAACTGTGACTGTAACATGCTGCTATCTCATGCAGTGATATTCCTCTCAAAGCCAAATAAAAACATTTATTAACCAAACATTCACTGCATGTCTGCATCTTTAATGTCATGACATTTGTAAAGGAAAATAATATTGTTCTACTGCTACATGATATGATACACAGAAGAGAGACGTTCACTTTTAGAAAGTGTTGGGACAAATATTAATATATAACGATATATGAATGCAATCTATAAAAAAAGGGTATGACAATATGTGCAAAAGATAGTTAGATGTGTATTACATTTTACTTACAACAAAAATGGAGTTATAATATAGTATTATAGAATATAGTATGGTAATGTATCTACCTTCAAATTCACATGTTCATACCTGCAATGGCATTAAGCAGCTGGAGTCTTTCCCAGCATGCATTTGGGTAGAAGGCGGTTGACTGCCAGGCCATCATGGCCCATGAGACCTTATTTAAAAGAAATACCTATCCGGTAGTCAGCGGCAAGACACAAATCATTGTTTGAATTGAGCCATGATCTGCACATTTGAGTTAAAAAAAAAACATTTTTTGTTTCAGTTTGTATTAGCACCAGTTTTTTGTGTGAAACTGCTTAGGGACTGTTCTGTATTTATGGACTGGACCACCGGAGGAAAATAAGCGTGTGGGGGGTGGGGGGGTGGGGGGGGGGGGGGGGGGGGGGTGATGTCTTAATATTCCTTGTTGAGGGGTGGGTCACCCAACAATTTTTAGTCTGCTCAGCCTTCACATTGTCATTTACAGGCGGAGCTGCAAAATGTCTGCTGGGGTCACAAAGATGAGGCTGTCGAAGATGGATGGCAGTTACCAACACTGTGTGTGTGTGTGTGTGTGTGTGTGTGTGTGTGTGTGTGTGTGTCAGCACTAACAGACAATCAATAAAACTGTCATAAAGGCAGGGGGACATATCTTTCTGACTGAAGTATTCAATGAAAAGAAAAGTGCAACATGATACAACAAAGTAAAGGAAATGCTTCTCTGGACGGCTCTGGGCGAATCAATGAGGAGTCAGCTGTTTGAGACGGATCACCATAACCCTGCATTAGAATGAGGGATATGGATATGCACTGTCTGTAGTGAGTTTAACTGCACACCTTGGAGTATGTTTCTAGCTGAATATCCTGGTGCTTTGAGAAGCTTGATACCGCTCACAGTGGGATCAATCACATCGAAGTCAACTCACCAAATCAAGACTTTGCTGATGATGGTAAAATACTTACACAGTTATATTCCAAAAGTAATCTTTCATTTGAATTTAGAATGTGGCCACTATTGTTAAACATATAATCATAAAATATATAAGATTATATTTATTATATATATTATGTAAGAGTCCCATGGTGCAGCCCTCCTCTCTCTTTCTGCATGCTGGCTTTGCAGCCGTGACACGAGAAGAGTCATGACTCGGCATGGACCTCTGTGATAGAGAGTCACTCAGGGAGCATGTCAGGGGCCAGATTTATTGAAAATTCAGGAATCCGATCGGCCCCAGCTCTCTGTGGGCCCTCGGCCGGCTGCTGGACGCACGGTAGAGCCGTCCTCACTGCTGTGTGCGTGCCGAGCTCCGCTGTCAGCAGATTCGTGGAGGTGCATACATAATTAAACTGCTCTCCTTCTCCTCCTCCTCCTCCACTGCCCTCCTGAGACCCTTCAAGATAAAGCAATAAATACTCAACCTCAGAATTTAACCACCACAGTCCCCTGTTCCTGTTACACTTAATTCCATTTGCTCTTTTTAGTGAGGCAAACGCAGCGATGCTGGCAAACTCCCATCACTGTGACCTTGCAAGTGCTGACCAACTGAGTGGACGTTTGGTTGACTTGATGGTTCTGGGAGGTTTCTGGAAATTTCTTAAGCAAAATGAGTTGTTTTCAGTTTATACAAACTGGGAATTTACATTGTAGAACTTGTAAAAGTTAGTATTTGGCATTGGGGAAAGTCTGTATTCTCTTCCCACTCTTCCCATTCGTTGTTACTCTCAGCCTTGTCCTTCCTCTCTGTATCCCTTCATCCTCATGTCTCTTTGTCTGTCTGTGTCTCACTGTCTCGCTGCCCCCCCCCCCCCCCCTTGTATCTCCATGGCTATATATAGACTTCTGCATTGCAGATGTCCCAGAGCCCTGCAGTTCTGGAGGAGCTGCTGAGGAGTCCCAGCCAAAATGTGGGCTTCCTGACACACAGCGAGCCCAGGCAGCAGAAAGAGCAGACTAACTGTGCACTACAGGATGGGGGAAAGTTACAGCATGACAGGACACACACACACACACACACACACACACACACACACACACACACACACACACACACACACACACACAGTAGCACCGTGCTGTGTAGCGGGGCTGAGCCGCGTCCGAAGCATCACACTGCAGCAAGGATGAAGGGCCCCCACAGAATAGTCAGGAGCACTGCAGTCATAATCTGTGGGTGGCTGGTTATGTGAGTGTATTCTTGTTGTCATGGTAATGTCCCCCTGTTCTTACAATCTTGTTTTCTGCTGAGTCATGGCTGTATTTTGTTTTAGAAGCTTTCGATGTTAAGCTTGAGTAGTAAATAAAGACACTTTCAATAACAGCATTAATCACACTGTATGTTTATTCCAATAACTTTGATGATGCAGGTTATTCAAAAATGATTGTCATTAATAATTTAGATGTCAGTCAGGGACAGATAGGTTAATTTAAATAATAATAATAACAATAATCATAAAACAGTAGAATTATAGGAGGACACATTAATGGAGATTTTCAGACATGTAATTAATCATCTGAAGCAACAGCAATGCATTAATTCTTTATTGTTCTCTGGTTATTAATCACAACAGTACTCATATTACAGAAGATATGGAGGTTAAAAAGAGTGTGTCAAGTGAGACATCATCAGTACTGAGAAAGATGTTTCATTATGTCACGTCGCAATACCTAAATGTACCTGTCAACTTTCTATCAAAGCAGGAAAGTTTCAGGGAAAATACTGAAATGCAAAGTGCTTTTCATAAGACATAAAAATACATTAAAAGACAAGATCATAAAGACTTATGGTTTAAAATTATTAAACATAAGATGAACCTAAGCAGGGCATGCCTCAAGGAAAGGCATAGCTGAATTAAGTGATGAGTCTTTGTTTTCTCTGTCTATCTGTGATAGAGAATGCTTTGAACACAGTTTCTCTCTTCTCCACGATGCTGCAAGAACCTGCTGAGTCATGATTGAGTGTGCACCAGCTGGGTTCAAGTAATATTTACAATGCATTTTGGGGGATAAAATGAATGCGGAAGTTATGGGAAGGTAGGCTGTGCTGCAATGTAATAAAAAACATTTTTTGAGTAGTAAATATCTGTCCCAGAGTTTGTATATTACTGTCCTAAATCATGGTTTCCTTTTTAATTAGTGCTTGTTCCAGTCTATCTATCACTGGCTATAGAGACACTAAACACCCTAGTGACAGATTAAAGATCCATATTAAATTGTTATATTTGAGCAGAAAGCCCTCCCCTCCTTCACTTCTGCTGCAACAGTGGTAGGACATTAAGTATTTATTACAGTTGTCTGCTGTGAGGCCACAGAGCTGAGACACACACATACGATAATAGTGAGCTTTTGCTGCCGCCTGGTGTTAAACGTGCAGATTACAGTTAGTACATGCAGAAGCACCACAGTTATCCAGCCAGACCATCTATAGTCTTCAGAGAGATGAAGGCTTTCATTGAACTGATGATGGGCTGCATGGTGGTGTAGTGGTTAGCGCTTACACTCGGGTTCAAATTCCCGGGTTCGGGTTCCTTGTGTGGAGTTTGCATGTTCTCCCAGTGTTAGTGTGGGTTCTCTCCACGTACTCTGGCTTCCTCACAGCCCAAAGACATGCAGGATGGGGGGAATTGATGGTTGATTAATTGATGACTCTAAATTGCCTGTAGGCTTGAATGGTTGTCTGTCTCAGCCCAGCTGTGATGTCTGGCAACCTGTCCAGCCTGTAGTTAAGCTGCAAGGAGGCCTAGACTTCCTCTGACACACCTCTCCCTCTCCATCTATCATTCATGTCCCATTGATGCTTGTTCCTAACTCGCTCTGCTTCTCTGTGCTTTCTGGCCTCGCAGGTGCAGCTGGACCGTGGTTGTACCTGCTGCCATGGCCCTGCTTCACACCCACTGCAGCTATTATTACCTAGTCACATTTCTATTATTATTATTATGCTATTGCTGCTTTATTATTATCTCCATCCTTTCATATCCTTCTGTTATTATTAGCAGTAATCATAAAATACATAATTTCTGCCATATAGATTGACTAATTACATTTTATTATTTTATTACAGTTTATTCTGTACACACAACATCTATTGCACTTCTGTCCATCTTGGTAGAGGGTTCTCTCCTCTGTGGCTCTCCCTGAGGTTTCTTCCTTCCCACCCAGGATTTTTTAAAGGAGTTTTTTTCCTCATTCGGTGATATCTGATTCCAGGATGGAGGATCTCTGGCTGTACAGATTGTCAACATTTGGAGCTAACATTTTATTGCAATTGAATCAAAGTTGTCACTGTTATACAGTCTGTCATCATATAGTATTAACAATGTTGATTGCAAAACATAGTGTATGAGAAAATGTGTGTATCAATAGCAATAGTACATTTTCAGAAGACCTTATTTGACCAGGAAGCCACTGGGTATTGTAATGAAGAAGTTGGCAACACATAGTTACTACAACATTACACTGTATTTGTCTTGAATGTTGCCCACACCTCCCAATAAAGATAAGATAAGATATGATATAATTAACTTTTAGACAGCTGAAATTCAGGACCATGGATGGGTTTGGGGCAATGCATATCAAATCCAGTGTTGTTGGACCTCTGACAGCTGTGTGAAATTGATGAAAATCAGTATAATAGGGGACCTTTAACTTTTTGGGATGCAACACTTTAATGGCAGCCGAGTTCAGGTAGATGTGTTTCTACCGCTCAGTTAAGTTCATAACTGTTCCACCTGTCAGAGCACAACTGGGACTAAAACATGCAGGAAAGTAGATTCAGGCAAATGAATCATTAAAATGTCTCATGTTATTCTCAATAACTAATGTCGTTAGTGGAGTTTATTTTGAAAACCGGAAGTCGTGTCCATCTTTTATTCCCGCAGACTTGACACCGACTGGGTTCATCGAGTGAAATTTGTTGCTGTGTAAATTACCACCTTAGCAGGAGATCTGTCAGTCAAAATAACGAGTCAGTGTCTGGGAGACACGGGACCTCCGCTGTAGTCGTTAGGATACGACCTGCTAAGATGACAGAGCTAAGGCACCGTGGAGCCAAAGACACCGACCCAACGCTACAACAGCAGCCGTCAGAGGACAAGGTAACGTTAGCCCGGACTCGGTCCTACATAGCATTCGGAAGCGATGCTAACGCTAGTTAGCCAAATTGCTATCGGGTAGTGCATTATCTTGTGGCTCGTATAGCAAGGGGACAACTCATTTAAAGATAGATGAAACTCCGGTATTTGTACGTTGGATTTCCCCATCGACACACTCACTTACGTATCTGAATAACAACTGTTTCTTACTGTTACTGTTAGCCCAGAAAAGCAACAGAAATGCGCGATACAAATCATCCGCCAAACTACTCACATTTTAGACTTGATTGATCGTTTTCCTGTGTGCTTTCCTGTCTGCTTTTAAAAACAACAAGCGAAATGAACCATTTATAATTTGAAAAAAATCGCATATATAATTGCTCTCCTTGTATAGGGAAACTCTTATGTTATGTTTGATCTGGTGTCTTTTATTTCATGCTAAGTAGAGCAATATGGGACATTGTAAACAAATGTGACGTTTTGCAGCAAGCCATAGACAAGATCTTACATCAGCTCTACTACTGAAGCGTTAGCTGAAGTCAACACTTTAATGCTACTGGAACATTAGCTGAAGTTGAGAGTTAAATGCTACTGAAACATTAGCTGAAGACAAGAGTTAAATGCTACTGAAACATTAGCTGAAGGCAAGAGTTAAATACTACTGACGCATTAGCTGAAGTTGAGAGTTAAATGCAACTGAAACATTAGCTGAAGACGAGTTAAATGCTACTGAAGCATTAGCTGAAGGCGAGAGTTTAATGCTACTGAAACCTTAGCTGAAGTTGAGAGTTAAATGCTACTGAAACATTAGCTGAAGTTGAGAGTTAAATGCTACTGAAACATTAGCTGGAGGCAAGAGTTAAATGCTACTGAAGCATTAGCTGTAGTGAGAGTTAAATGCTACTGAAACATTAGCTGAAGACAAGAGTTAAATGCTACTGAAGCATTAGCTGAAGGCGAGAGTTTAATGCTACTGAAACATTAGCTGAAGTCAAGAGTTAGATGCTACTGAAACAATAGCTGAAGGCAAGAGTTAAATGCTACTGAAGCATTAGCTGAAGTCGAGAGTTAAATGCTACTGAAACATTAGCTGAAGTTGAGAGTTAAATGGTACTGAAGTATTAGCTGAAGGCAAGAGTTAAATGCTACTGAAGTATTAGCTGAAGGCGAGAGTTTAATGCAACTGAAACATTAGCTGAAGTCGAGAGTTAAATGCTACTGAAACAGCTGAAGACGAGAGTTAAATGCTACTGAAACATAAGCTGAAGTTGAGAGTTAAATGGTACTGAAACATTAGCTGAAGGCAAGAGTTAAATGCTACTGAAGTATTAGCTGAAGGCGAGAGTTTAATGCTACTGAAACATTAGCTGAAGTCGAGAGTTAAATGCTACTGAAACAGCTGAAGACGAGAGTTAAATGCTACTGAAACATTAGCTGAAGTCGAGAGTTAAATGCTACTGAAACATTAGCTGTAGTCAACAATTTAATGCTACTGAAACATTAGCTGTAGTCAACACTTTAATGCTACTGAAACATAAGCTGAAGTCAAGAGTTAAATGCTACTGAAACATTAGCTGAAGTCGAGAGTTAAATGCTACTGAAACGCTAGCTAAATTTATTGTGATTCTACAAGTACATGTATTGCGAACGATGGTATCGATTATTGTGATTTTTCCGCCTTCTTAAACAAAAACAAAAGTTGACAATATACAGTATCATGTGTATATGAGTCACATTTACAACAACAATGCACCTCAAATGTCAGTCAGTCATTCTAACGATTTATTTCCCAGAGAATAGCCAGAGCCCACAAAAGGGCGTGGTGATGGATGTCGATCTCTCCATAGCGTCAGGAAATGATTACAGATAATTGAAGTACAGATTCAAGCATATGGGAAAGTAGTCCAGGTGTACTAGTAGTGAAGCACACTCAGTCGACAAAGTGCATTGTGTTATTGATTATTATATGTTTTGATGTGTTATAGTGTAGGCCAGCAGTCCTTAAAGTCCCAGTCGACAAGTCCAGCAGATCGAGGGTACTCTGTCAGATTTTGACTCACGCTTCTCCCCCATGACCACCGAGCTCCTTCCCCTCGACTTCGTGCTCTTTGAAATCCCTTAGATCACGCCACCTTTGAAACGCGGGTCTGATGTTGACTCTGGTTTTATCACGGGCACCGTCGCAATCTTTCTTTTTTTCCTTCTTTTCCACCGGTGTTTTCTTTTCCTTGGTTGTTTTGGACCTCCTCGTTTCGGTTTTTAACAAGGAATTGGAAGCTTGTTCCTACTTCCCTTCGCCTCCCCCCTGTGATAGTGGTACGACCCGAGGGGGACGAACACAGCCCTGCGTGCTGATTGGACAGGATGATCCGGGTGCTGTCGATCTTTGCAAAACAAACAACAGGCTATACGTGCACGTAGAGGTGCGTTTTTTTTTCTAAAACCCTGTTGATATGTTGTTCTGTCGGAGCGTAGTGTCAGTGAATATGATCAAAAAAATTTCGCTGACTGGGACTTTAATTAATTATCTTATTAGTTATTGTCAGGTTGTTCTATCAATGAATTACCTTCCATAACTAGGAGTAGTCCTATTTGGGTCATTTACTCTGTATTGACAAAAGTATTTGCTCACCGGCCTTGATGTCCCATTCTTAATCCATAGGGTTTAATATGACGTCGGTCCACCCTTTGCAGCTATAACAGCTTCAACTCTTCTGGAAGGCTTTCCACAAGATTTAGGAGTGTGGTTATGGGACTTTTTAAAGATTATTTATTTCAGCTAGAGCACCGTTCAAGCCTTTTTATTATTTTATTCAGACAGTGTGGAAACAGGGAGAGAGAGAGGGAGAAGACATGTGGGAAGCTGATCCCGGCCGGGAGTCGAACCCGGGACCACCGCGTCGAGGACGTTGAGCCTCTGTACACGGGGCGGCTGCCCTAGCCACTGCGCCACCATTCTTCCAAGTGTATTTGTTGGAGGGAAGGCCTGGCTCTCAGTCTCCATTCTAATTCATCCCAAAGGTGGTCTATCGGGTTGTTCTATAGAGTCCAGTGGAGGGGTGCTTTACACCACTGCATCCGATGCTTTGCATTGCACTTGCTGATGTATGGCTTGGATGCAGCTGATCGCCATGGAAACCCATTCCATGAAGCTCCCTTCACTGTTCTTGAGCTAATCTGAAGGCCACATGAAGTTTGGAGGTCTGTAGTGATTGACTCTGCAGAAAGTTGGTGACCTATGTGCACTTTGTGCCTCAGCATCCGCTGACCCCACTGACTCCGTCATTTTACCTGGTCTACCACTTCTTGGCTGAGTTACTGTCGTTCCCAATCGCTTCCACTTTGTTCTAATCCCACTGACAGTTGACTGGAATATTTAGGAGTGAGGACATTTCACAACTGGACTTGTTGCACAGGTGGCATCCTATCACAGTACCACGCTGGAACTCACTGAACTCCTGAGAGCGACCCATTCTTTCACATGCTGCCATGCAAAGTGGCACCTGCCCATCACAATCTCAACAAACAACAAAACAAATTTGAGAGTCAGTACACTTCGGCATGTGGTCTGGTGGGGGCCTGTGTCTTGACTAAATAGATCTGTAGATAGATCATCATAGAAGCTGATATCTGATCAGCTAAATTCTGTGTAAAGACAACATCCTGGCTAAAAAGAAGGCTTAGTATAACTTAACTATATGACCATATAGTGTATACGTTATTAGTATAATAGTGGTATAGGGTAAGCTGGGCAGAATGCATATGTGGCTGCATGGTTATTGTGTAGCACAAGTGTCCTATATGGATGGATGATGTGTTTTAGGTGAGGGAGGAACACAAGTAAGATCACACAACAATCATCCACAAGATGATGTTCATCACTGCAGGATATACAGCTGTCCTGGTGAATCCCCTTCCAGCAAGAACAGAACAGAAGAACAACTGAGGGAAATTAACTTTCCAGATTTATGAATGAGTGACACTGATTTAAATGTAAAATGAAAGATGCTTCAAAATTTCTCATATCTACGGGTGCATTATCAGGTCATGTACATTTATAATTATAGACGCTGTGTGTGTGCTTTCAGGCGATGGCGGGAAGTCTGGAACATCTGATCGCACATGTGGTCTTAAGCTATTTAAAACATTTTGAAACAGTTGATCTAAAATATGTATTATTTACTAACACAGCAGAGAAGGTGAATCACAAACCTTGTCTTTTCCTGTTTGCTTTATCTGTGAAGACAAGGGTTTGGATGTTTAACGCCCCAGTAAAGATGGCCTTAGAACATCAATGTGCTCATGTGTCACGACTTGCCGATTAGCTTTTTCTAATGAATTGGAGATGAACAACAGAGACACTCACTGTTGAAAGCATGAAAGGGGAGGAGTGTTGATGTGAAGTCAGCGCCTATTTTTAACTCAGGCATCCTGAGTGACGGATATTGTCTCCATAGAAACCAGCAGGCGGAGAATGGGTCTGTTTTGTGCATGTTTTCCTGCGACTGCATTCGTTGGTGGGTTGAGCTATCTGCAGTGCATCCTGTAAGGGTGTTTTGTATAATTCAAAGAAAAGTCAGTGGAGTTTTGTCAGATCATGGAAAACAGTTTTGGACTCTGGAGTTCACCAGAGAGAAGTGAGGGTTTCAGTGTTGTGCTCAGGGTCACTGTAACAAAGGTGGACACACACTGACTGTTGTGATCATCAACCATTAATCTCTGAAGAGCCAGCTGAATCAGTACAGCGGGCTGTTAGCGCTACAGAAAGAACAGTTTGTCTTCATTATGAGCAACATTACCAGTTTTATTGAGGTCCTCCTCATGTTATAACATATTTCCACGTCACAATGGCATACACAAAACTAAGGTCTTATGAAAATAACAGGATACACTTTTTCTAGAAATGGCACAATCTGAAAATGGCAGGTAATAATTATCCTGGCCAAAATAATTGTGAATCATATTATTCTGATACTCATGAAAATATGCTTAAAAGTCTTGTTATAAAAACTGACTGGACTCACTTTACATTTAGTTAAGCAACAAATATTTTTTATTGAGTCACATTTATTCTTAGTGAAAAACAATCAAATATGAGGATCATAAATATATTATAATATAAAAGAATGAATAAATAAAGACAAATAATTATACAATTATATTATTGTCAAATGAATCCAGTTAGGCTACTAATATCTGGCCGCTGCACCATCATACTGTAAAACCCAGTGTTAAGTTAATGTGCACAATGTGCAGAATATGTTGGTGAAGCATTTTATATTACGTTCATAGCCTGGAATTCTTTGGAGATCAGTGAGTGACAAAACTTTTACATTGAACACAACATGAGATAGAAAATAACTGGCATGCTGTTAAAGCAAAAAGCAACAAAGGTGTGTCATTAGAAAATATTCAGCTGGAGTTGTAGAGGTGTCTGATAGTTTGGACAGGAGACTGAGTGGGCGCCACAGAACAGCCAGCCGACAATCTGCTGTGTGACCGAGGTGAGAAGTCCCAGCTGGATTTGGTCCCGAGCAGCGGAGAGGTCTGTGGGGTGAAAAGTGAGAGGACGAACTGACCTGAAGCAAGCACTCGGTTTTCATCAGACCACATATTATCGCCTGACATCCATCCTTTTGAACGTGGTTTCCATGGAGAGGTAGAGAGTGGTGTGTTTTGAACAGATGGTTCTGGGAAAGCAACAATATGGATGGAGATCATTTGGCATAGTATTCATCCACCCACACATACAACCACATTGGCAGTCCTGCTGCTGCTGCTTAATACTGCATTTGTCTACTCTAATATGAAGCTGCTGCTGTTTCTTCAATGACATATCAGTATTTGTTATTCACAGAACACAGAATATGTGTGTTTTGTGAATTTTGTGGTGTGCATAGGGTGTTGAAAGGACTGGACTGACATCAATTGAACAGATAAACTGATGTGCTTAAATGGACTTTGCATTTAAATGTTTATAGAAACAGTGTTGGCATGGGCGGCTGCTTTCTTCTGCATTCATGTCGTGACACTGTTTGACTCAATGACGTCATCCTAAATGACTGTATCCAGCTCAAAAGTCAGATAACATTTTGTTCCAAATGAAGTTAAGTAAAACTGTAAAATTAGTATTTTAAGGAATTTTAGGTTTTTCCCCTGTTGGGAGCTGTTTCTCCACAATAAGGTTCTGGATGAAATAGTGTGAGATGTTGTGTGTTTGTGCTGTAAAGGGAAAGAAATCCAGAGCCTTCTAACCTAGATACCACGTGTAATTTTAGTCTGAGAGGCCATCCGTTTGGCAGTTGTCATGCAAAGAGTATTTACTTCTAGTTTGACTGTGACATGAATAAAGATGTTTTCATGAATATTCTTGGAATAAATGCTGGAATAAATATGGAATTATTAATGTGATATGGACATTTGTGGGAATTATGATTACGTTCTTGATTATTGCATGACTATCTAAACGAGCTGTACTAGATTCAACCACATTCTAAGATAAAACAAACCAAAATCTAAATATATTTTAAATCTTATCTTATGTTTCTTATGATTCTGTGGTTGTACCTGTGGTCCCATCACTACGCTCCATATCTTAGCTAAATGTCAGTGTCTAATTTCTCTGTGTCTTTCTTTGTCAGGGTTCAGACAGTGAGCTGAAGGTGGAAAAAGATGGGGCGTCAGAATGTGAAGCCAAGGTGGACTCAGGGGTCCCTGAGGTGCCAGTCCCTGCTGATGACACTCCCGAGGTTCTAAACAAGGCCCTGTCTGGACTCTCCTCAAGGTACCATCACTGTTGATGCTGAGCTTTGTCTGCAGTAATGAAAGCTGTCTTTACAGTATTTGACAATATCACTCTAAAGAAGGGCGTTGAGCATGCTCAGTAAACTTTCTCGGTGTAGATGACGGCCAGCGTAGACTATGAAAATAGTTTGACACCTTTTATGGAGGCACCCGAATTGTGAGTCACTACATCGTTCTGCAGAGAGCTACGAGCCCCGGGTTCAACAGGACTAAACACCGCTGCTGTCGAGGTGTCATGATTCATACAAAGGAATCCCTCCTCACACAGTTTCCTTTTGAACAGCAGATGTGAAGCAATATTCTCTTGTATTCCTGGAAGAAACATTATTAATATTAAACTGGGGATGGCCCTGTATGAGAAACAGTACTCTGCTGTTTTAACACTATGCAATATGGATATCAAACTGTCTCCACACATTTAAGCTAGGCTTAGGCATTAGCTATTTTCTCATACCTTAATACCTTCCTGGCATTTCATCGGGGTATACAGCATATACCGCTAGTCAGTACGAGGAATCGCTGGTCCACCTTAAAGGTCAGTTCGCTGGGCTGAAGTTGTGACTTTAACAAGTTGACCTTGAATTATGAAGCTAACTTTGTTAACAGCTTCACACCAGAAACCAGATGGATCCAGATCCAGTAAGGTTGCCGCTCTGCTGCTTGTGTTCATCAGAGACACCCGTCACTCTTCCAGTCCAAATATGGTCACTTCCATCACTGGTTCCAAAATGCAAAAAATCCAAGATGCCGACGGCCAAAATGCCTTACTCAAGGCTTCAAAATCGGGATTCACAAACCAACGGGTGATCTCATCACATGACCAAGCCGACCTCTTGTACACAGTCTATATGGCTAATTGTAAATGATAAACCGATGCGACCGGGTATTCGGTTCAACAAGTGAGAGATACGGCTGCATCGGTAGCAGCCTCCTCAATCGATACGAATTATCAATGGATTCCTAGATGAATCGGTTATAGAGTCATGGATGGAGTATCGCGAGACTTTGAAGCGGTTGGCGGCATCATATCTATGGGCGGCATTACACCAGCGTCTCTAAAACATTTCAGTTATGAAGAATTCCTTGCATCTAAAATCTTCCCAGTTACCTATAAAGAATTTCAGACAGTAATTAATGCTATTCCCAGCGGCATTCTCCAATTAATAAGAGGTCACTTTGAAAGGCAAGAGGCAGATAAAGTTGACTCCACTCCACGTGAGAGACGGACGGCTTTGAATGTCTATCGCTTGTGTCTCAACTTGCGCCACAAGAGGCGCCGCAGCACGGGTAGCGTCCACGACGCTGTCCTGTGACCGCCATCCAACGATTCAGCCAGACTTTTTTTTGGTCCATGTCTAAAAATAAATACATTGACATGTGATTTTGTTCTTCTGTTTTTTTTTTGCCAGTTCCATACAACCACAATGCTTGGGGATATGTGGTATTTTACATATTTGAAAAGAAACTATTGTACTGTCACTTTCATATAATCGGCTTCTTTATTTTATAAAATATCTTCAACAAATATTAACCGTAGAATCGAATCGTATCGTCCTTACACTATATGGAATCGATGTGAATCAAATCGGTCTGTAATTAAAGGATATCGTTTTCGAATCGAATCGTAACCTGTGTATCTAGATGCATATCGAACCGTTTATCACAGAGAGATGTGCAACCCTAATGGCTAACTTAGGTTGGAACTTATGATCAAATTAACTACACACACGTCACTGCTACGTCCACAGTTATACTGTTAACTTCATACTCACTGTCACACACTCCCTCTCCCAATTTAAGAGAGGCTTTATTGGAATGGAAGTTTCAACAACAACAACATGTTGCTAAAGCATCAAAATACAATTGTACAGTCGGTGTACAAATATTTGTACAGTCCACGATTCCAAAATGTGAATAGTAATGTGAACATTAATGGAGCAGTTTACGACATTCAGAGAATGAATAGCAGCAAACAGCTATTTGCTATGTAAAAATGAATTGGATTAATGTCTACCTGAGCAGAAAAGAAGTTGCCCTCCCTCTGTGTGTGTTGTTACATGAGCTTTTCCTTGCTCGGGCCGGCCGGATGGGCTTTTAATAGCCCTCTGGCTAGCTCACAACTGCTACTCTGCACTGCTCTCATACTGTGATTACAGCTGATGATGCCAGACATGGTAGTCATAGAAACGTAGCATCCACCCTCTGGTTCCCCCTTAGGGAATCACTACTAGCTCTGGGCACTCAGATAGCTAACTTGGTAGAGTTAGTCTTTAC
Source organism: Eutrigla gurnardus (assembly GCF_963514095.1). Taxonomy (NCBI): domain Eukaryota; kingdom Metazoa; phylum Chordata; class Actinopteri; order Perciformes; family Triglidae; genus Eutrigla; species Eutrigla gurnardus. The sequence continues at coordinate 24,172,291 of NC_139936.1, read as the reverse complement.
TAAAGCGGCCCAGGGTTTGAGTCCAACCTTTGGCCCTTCACTTGGTGCACAGTGGTCATATTGAAATGACTGTCATGTAATCTCATGGATCGTAGGAACAGGAGAATTGACTCAGTAACCCCTCGCTGTCTGTGTTTCCTTCAGATGGAAGAACTGGTGGGTACGGGGCATCCTCACCCTAGCGATGATCTCCTTCTTCTTCCTCATCATCTACCTGGGCCCCATGGTGCTTATGATGATCGTGAGTACAAACAACTCTGGTGCTGTGCAAAAGCTGAGACAGCATAAGTTACTTTCCAGGAAAAATGACTTTCTATGATCAGTGATGAAAACCTAACCAATATAATGAGCCACGGTCTCACATATTTATACTTAAGGTAGATATTTATTAGGGTTCATTCATACAGTCATCTCTCTCTGCAGCAATGCACTTCAGCCACACATGAAAAACGTAATCTCATGGATTAATGCGATCCAGGCTCTTAATAGCCTGCAGGACTGCTGCTCCTGTCATCTGGGAAATCCCAGATGCCATTTTGTGTCACTAGGACTAGGACACTTATGTCCGAGTCTCTCTCTCTCACACACACACACACACACACACACACACACACACACACACACACACACACACACACACACTCACACACACTCACACAAACTCACACATAGAGATGCTCTGGTAGTTTGCTCCCTGGTGATGCGGTTTCTCTTTGCAGGTGCTCTGTGTTCAGATCAAGTGCTTCCAGGAAATCATAACCATCGGCTACAGCGTGTACCACTCCTACCACCTGCCCTGGTTCAGGACATTGAGCTGGTAAGGGTGCACAAACACAATCAAACATATTTTTTTTGTGAACACATTAAATATCCTCGCTCGCTTCGTTCTCATTGTGCTGTCTCATGTTTTATTTTGTTGCAGACTTCTGGAGGTTTGTTTTCTGGCCCGGTTACGTTTTGAGTAGATTGTAGCGTACTAAGCCAATCGGCCAAAATGGCAAAAGTTGTGGATCATCAGAGTTGTTTGATCTTTAGTGACGAGATCTTAGTGGTGTACAGTATAGTGTGATAGATAGAAGAGTTCTGACATTCACTATGCCATCAGCCTGAAAAATCTATACTCTTTTCCATGTACGGTTAGTAATTTGGACTGGTAAAAACATTGGAACTTTTTCATCCAGTGAAGTGAGTCAGTGAGCATACTGGTGTTTCTGCAGGCATACTGAATGCAGAGTCTGATTAGCTGCAGTCATTAAGCTGTGAGACATGTACATTTGCTCCATCCCTCCACCCACAGGTACTTCCTGCTCTGTGTGAACTACTTCTTCTACGGTGAAACTGTGACAGACTACTTCTTCACACTGGTACAAAGGGAGGAGCCACTCCGCATCCTCAGCAAATACCACCGATTTATCTCCTTTGCCCTCTACCTCACAGGTACAAACTCTGAGACTCCAAATGCAAATAATACTATACTATACTATATTCTCACTAACGCACCGACTAGAGGTGCAGTTTCACTCTGCAAAGGCCGTGTATTTAAGAGTGAGGGTGCTGGGGCTGATATTATCCCATAAAAATTAATATTTGATTTGAATCAGATTTAGATTCTTTTTGGAAGCTGTCCCTAATATAAACATTCAGAATTTCAAGCTAATAAGTTTGTGTACATGATTTGGTAAAGTTGGTTATTTCAGGCACCATTCAAACTGGAGTAGTCCCACTTCCTACTGTGCAGGCTGACAGTTAGTAATTGACTTCTGCTGCAGCTGCTGGCTGATGCCAAACAGGATGTGGTGAGGAAGGAAGCACCCTGCCTGTTTCAGCCTCTGGCCTAGTAGATTCAAGGTGAAACTTAATGGGCTGGCTTTCTCACACATCTTCAACCAGAGAGGCTTTAAAGATAATGGTGCCAGAAAACTTTGAAACGCGCAGCTTACTAGGATCAACACAGTGGATATGTACTTTTAAGTACTTTCTTGTCTTACACATTATCTGCTTTGCAACATCCTCTCCTATTCTCAGTCTTGTACACAGTATAATCAGCTATAGCAAACCCCTCCTACAATGCAATTACACTCTAGATTTTGTCTGAAATAGGTCAAGTTCAGTTGAGTTTGGCCAAAGCTGACCAGGATTCTGACTTTTCATTCTCCCTCTTCTTTAAGGTCCAATTATGTCCCCAGAAAGCATTATTTAGTATAAACGCAGTATTTGTCATGTTGTTGCAGGTTTCTGCATGTTTGTGCTGAGTTTGGTGAAGAAGCACTACCGTCTTCAGTTCTACATGGTAAGTGGCACCCTGCCGCCTTCTGGCCTCCAGCCTCAAGACTGCTGGATTATTGATGAGGCTCGCTAAAATCAGGGCACTCAAGTGTATGTAGAAGTGGGCTGGGGGTGGCTCTAATACACGTCTGACACGGTCAGTCCACTGTTGGTTGGTTGTGTTATCCACATGGTTTGATGGAGTGAAATTGTTGCTTGGGTAGCTCAAAGCTCATCCAATCATCTTCCGCTGTGTTCACACGTTCAAACATGAGGCAAATTTTTGCCTTGCGTTACTTGCAGGAGTTTGACTGCAGGATCATTGTGTATATTTGCATCACTAGTGCTAGATGCGGAGAAAGGGGGGGTGGGGTTGGGGCTTACACAGCAACACAGCATAAGACAACATTCACTTTATGGACGAGGTCCGCTATCAATAAATAGTCTGAATAAAGACTCCCAATCATGAATAATATAGGTTTAAAGGTCCCATATAATGAAAACAGGTTTTCTCTGGTCTCTACACCTATAAACTTGTCCTCCCTGAGCCTGCAAACTCCCAAGATGAGGAAAACAAGCGACTCCTGCATGGTCTCTCTGATGATAGGAGATATCCGAGAGGGGGTGGACCCAGCAACTTCTAGCTAGCGTAAGCGGCATCGTCTCTGTCTCTCTCCAAGTAGGCGATCACAGACGGAGCTCATTAGCATTTAAAGGTGCAGGCACAGAAACGGCCGGTTCTGCTCCGCTCATTTGAGCAACTTTTAGACAGCTGAAATTCAGGACCACAGATGGGTTTGGGGCAATGTATATCGAATACAGTGTTGTTGGACCTCTGACAGCTGTGTGGAATGGATGAAAAACAGTATAATATGGGACCTTTAAGTTTAATCTTGTTTGATATTGTCTCCACAGTTTGGTTGGACCCATGTGACTCTGCTGATTGTGGTGACTCAGTCTCACCTTATCATTCACAACCTGTTCGAGGGGATGATCTGGTGAGTAAACAGTATGTCATCCCAGTGAAGTGGCTTCTTCTCTCTGATGTCGACTCCAGAAGCAAAGTTGTCTAATCTAATCATGTTGTTGATTTGTAGGAACATTAGCTGGTAAAAAGATTAATTAATTAGCCTCTCATCTGAACAGGTTCATTGTGCCAATATCCTGCGTGATCTGTAATGACATCATGGCCTATATGTTTGGCTTCTTCTTCGGTCGCACCCCACTCATCAAGGTTGGTTGTATCACTGTTATTCGTAGCTTCACATGCCCACATGCCCACCCACAACCATGGTGATCATTAATCTGGTATCCACTGGTGTCCTCTGCAGCTGTCACCTAAGAAGACATGGGAGGGATTCATCGGTGGATTGTTCGCCACTATTGTGTTTGGCATCATGGTAAGATGTTTTTTTTTGTCTCAATGCTACATTTAGTCTGTTTTGACCTTTGCCATGTTGATATTTTTGATAAGTTTTGCAGAAGTTGGAGAGGTAAAGTGGTTCCTAGTGTGTGCCCCCTCCAGGCACAGGAATTCCTGGCTGACTGATGCCCTATGACCTAGATATCACACAGCTTTCTATATTCTATATATTTTTTATACATATTTATATTTGAAGCGTTTCAATACTGCAATGTCTGTTTAGTAGCCAACACTAAATGAAGTATAGAACGGAAAAGGAAAACCATCCGACTAGAGAACCCTGCCAAAGTTGGACTGTATCCCTCTTTCTGCCAAGAAAAGGTTAATAATTATATATAAACTTAGGAGTAGTTTTAGGCTTTGATTTAAATTGTAGTTCTCAAGTTGAATCAATTTGCACATTTGTTTGCGCGGGTTAACAAACATTTAATTTCCCAAGTCACTAATGCAACAAATACTTTTAAAACATTGGGGCCGTGACCAATACTGCCCTGATATTCCTCATGAGTGGTCCTTCTGTCTTTAAGCCTCTAAACTGGAGCGTCTTTCTGTAGCGCCTCTATTAAAACAACACACACGTAGTCACAACGTTAGGCTTTGGTACTTGAGACTTCCTAATGGACCCTTTTCATAGCAGACATTTTGTCTCGTCATAGAAGCAAAACCACAGGTGAAATTGATAATGAGTCCATTAAGTGTCCCAGTAATCGATACCAGTGAGCCAGCATGAACCTCCCATAAGTGGAATACAGCCACCATTAATGTCACTGAATACACCTGTGCTTCGCATGTCAAAATGTCTGCCGTGGAAAAGTCTATTTAAAAGTTAGCTTCACCTCCTTGAGCCACCAGACCAGGTGCCTGGAAAGTGAAGCCCACGCTGCTTAACCATGCTCCTCTCTACTGGCCACCAGGGGGCGACTATTTAAATCATTACTTTTTAGCAGACACCTCACCCCAATTGCTCCTGACGAGCTGGCTGTCGCCCTGCGTGGTTGACTCCGCCGTCAGTGTGTGAATGTGTGAGTGAATGGGTGAGTGACAGTCATTCCTGTAAAGCGCTTTGGAGAAAAGCGCTATATAAATGAGGCCATTTACCATATAGACAGAAATAAGAGCCAGCAGGCCAGCGATGTGACAGCAGAGTAACTGAAGCTTGCCCCCCCAGCTCTCCTATGTGATGGCCGGCTGCCGATACTTCGTGTGCCCGGTGGAATTCAACAACGACTCCAATAGCTTCCAGGTGGACTGTGAGCCATCGGAGCTTTTCCAGCTCCAGGACTACACCCTGCCCGGCATCCTGGAGTCTGTCACCGGATGGGTGAGACTCACCTGCACCCCCCCTTTCTCTCCGCCATCGTTTTGGCTTCACTGTGTCACAAGTTGCATATAAACCAATGTGAATATGACAGGGTGAAATTATTATAGTGCAAAAGCAAGTAAGTTATCATTTCATCAGGACCTAGCTGCCACTTTCAGCTCCCATACGTACAACAGAGAGGAACCCGTCATTAGGTAGACATTGAATGGTAATGACCATGTGTATCTGTTCTCCTGTCTCCACAGCGCACAGTGCGTCTCTATCCATTCCAGATCCACAGCATCGCCCTCTCCTCCTTTGCCTCCATCATGGGACCTTTCGGAGGCTTCTTTGCCAGCGGCTTCAAAAGAGCCTTCAAGATCAAAGTAGGGATGATGGACACCAGTCGGTCTGCTGACTGTGTTTGTTTCCTTCTTTACCTGCTCATGTTTGTCAAGTCAACTGCACATAGTTTTACATTTCAGTTCAGTGAGATGAGAAATATTATTTTCTTTTCTTTATTTGCTTAAGGTAATATATTACATCCATTGATGTTCATCTACTTTACTCTGTTTATATCATGTTGAGGGGAGCAGTCCAAGCACATGTACTGTCCTTTTGTCCTTTCAGGATTTTGCCAACACTATCCCGGGTCACGGTGGCATAATGGACAGATTCGACTGCCAGTACCTCATGGCCACATTCGTTAATGTCTACATTGCTAGCTTCATCAGGTAAACGCATGTCTGTATGAAATGATGACACATGAATACTTTAATGTTAATGAGCAGTTTACAATATTTACAGTTTTATCATCAAAGTTAGTGGTCAGTTTTTAAGCACTGGGTCCTTGATTTCAGACAACCGCCATTGTTGTTGGCAGTACTGTAGGTGGCACCTTCTTCCCAGCTGTCCTGCTAATCGCCATGAACTCAGTGAGATAACGCTAACCCTAAACCTGCATTGGGATTTGAGTTCTACATACATCATATATAGATAATAATAATAATAATTATAATAATGATAACTTTATATACAGAGCACCTTTAAAAACAACAGTTTACAAAGTACTTTTGACAGCAGAATATAAATATGGGCAGGTACACAAATACAACAAACACATAAGCAGAGATCAGGTAAAAAGTCAAGACACAAAGACAAAGACAATAAAATATAAATAAATGAACTCGGGTTGCACGGTATACCGGTACTAATTTGGTACCGGGGTACTGAGGCATTTAAAACGGTACCATATTGCATTTGGACGGGACCGGTACTTGCAGCGCCGCCGGCAGCGCCCGCAACAGCACGGCGAACTCGCCACGTGACGTCACCGCGTTGTAACTACAGCTGAGAGGACGAGGAGCGAGCTGCGGCTTGGGGAGATAAAAAAAGCAAGCCGGAGGAAACCGCTAGCAAGTTAGCGAGCAGCGTAGACTGGAGAAACAAACGGAGCAGGAGGAAAGCTTGGAGCGAGCGAGAGAAGCACGGAGAGGAGAACGGCTGCTGCAACCGTCACCACGCCGCAACTTGCGGACAAACCAGCGCCGCTAAGTGCGATATGGCCGTACTTTAGCTTAAAACAAATGCGCAAGGCGAGGCAGTTAACGCCGATGCACCACTGTGTAAACGGTGTTTAAAAACATGCATGGCTAACGGCGGAAACACCTCCCACTTATCCAAACACTTAAAGGACAAGCACCCAGACCTGCACACTGAGCTCAGGGAACGACAGGTCATTTACTCAGGAAGAAAAACCCACATTCAGTGCTAAAAGCAAGCGCCACCGCCCTTCACTCTTAACAAAAGTAGCTCTGGAAGAAAAAGCTGGTTTATTTATATTATTATATTTTATATTATATTATTGTATTTATATTTTAACATTTTTTAAATTGTGTGCATTAGAAAAGCTTGTCTTTGTGGTATTTCATTTTATTTGCTGATTAATATGTTATTGTTCTAAGATTTTCTATTAAAATAAAGTCAGTAATGACATTTTTTGCGTTCAGTTTTTATTTGGAAAAGTATCGAAAAGTACCGAAACACATGTTGGTACCGGTACCGGTACCAACATGTTGGTATCGTGACAACACTAAACCAGTGCCATGTAATGGTGCTGCTAAAGCTTATGGGACCAGCTATTTCAGGGTATCTAGTGAACCTGAATTATAGTACTTATTGGAGTACAGAATTGTAGTAACTCTGAGTTATTCTCCCATTTCGAGTCAAATAGGTGTAGTACAGGTCTATTGTGTAGACTGCTGCATAGATGGAAGTGAGACCAGCGGGAGGCGTGCGAGTAAAAAATGCGTCTGATACGCCCCCGTGTTGGAGTCAATTTTAGTAGTCTGGCCTTTGATCAAAGTATTTAAAAGGGATATCTGCTGATAAGCATCCTTACAGTACTGAACGGGGCTTTTACTCACGTAACTTATTAAACTTAACTTAATAAAATGTAATAATATATCAAATTGGTAGCCTTGGAAATGGTTACTCATGTACGTAGTTAGCTAATGATAGCAGCTTGGGTTACAGCAGAACTATCCACTCCGTTCAAGTGTAGTTACGGTTGCTAAGCTGTGATTGGACAGTCACTGTTCAGAAGAGGGTTTTATTAAAAGGTCAGCTCTGTTGAGTTAATTGTGGATAGAGGATGTACGATGATCCTCTCTCTCCTCTCAGGGGCCCCAACCCCAGCAAGGTGATCCAGCAGCTCCTGGCCCTCCGAGTGGATCAGCAGCTCCACATCTTCAACTCCCTGAAGGCTCACCTGATCGAGAAGGGCCTGCTGCCAGCGCTGGAGGAGGCCGCCGCCTAGAGCTGCCTGCACCCACACCGGCTCGCCCTGCGAGGGAGACCAGAGACGAGGGCAGCACCCGAGGGCTCTGAGAGACTGGCAGTGCGTTGTGTGAGCGAAACCACCTTAGAGAAAAAAATACAAAAATACCCCTACAGCCTTGGGTCATTCCATTTAATTTGGGTGTGAGAGTCGAGTGTGTCTCATACAGTCTGTGAATCATGTTTCAGTGTTTTAAGGTTGAGTTAGTGAATTACTGTACTCTTACACATTTCAATTATAGCCAACTTGTATCACACTATTGGTCAGCTGTACATTTCTACCTGTATGCAGGATATCCTCTATATACCTATTAATGTGTGATAATATTTTTACTGTACTTTTTTTTCTTTTTTTTTATGCACTGCTCTCAACCCTGTTACTCACTGTATTGTCACCCCAGCTGCACCCCCTCCCCAAATTTAAGTTTTAATTTTCTTCGTTGTGAATGTTTCTATTTATACATAGATGGTTTTATATTTGTTCTATTATATCTTAATGTCGTGTCTGTGTTATTCAGACTGAGTTCACCTTTGCCATCTGCCAGGTACATGTATATGTGTTGTTGGTGTTTTTGCTGCCATTCATCATTTTAAAATAAGCCTCTTGCTGAGCCAAATCATTGACTTCATAATGTCATGTATCATCAAACGATAATGAATGGCTAAGTTGCCCTCCAGTTTGTGACAGGATCAGGATTGGTTATTCCCAAAGAGTTGGTTTTGTGCTGTAAGACGCGGTTCACAATGCCCCATAATAAATAGTGTCTTATTGTGAAGGCCAGTGAGGTGGATGCCAACATAATAGTCACAATCTCCCAGTAACCAGCAGAAACAAGGCTCTCAGAGATGGAACACAATCACTTTTTTTTGTATTTGTTGTTTGTTAGTTGACTCGTTCTGCGTTAATACTGTTTTATTTGTAACAAAGAGCTGTTCATGGTTTTACGCTCAGTAAGGTGGTGGGATTGCCGCGTTATGGATTCCGTTTTTGACATTGTTGGGATTGGACAGAGCAGAAAAGACACAATAATGGTATTCTTCAGTGTGTTTGTGTATGACCTGTACGTGTGACATGTGTGTTGGGATCTTGTGCGTCTGATGTTCAGGTTATTTTCCGGTGCAGACAGCTGCTGGTTACAGAGCGGTGCTGCTGTGCTGGAGAGGTTTTATAGTAGGATCATGTGATATTTATACCACTGGCCAATGTTTCCTTCGTTTGTTGGATATAAAGAGATTCTCCAGTTTGAGTTAATTTCTGTTCAGTTTTTTTAAGCATTGAATGAATGAATTGTGTCTGTAGTTGTGTTACTATCTGTTTGAGGTGCCGGTTTTACCCATGAAGATGACTTATCCACTACGACCCAGCTTGAGGAAACGGTTGTGTAATGTCTTCCGTGGTGATGGAGGGAGCTGTCAGTCTGAGGATGAGGAGGATGATGATCATCATCATCTTGGATTGTGCATAGAGATGTCAAATCTTAGTTGAAAGCCAAGACATTTAGCAGTCAGGGAGGATCTAATGAAAGATGTGTTTGTGTTGAATCATGGGAAATGTAGTATCAAGTGTTACACCCATACAGGGACTAGAAGTCAGAACGTTGGGGGACCTCACAGAGACACTAAATTGGGGGATTTAAAAACTCTCAATGTAATACTCTGTTATTTTTTTAATAGGACTTGATACGTTTTCTATTTAAAATATTTTTATTTTACTTGAAGTCTGACTGAGCTCAGTTTAAACTCAGACCAAGTCATTTATAACGTGTAGAAATAATTTATTTCTAAGACTTTTTATTGATCTTGTTTGGAAAAGAGGATTTGGCTTGTACTTTAAATTTCCAAAAGATTCCAAAGTCCTCAGATCGTTAAAAGTGATGATGCTGATTACATCTAAACTTATTTATTATTCACATGATGTTGATTATTTTGGAGAAACGGAGGCGCTGTGTAGGTGCAGCAAACAACGGTGTTGTCCTTGTACGGGGGTCCAACTCTGGTTAGGCACAGACTCTAATTAGCCTACCATCCTACGAAACCAACCACCTCAGACTGTCCATCATGTTTGTGCACATTCATCATTTTGTTTTGATCCATTCAGAGAAAAGAATTGCTTTGCAATATGAACAACCATACAGTAGTCAGTGTAGCAGGGATGTAAAGGACGGTACCTCCAAAAGGCAATCAAATCAAACGGCTACTATCTGTATGCAGACAATGACTGCATCGCTTAATCATAGTCATTTTGAAAATAGTTTAAATTTCCTCCTCAAAAGATTTCAATATATTTTTAAGCAAAGGATGCACATTTTTCAGTCACATAAAATCTGCTAATGCTTCTTTCAGATAATGGATTTCTACAGGTCCAGATGCAGTGACCCACTGTATAAACCCCTCTAGTTGAATGTCACTCCATGCATATTTTTATTAATGTCATGTTTTTGCTTTGACTTGTGTCTTACGCTTAACTTCTTGAAAGTATTTATTTTATTCACTGTAACGAAGTGACTATATTGTAAATTGCAGATGTTTAGAATCTTTAGTATTTCTGGTTAGAGGGATATTTAAAGTGTTACTGCCATATAGAAGAGAGTATTGACATAGCGGTATTTTCTCTGTGACTTCAGTGCTTTTGGGTGTTTTCTCCCCCCGTAGGCGTCATGTGTCAACTCCTGCAGACACTCGTAGCACTGTGTTGCAGCGTCTCCCTTCCAGGAGACAGGAAGTCCCCAGAAAGTGACACGAGGACTGATGTTTCAGCATTCATAGATATATTTCTCTGGCTTCACAGCCCGCTGTGGTGGTTTTGATGTTTCAGGTTTGAGCCCTGCAGCTCTACTGCCATTTCTCTGGCCTGGTGTTACGGTCGGCCACTAGAGAGAGCTGGAGCTCCCGTGGTCGGCTGATCAAATGCAACACCGGTGCCGCATCTGAGCAGAAAGGTGGTTTGACCCTCTTGTTACTGCTGTCTGAAACATTCCACTCACCCTATTTGCTCACAGGGAGGCAGAATATACGGGACAAACATACCACATTTTGCATTTTGCAAAAGATAGTTTTTTTTTGGCTGCCAGGGAACACCGCCATTGTTAATCAACACGGTGCCACTTTGCAGGACCCTCTATAAGGAATGTACGGGAGTTGTGACCGTCCCACATGCTTTAGGCTCCCCTTTGTGGTTTTGATTTTGTGGTTATAGATTCTCTTATAAAGCTGTATGATTTCAGTATATTATTCTTGGACTGTGCAATGGTTTGTGTTGAGTTGTATTTGTCTCGAGAAAAGATGTAATCTTTGATGCTGAAATGTGCTTTACCTTTGTTTAGAGGAAATAAAAAAATAAAAAAAAGATGGTGTGTGTGACTGGTTTCTTCCCCCTCGGTCTTCTTCCCCATTTTGAAATAGATAAACAGTCAACAACACCATCTGACCAATGTTAGTGGTTTATTTAGTTTAGGATGGGGAATCATAACTCCTTATTCATGGTTCAGCAGAAGTTAAAGTTCCATCTTTAATCCTGAGATGTAGCTTTATATACTCACTCTGCTGCAGGTGCATGGCTCAGAGGTGAAAACCATTTCCTTTAAAACACACGTGGGAGTTTTTTTCTGTGTGAAACATCAGTCATTTGAAAAGTACCCACTCATCCTACATGAACCCCGGAGCCCTGCACCCAGTAGTGAATCAGCCTGGACGCCATTTATACAGAACAAGCGTGAACATGGAAGTAAAGGCAACATGAGGGGACGCGTTACGAAGGGCTGAAAAAGAAGAAGAAGAAAGATTAACACACAGGAAGTAGGAAGTGTGATCTGCGACATCTCCAGTTTGTGTGATTGTGTTGTTTGAGTATTTGTGTGTGTGTATGTGTGTGTGTGTGTGTTTGTGTGTGTGAAATGAAACACTGACCTCTGCTATGAGTTACGGACAATGTCTCTGAAACTACCTCGCAACTGGGACTTCAGCACCTTCAAGGCTGAGACAGCTCGCATAGGTAAGCCACGGCCGCGCTGCCTTCACTGTCAGCAGGATGCTACGCTTTCAGCCTCCACATTTTAGACACTTTACAGTTCGGATATCTGTCTGATCCTTTTACTATTCCTCATGTTCCATTTATCCAAACTAATATATCCACAGTGTGTACTTTAACAACAATCATATTTTTTCTGTTCGGGAATATTCTTTTTTTTTTGCATATCAATTCATGGTATACAGTATACATCATAATTAAGGTACCATAGTATGTAGTGTAAATGGCTGTTTTGTTATATAAAATATAAAATAATAAATCCGTTAGGGTTTCTGAGCATTGGTGGTTACTTGCTATGTGGTGACAAATCACTGTCATCTACTATGGAGTGTATTGCTTCTATATTAAAACATAGCTTGGCATTTTCATAGATCATAGTCCAATATATTAGTAAACATGAACAAACTTGTAAACATACCAAAGACAATGAATTGGGAAAGAAGTAGTAGATGACAGTCAATGTTCTGAGTATGTGGGAGCATATAGCCATATAAGGAATCATGTTCAGTCAGCAGGTCATTATTGTGAAATGAACCTGGAAGGTGAGCAGCTTCTCACTAAAGAAATCAACCATTCCCACAAAATATTGATTTAAAAATGTTTTTAGAGATTTAAAAATGATTATATTGCTTAATCTAAAAAAATAGTCCATTTGCTTTGTATGGGATTCAGAAGTGCATCCAGTCATAGAAACGGTCCGCTATGAAGCAAGCCTTAGTTGACAAATCAGAATTTCAAAGTATTCAACAAAGCCCAGTAATAAAAACATAGAAATAGAATAATAGAGTTGATGGTTTGAACCTGTCCAAAGGAAAATGGTGCTAGTTGTTATGGTCAAAACCATAGACTGTTTATAAGAACAGGATGTAGTCGTCGTGACGTCACCCATTGGTTTGTGGACTACGGCCATCTTTGATTTTGTAGCCAACTTCGCACTTTTGCAACCAGTTAAGAAATTGACCACATTTGGGTTGCGACTGGATCGGACCAACAAAAGCGATGAGAAAGAAGGAAAAGGCCCATCAAAATGGGGGGTTTGGATACAAGACAAACAATATAGAAAAAATATATAGATCATTGTAATAAAAACCCCCACTATATCAACCTTTTGTCTGCATTTACCATTATCAGTTCCTATCACGCCTACCGGCATCAAAACAGGAAGGAATTGGTTAAATAGCTTCTTGCTCAACAGTGTGTGGAGGAAGCATTAACGATATGTGAAGATGTGTTTATTTGTGCAAATACAACGAGAACACAAGCAGCAACCACCAATGCTACTCTATAGTGTACCTTTAAGTCGTTCAGTCGTATTCATTTCCTTCGGCTCTGCTTCGTAACGTTACTACTCCACCAGTTTAACACGCTAGAACGCTCGCAAAGTTCGGACCATCCTACTGGGATGATTTGAATGATCTGTTGTGGCTTTGAGAGAGAGAGAGAGAGAGAGAGAGAGAGAGAGAGAGAGAGTAGCTCATGTTCACAAACGTTGATTGAACTTTCCTTGGCCATGGAAATAAAATAGAAATTCTTAACTTTAGTTGCCACTCCTCTTTTAGTTCCCTAAAACAATATTGCAATGATTATTTCCTAACTGCATGCAGAACTACAGTTATGTATTTTAACAGGACTACTCAGCTGTCTAGACTTTAAAATACCACACTTACCACTGATGGCAAAGGGTGCAATCAGTGAATACCATGTTTCTCAGGTTTGGATGGCACAACATTTGCAACACTCAAATAACAGAAAATTGCAGAAAAGCATTGACTCTGTGAATTCTCTGCAGTACAGCCTGCTATGGTTTACAGCGCTCATAATTTTTGCTCCGGCTCTTATCACATGCACATTCAGTGGTACTGTTTTCAGCGCCGTGAAAGGAAGTTGCTGCCTGTAGCGTGTTTATTTCACCTCATTCACGTTGATGTGAATATCAGCTGCTATTATTGTCACAAAAGATTCATGAGTCTTTTACCTTCAGCTGTTTTATGGACCATGAAAGTGATGGATTGTATACACTGGAACTGGAGTGATGCAAGTTTTCAACAGGAAGGAGCTCGGCGTCGGCAGAGCTCTGACACGGCAGCCGTCTGCATGTAACCGAGCCGACATGTAACAGTGTGTCATACTGCATCTGGCCTTTCCGGCAGACCACAGACCAGTCAGTGTGCTGATTTACTCAAACTGACACGGAGTCTGCCTGATGCAGTAAACTCCACTCATCTGCTGTTAGCTGTGTAGCTCAGGGTTAAAGGGTTTGTCATTAGGAAATATGCTCATTGCTGGCGTGATGATAGGTGGATGAGAAGGTCGATCCCACTCGCAGGAGCTCAACATAAAGACTGGAAACCTTTTTGTTTCCTTTGGACATCGACCAGGCTAGCTGTTTCCAGTCTTCATGCTAATTTATTAGCTTAATATTTGACAGACAGACATAAGTGTGGTATCCATCTTCTCATGTAACTTTCGGCAAGAAAGCATGAGTATGTTTCCGAAATGTTGAACTTTTCCTATATTTGAACCATAGATTGTATACAACATTAGGACGTAGTCATTGTGATGTCGGAGGTTTGAACTTGCGTCATTCTCTCCGGGTACTGCAGCTTCCTCCCCAGTTCAAGTGAATGTGAGTGTGAATCGTTGTCTGTCTATGTGTCACTACGTCTGACTACATGTCAGCTCTGTGATAGACTGGCAGGCCTGCCTTCGCCCCAGATCCCCGACATACATATCTAAATCCTATTATTAATCATTTATTCTGATGACATGACACATTTACAACACAGTCAGTGGCAAACTCTGAGTTTCATTTTCCCCTCCTAAAAAAACACTCACAATAAGTTGATTGCGGTGAATTTCCATAATCATAAATAGATAATCATAATGTCTACTTTAGTATCATGGTAGAAGTGAAAAATAATGCCTGATTTAAAGAAATACAGAAAACACATATATTTTAAAATGTAATTAGTCTTTATTTAAGCAGGGAGAGCTTAAGATGCATTGATTATTTTTCACTATAAAGTATGCTCACTAAGAAAATATAAATTAATAAAGGTATTAGTTTATTACCAGTATGTTTTAAGTTTAAGTTTTTAAGTATATTTTGATATATGGGATATTGAGATAATATTGCAATTATTTTAACTTTTATATTGTCCCAGGCCCACTACGACCCTGTAGCCATCATGGCGGGAAAGTCTTGCATTTGATGTAAAACCCATCTGATGTTGAACACGTCTCCGTGGCGCTGTGGGACTGGAGCCTCCTCAGGAATTGAGGCCAGTTTGAAGACACAGTGTGTGTGTTAGTTGTACTGGGGTGTGACATCGGCCGCTGTGTGTGGGCTCAGGGTTCCTCAACAGCACTTTGACTTTCCTCTAATCGAGGGAGGGTGACGCTTTTAAAACTAGACCAAAGGGCTCTCAAACTTCTAGGTGGAGACCTTCAAAGTGTCGCCTGACCGCCGGCGATGATGATGTGGCAGCTTCCTGTTTACCCCAGTGCCGCCCTGCTTCTTCTCTTCTCCTCTGTCATCTTGCTTAACAAGACACAGTAAATTTAAGAACAACTGAGCATGTGGGCTCAATCTCGATCCAGATATCTGCACAGTCCTGGGTGTTACTCGGACCTCCTCCCTCTGTCTTCTCTGGGCCACGTAGACCTCTGCTTCTGCTCTTTCATCGTGTCCTTTAAACCATCACTTCATGGCCTCAACTAACAAAGTATCGGTCAAGGGTGATACTTTTAATGCCAAAATAGGATTTCTGTGTCAATTCCAGTCTAAATTAACTCTTTACAGAACTTTGAATATCATTAGATGGCCGGCCCCTTACAAACCACTGTGTTATTTATGTAGAACAATCACAGTTGCATTCATGCTTCTACCACAGGAAACCCATCGGCTCAGACCAACAGTTTCCTCTCAGCCTAAAAGGGTTTTGCTGGGGAACAAAAATAGGCAACCGTGAGCAGATCTCTCAAACTGGATAGGGTGCTGCATATTGATATCACGAAGAGGAAGTGCTCTGCTCAGTTCAGTAGAGTTTTGGTTGTTTCTCAGCTCCGGCTGTGACACAACAGATCCAGAAATTGACGGTTTTACCTACAGCTTTCTTGTGGTGTTTGGCAGCGCGATCCAGGAGCGTGATACCCGGAGTGGGAGCCTCCAGGCCGGGCTCACCGCTCTCCCCAAGGTCCATGGAGAGGCCGCTGAAGGCCGGGTGGCTCAAGAAACAGCAGAGGTCTTTAGTCAAGAACTGGCAGCAGCGTTACTTTGTGCTCAGAGGAAGCTCTCTGACCTACCACAAAGATGACAAGGAGACCACTGTCCAGGTGAGTTGAGACTTGAACCTTTACCTCTTCATTATGATGTAATCTGTGTTCTCTTCTTGTCCTTTGTTGGTACAACACATATGTGCACATTATATCCAAAGCAATTCATACAAAAAGTTTTGAATTTGCTGCATGTTCTTACATTCGGGGCTGTTAAGTAATAAATGCAAACTAGCATTATCTCACTTCAACATTTAGTCATATTTTTATATGTCATGTCTTGTTTATTTATAGATGAATTCATAGGGTGATAAGAAATGTGTCTTTTATCATTTCTAATCAATAGCACAAACACTGTAGCTGAGTTGCATATCCTCCTGCAAACAAATGGTGCTTAAAGTCTCCAAAGAGATGCCTGCTGCCATTAAAAAAAAAAAAAAAAAAAAAAACTAATCTACTGGTTTACGCTCTTGAACAACCATCCAGCCAAGATCCTACAGACTTTGTTATCATGCTGGAGATCTGTCTGTGTGGGACAAACACAAGATGTTCTCTCCTTACTTGTCTAAAGAGGCAGCATGGAGACAATACAGTCCCATGTTCTCATCAGCGGTGGCTACAGAAAACCTATAACTACACTGTAACTGTCGCTTTTTCAAATTTACAGCCCACATTAATGTGTAAAATAAAACGTCATGTTTGCTATGCCTTCATCTCCTCTTACACGTGCTATTTTGTTACTCTTCCTTCTGAGTTACTTCCTTTTTTAAAAATGTGTGATAGTGAAACAGGAAGGTAGCATTCATGAAAATGTGAAAAGAATAACCTCCCATGTCCCCCCAAATCATTTCCACTTTGGGTTTTTGTTTTAGAATATACATAAAATAGGGACTGTGAGTGGAGATAGAGGAAGTGGGCTGGGAATTCCTGCTGGGGCTTCATATTAGTCTTAACATATGGTGGACTATGAATGAACGTAAATGGTATACCAGTGGTTGGTTCTTGACTTTAGTGTGGACATGGCACTAATGTACTTTTACATTGTGTGTGTGTGTGTGTGTGTGTGTGTGTGTTTCTTGATCTCCAGGGAGTCATCCAGCTGCGGTTCAGTAAAGTTAATGAACTCTCCCCAAACTCTGATGACCCTGGGAAGTACCTCTTCGAGATCATACCACGTAAGCATATAATCGACCCTTAAAAGGGAGCAAAACTGGGAACACGGGGGGAAACAGTGAATACAACATGTTTCTGCTTGTGATAATAAGGTGACATTGGAACAAGTGCAAATTCACTTAAAACATGTCTTGAAAGAAGGTATATACTCTTATGTAATGTTTAATCCATCCATCGTCCATCCATCATCATTTCTCCTGTATCCAGGGTGTAATATTTAATATCTATCTAATATTTTAATCTAATCAAATTAATTCACACACATTCACACTCGGTGCCAATTTGGGGTTCAGTATCTTGCCCAATGACACTTCGGCATGTGGACTTGGGATTTGAGCCACCGAGCGAGGTCGTCCTTCTCCATGCTTCGTTGACATGCGTGCATGTCCTTTAGTGCATGTGACCTACTGGCTAGCACACAAGCCGCCCTGCAACGCTTTCATATGTCCGCTACAGCTGATAACGCCATCCCGACCGACAGCAGTTCCCCCCTCAACTTAGCTTCAGTGAAGGATGACACCTACGTGATTAATGGGTGTGTCCTCTTTCTAATTATGTATTTTCAGTCTTATACTCCAGATATACAACATGGGACTTTCTTGATGTGTAAAAGGACAGTAATTCATGCCACAATTCATACAAAAATTATACAAAATTGTCTCTTGCCATTGACTGCTGACATTTTTTTCCCACTAAGTAAGTAGCTACCAATTATTATTTTCTAATCAGGTTACGTGTCCTCGTATGGTATCTGTCCACATGAGTCTGCACTTATCTGCATTGTGGAAAAACAGAAACTACCACAAATTGATCTCAATCGTCACAGGAAATATTTCTGTAGATTTCACATGTGCTGACAGGCGTATCTGGCCTACTAAAGGTTTTGCTGTACTAAGATGTCTTTTTCCAACAATCCCCATTTCACAGGTACAACTAAAGACAGGGAGCCGTGTCCCTATGTGCTCATGGCAAACTCCCAGAATGACATGGACGAGTGGGTTCGCACTCTGCGCAGGGTTATTGGAGTACCAACAAGTGGAGGTTCAGTAAAACTTCTATTATTATAGATACACAACGTTATGTATGAATCTGCTGATATATTATTTGAAAGACTTTTCTTAAAATTAGAGGTATTCACTTTTTTGCCTAGAGGTATAGAGAAGATTGATACCACACTCATCTGTACACTAAATATGTAGCTGGAGCTAGCAGCCGGTTAGCTTAGCTTAGCATAAAAGGGAAATGGGAAACAACTAGCCTGACTCTATCCAAACATAAATGAAGAAATCCCTCACCTCTAAGGACAGCCACTGGTTAGCTTAGCTTAGCTTGGGATACAAAGAAGGATGGGTTTCTTGTGACCTTTGCACAGAGCCAGCGTAGTTTTTATGCTAAGTGGACTATAAACTAACCAGCTACTGACTGAAGTTGTATCTCTCAGCAGGAGAATAAGCTATTTCGCCAAGAGGTCAATGTGTCAAAGTAAATATATAAGAATATCTTCACTCCCACAATTAAAGGGTTTCAACTAAAGGCTCCTCCCTATATGCAACGACCATGAAAAACAGATAGTGTAGTGGTAGTTTATGAGGCGGGTGTACTGTTAGGTAGATGGGTCTGTTACAGAGGAGGAAGTGGGTATACTCTCCTATATATTCCAACGGCTTTCTGGCTGATAGGTGGGTATACTGTAAACCACCAGAATACCCCCGTATACCTGCGTATACCCTCCACTACACTACTGAGTATGGCGTGTCTTATCTCTCTGTCTGTCTGCAGTGTTTGGAAGGAGTCTCATGGACACGGTAACATATGAGCAACGGTTCGGGCCTCACATGGTGCCGATCCTGGTGCAGAAGTGTGTGGAGTTCATTAAAGAGCATGGCCTGGAGGAAGAGGGAATCTTCCGTCTCCCGGGTCAGGACAATGCCGTCAAACAGTTCAGAGATGCCTTTGATGCAGGAGAGAGGCCCTCCTTCCCCAGGTAGGGCACTCATGACCCCCACAGTCTATAGACTGGTGGGATATGAAGCATTCACATAAAATATAAGTCATAATTTCTACCTCAATGTGACATTATTATTATTATTATTCATTGGAAGCCCCTAGCCTCAACTGATTCCATACAAGTATGGTTCAGACTTATTGTAGTTTTCATGATCTTAGGTGTCGGTTATTTCCTGTTTCATTTTGAACTTCGGTGCATCTGGTGTCCTGTGTTTTGCTTGACTTCCTGTTTTAGTGTATTGTATGGTGTTCTGGTTAATCTTGTCAGCCCTTCTGTTTCATCCAATCAGCATTCAGCCTGCCCTCTTGCCTGCCCAACTGTGTCTTGTTGCCTGATTAGTTTCTTGTGTATTTAGTCCCCGTTGTTCCTTCCGTCTTTGTCTGTTTTTGCTGCTTCAATCCTGCCTTTGCTGCCTTGCTCGCCTTATTTATAATATATATGTATATTTGTATATTTATATAGATATATTTATATTGTATTTTTGCACTTTCAAAGTCCTGACATGACTTGCCTAGCTCTACAACTTGGTGTTGCCAGCCTGCTGTTGTCCCTTGTTCTTGTCTCATGGTGTTTACGTCCATGTTCCTGATCCCATTCTGGTTTATTTTTTCTGTTTTATTTCACCTGCCTGCCTCTTTTTTGCATTTATGTCTTTTTGCGTTTCACCAACCCTGACAGCAGTTGTACTGTTTATATGCATGTGGCATATAGGCTACTATATGAAAAAAATGGTAGGCCTATCCTTGTATTTGAAATATTGAGTGTATAGCGGTTATGAAGTAGTAGTCACACATTCAAAAACACTTGACAGGGTCATAAATATCCTTTTAAGCATTTGTTAAACCTGTCTGTACGTATGATGTATGAGCTCTTAGAAGGTCACTGCTATACGAGGAGAACACAATCGTAACCTCAATCAATCAGCACCAGCTTTTTTCTTTTCTTTCTGAGAAAGCAAGGAGAGATGAGAGAGATGCAACGCATCTGATAGATTTCTGTCTGCTCAGAGCTGAAGGCGACACCACATCCTGTTCTGGCCGGCAAACGCCTGTTGCTCAACAACACACACATCCATTTAACCTGAACGGTTTGTGATCTAGTGTGAGCAGAGTCAAGCCAGCAACGGCGAGTAAAAGATGCTTTATGTCAAACTTCTGGCCCCAAAATAAAAACATAAAAAATCAGGGTTCAGTGTTTTCCCCTTGAGCTGTAATCTTGGCAGAGTCCATACAACAAAACTGACTCCAAGCCAGCAGCTAAATATACAAAACTAGGCCCAGAGCCTGAAAATGTCCCCAAACAGCAAAGATGACTTTGTAAAGACATTGTTTATAGTAAAACGCAGATGGTAAACCTTTTAGTTAAAGCCCACAATTAATACAAAATACACAATGTTCAAACGTAGCTATGCATGTATGTGTATGCTTGTGAAGTTGGGTTGAACAGCCCGTTTAAACCAGGTCAGATGCTTGGTTTAAACGTCAGTCACACTGTACGTGGATTGCTGATCGGATCATTGTGTGTCATCGCCTGCAGTGACACGGATGTCCACACGGTGGCATCGCTGCTCAAGCTGTACCTCCGCGAGCTCCCTGAACCCGTGGTGCCCTGGACTCAGTACCAAGCCTTCCTGGACTGCACCGAGCATCCGGACTCCAGCAGCACAGAGGTACCACGGCAGCGACCGACACGGACGAGGAGGAGGTTTTCAGCGTGTATGTCCTTACTTCTCTCGCTCATCTGTCCTTTCAGGGTTGGGGGAATTTGGAGAAACAAATCGCTCTTCTGCCCAGAAACAACTACAACCTTCTGAGTTACGTGTGCCGGTGAGTAGAAGAGCGAAGTGTTCTAGAGAACATTCCAGAGAAAAACAACGAGCTTCGAGGACGCTGGAAGGATTCTGTCTTCACACACACACACACACACACACACACACACACACACACACACACACACACACACACACACACGCACACACACACACACACACACGCACACACACACACACACACACACACACACACACACACACACACACACACACACACACACACACGGTGTTTGACGCGGGTCGTTCATTTCGCTGCAGGTTTTTGTTCGAGGTGCAGCTGCACTGCCAGGTGAATAAGATGAATGTGGAGAACTTGGCTACCGTGATGGGGATCAACCTGCTCAAACCCCAGATAGAAGACCCCATCTCTGTGATGAAGGGTAAGGACTTCTGAATCAACATGTCTATTCATTTAGTAAGCAATGACGTGTGGTAATATTGCAGCATGAATTCATCCCTGCTTTAGATGCTTCACTTAAAACATCCTTTAGCACAAAAGTCCTCACAAGTTAGGAAGGTGTGTCTCCATGAGATCATACTACTGGCATACATATGTCTATGGATCTGAACTGTGCAATATAACACAAATACAAACCATAAAAACAATTCCGCTCAAGTGAATTAAAGAATGGAGAATGAGAAGACATTTTGATCCTAAGCTTTTTGTTTTTCTTCGCAGCGACTCCTCAGATCCAGAAGCTGATGACGGTGTTGATCAGACAGCACGAGGCTCTGCTCCCCGACCTGCGTCCCTCCCCTCCCTTGAACAGGGCTGAGAGCCAGAAGAGCACTCCGCGCAGCTTCGTGGGCTGGGAGTCTGCAGAGGTACGAGCAGCCGACCACACATAGAGGCTCTGTCATATTTTCACCATGTCCTGTTTTTAGGGCGGGTTAAAAACTGGACAAGACACAGTTCAATGGGGGAAAGACCACATACCAGGATATCCAAAATGACTCCTGTTAGTAGAAAGACAGAGAGAAAGTTGGCTGTGTGGCGTATAGTGCTAATTCCATCCGATGTGTCAATTTGTTGGAGAAATCTAAACAACTCTGTGGTCGGAAATAAGTATTGCATTTGGAGAAAAAGTTGCCAAGTTTTCGACAGTTCATTTTCTCCCTTGTTGATCAATACTCTCATGTCTGTAAGCAGAGCCATGGGGAGGGGGCATTTTAATCAATAACTTGGAGCCGATCCCAGCTGTCATTGGGCGAAGGCGGGGTACACCCTGGACAGGTAACCAGTCTATCACAGGGCTGACATGTAGAGACAGACAGGTAACCAGTCTATCACAGGGCTGACATGTAGAGACAGACAGGTAACCAGTCTATCACAGGGCTGACATGTAGAGACAGACAGGTAACCAGTCTCTCACAGGGAGACATGTAGAGACAGACAGGTAACCAGTCTATCACAGTGAGACATGTAGAGACAGACAGGTAACCAGTCTATCACAGGGAGACATGTAGAGACAGACAGGTAACCAGTCTATCACAGGGAGACATGTAGAGACAGACAGGTAACCAGTCTCTCACAGGGAGACATGTAGAGACAGACAGGTAACCAGTCTATCACAGTGAGACATGTAGAGACAGACAGGTAACCAGTCTATCACAGGGAGACATGTAGAGACAGACAGGTAACCAGTCTATCACAGGGAGACATGTAGAGACAGAAAGGTAACCAGTCTCTCACAGGGAGACATGTAGAGACAGACAGGTAACCAGTCTATCACAGTGAGACATGTAGAGACAGACAGGTAACCAGTCTATCACAGGGAGACATGTAGAGACAGACAGGTAACCAGTCTCTCACAGGGAGACATGTAGAGACAGACAGGTAACCAGTCTATCACAGGGCTGACATGTAGAGACAGACAGGTAACCAGTCTATCACAGGGAGACATGTAGAGACAGACAGGTAACCAGTCTCTCACAGGGAGACATGTAGAGACAGACAGGTAACCAGTCTATCACAGGGCTGACATGTAGAGACAGACAGGTAACCAGTCTATCACAGGGAGACATGTAGAGACAGACAGGTAACCAGTCTCTCACAGGGAGACATGTAGAGACAGACAGGTAACCAGTCTCTCAGAGGGAGACATGTAGAGACAGACAGGTTATCAGTCTATCACAGGGTTGACATGTAGAGACAGACAGGTAACCAGTCTATCACAGGGAGACATGTAGAGACAGACAGGTAACCAGTCTCTCACAGGGAGACATGTAGAGACAGACAGGTAACCAGTCTATCACAGGGCTGACATGTAGAGACAGACAGGTAACCAGTCTATCACAGGGAGACATGTAGAGACAGACAGGTAACCAGTCTCTCACAGGGAGACATGTAGAGACAGACAGGTAACCAGTCTCTCACAGGGAGACATGTAGAGACAGACAGGTTATCAGTCTATCACAGGGTTGACATGTAGAGACAGACAGGTTATCAGTCTATCACAGGGTTGACATGTAGAGACAGACAGGTAACCAGTCTATCACAGGGCTGACATGTAGAGACAGACAGGTAACCAGTCTATCACAGGGCTGACATGTAGAGACAGACAGGTAACCAGTCTATCACAGGGCTGACATGTAGAGACAGACAGGTAACCAGTCTACCACAGGGCTGACATGTAGAGACAGACAGGTAACCAGTCTATCACAGGGCTGACATGTAGAGACAGACGGGTAACCAGTCTATCACAGGGCTGACATGTAGAGACAGACAGGTAACCAGTCTATCACAGGGGGCTGACATGTAGAGACAGACAGGTAACCAGTCTATCACAGGGCTGACATGTAGAGACAGACAGGTAACCAGTCTATCACAGGGCTGACATGTAGAGACAGACAGGTAACCAGTCTATCACAGGGCTGACATGTAGAGACAGACAGGTAACCAGTCTATCACAGGGAGACATGTAGAGACAGACAGGTAACCAGTCTATCAAAGGGCTGACATGTAGAGACAGACAGGTAACCAGTCTATCACAGGGCTGACATGTAGAGACAGACAGGTAACCAGTCTATCACAGGGCTGACATGTAGAGACAGACAGGTAACCAGTCTATCACAGGGAGACATGTAGAGACAGACAGGTAACCAGTCTATCACAGGGAGACATGTAGAGACAGACAGGTAACCAGTCTATCACAGGGAGACATGTAGAGACAGACAGGTAACCAGTCTCTCACAGGGAGACATGTAGAGACAGACAGGTAACCAGTCTATCACAGGGCTGACATGTAGAGACAGACAGGTAACCAGTCTATCAAAGGGCTGACATGTAGAGACAGACAGGTAACCAGTCTATCACAGGGAGACATGTAGAGACAGACAGGTAACCAGTCTATCACAGGGCTGACATGTAGAGACAGACAGGTAACCAGTCTATCACAGGGCCGACATGTAGAGACAGACAGGTAACCAGTCTATCACAGGGCTGACATGTAGAGACAGACAGGTCCATCCTGCATGTCTTTGGACTGTGGTAGGAAGCTGGAGAACCCGGAGAGAACCCACGCTTACACGAGGAGAACATGCAAACTCCACACAGAAGGAACCCGAACCCGACCCGGGAAAAGAACCCGGGACCCTCTCGCTGTGAGGCGACAGTGCTACCCACTACACCACCGCCCTCCTGATTATTTATGAGTTAATAAATAATTTCCCAGTTCCATCAAATGGATTTAATTTGAACATATCATTCTGAAAACGATCCACAGGAACCTTTGACATTTGACAGTTGGAATGATGAGCTTCATCTTTGTGACCAGATTTATTTCATATTTCTGCCTCCATTTCTTTCCTCTGACTCCAAAATAACAGCTCATTAAATATTTACATCTGTAATTTGTCTCAGATGTGTGATGCATCAGCCTTTGAGTCTCCAGAAGAAGAGGAGGACACTGACAGTCCGGGTCCAGGTCCAAGTCCAGGTCCAAGTCCAGGCAGAGGAAACTGCAGCCCACAACACGAGCGTCAGGAACCTTGCTCACCTTCCACCGACGACTGGACGGGAAGTCCCCGAAAACGCACTCAGACCCTGCCCACCTTCAACTGCCCCCTCACCGGCATGGCAGCCAAGACCGACGCCCTCAACCGGTGGAGTCACATCCAGGAGAGCGTGGAGGAGAAGAGTGGGACGCTGTCGGAGGACATTTTTAAGATCCTGGACCTCCGGAGTTCCGGATCGTTGTTCAGGAAGGCTCACACGGGTGGAGTGAGTGAGAGGACATTTATAGCCACAGCAGGAAGTGGCAACACATGTTCGCCTTCTGCTGACTCCCAAAAACCGGCCAGTAACTCCCCACTGTCCCGGGTTCTGACCGTTCAAAAGAGTCTGGGGACCGTTGCAGGGATGGCTTCAGTCGAGCAGGTCAACAACGGCAGGTCTGTGCAGAAGAAAGAAAGCCAGCAGCCTATCGGCAGGTGAGTCCACGCCTAACGGGCTCCACGCCGACCCTCACCAACCGTTACACCTGGAAAATAGTCCATTACAATGTTTTCAGGTGGAAACGTGACCAAAGAAGTAGGGGTGTGAATCTTTGGCTTCACTTCGATTCGATTAACGATACAGTCGTTGGCGATTCGATTCAAGGACGATATTTTTTTTTGTAATGATTCGATTCGATTCTGTAAACCACGATTCGATTCAGTAACTTGTAACCAAAATTCTATATCCATGAAATAAACATGCAATAATGCAAGTGAGACTATCTGTATTCTTCTGAAAGGTGAAAAATAACATATTTATTCTAGAAAAAAGTAAACCTGCATAATATTTTATGCTGAATACAAAAATGTAATTAAACATTGCTCAGTTATTTTGAACATTATTAAATAGACTACATGCTGGCAGGGGAGAGTGTCTTAAACATATTAAAACATTAATCATAAGTAAGAATCATGATTCATCCCATTAAATGCATTTATATCGATTATTGGTGAAGCCAAAACGATTCATTCTATTTATTTATTTTAGCAGATTGATTTAGTAGAATCTATAGGACTGACGATCGATTCATCGATTAATCGAATGAATCGTTACACCTCTACAAAGAAGACCTAAGACCTAAGGATTAAGTAATTGCAAGGGTATTTTTAAGGACATTTGCAACCATACTGATACTGCTATTGGAAAGAAACAAAAAGTTAAAAGATGAATTATATTCAAGATTTTCCCCCCAAGATTTTGTGTGTGGCACCTGCAAATGTTTTGACAACTTTTGTTTCATTTTCAGTTTCATTTTTTAAATAAATATTATAAAGTGGATATTTTTGTTGTGCAATATATCTTGACGGATCATCTTAATTTCAGGTAACTCCTAAAACAAGTGCTTATGTTAGGCAGTGGCAGTAATATTTTGGACTTTTGTTTTTGCCATGATGAGGACTATATGACATGGATAGTTTCCAGGATCGAGTGAATAGCTATTTAGACCCTTTACTGTATGTCTGAACTGTTCGTTTGTGTCCTCACTGTCTCTTGCAGTCTGCAGCAGAACAGGGATCTGAAGATAAATTCGGGAGAATTGCACGACATTGCCGAACTGATGTCCTGCCTGAAAGAAGCAGAGCGCAGCCGAGACGAGGCCCAGAGACGCAACTTGGAGCTCCAGTCCACCCTGGCGGCAGAAAGCCGCCAAGTGGCCGATCTGAAGATCTGCCTGAGAAACGCAGAGCACCACCGAGACGAGGCCCAGAGACGCAACGAGGAGCTGACAAAAGAAATTCAGCGGTTCCTCGACAAAGAGCCATAAACTCCAACCTAACGGCGATTTTCAGACTCAGTAGTCTGTGGATTTGTGACTCTGTCTAAGGGAGCTCATTTCACATGAACTGGTTGTGGAAAACAGTGTTGTCCTCCAGTGGGATCACACTGGATCGTTTCCATTTGAGCTCTGTTTGGTCTTCAAGATAAATTATTGGCTCATTTGTTTGTGCTGGTGGAGAAAGTCTGAAGAGGTCTAATTAGGTGTTGATGTCACTATTCACATTAAAGACATTAATAACAAGTCTGGTGTGTCAATGTCTCTGACCCTTAGATCCGAGGTCAAATGGACTGAAGTAATGTTAATGGTGGACAGTACAAATATGTAGAGTGGCTATTATTTGATGTTTCATTGCAGTGGTAAATTAATAAAACAGCACACACAATTAAGCGTTTCTTATTGATGTATAAAAACATGTACCTTTTGTATCTGTACATCAATGCTGAAAAGGAGTAATCTCTTGTTAGCTTAGTTTAGCATGAAAGCTAGCTAACGTTGCTAAGTAGCACCCAGGCGGCAACCTCTGCTTCTGAAAAGTGAAGACAAAGCATTCTCTCTGCTGGCCATCAGGGGGCGACTCCTCCACTTGTAAGAATCGCATAAAAGTCTATGAGAAAATGACTACTTGATTTATTATCACAGTAAACATTGTAAACATGAGTTTATGGTCTCAATCTCTAGGTTCAAGTCTTCAATCCAGCATGTCAATTTAGTAAATTATGGTCCCTTTAGAGTCCAACAGACCAGAAAGCAGAGTATAGTTGAGGGCGTGGATAACTCGTGATTGACAGGTTGCTACCGCGGCGTTGCTACCACACCTAGGCTACCATGCTATCAATGCAGTTAGCTACTAAGATGACACTTAGCTGTAAGGTGCACCGTGTCCAACACTGCTGTGTCTGCTGGTTATGTATTAGGCAATTTTTCTGTTAATGTCATAATGACAAAGTTGTGTTAATATGTCAATTTTCAAATATACAATTGATCAGGAGTGCATTGGCTTCCTTAAGAAACTATTAGCCTGACATATATATATATATATTGAAGTATTTTGTGGTGATGGTGCTTCTATCTAGCAAGAGTTAGTTTTCTATACATTTTCCATCTTAAACAGCTCACCATTGTGTGGGAAAAATAGATGATATTTTATTTAATGTGGGCACAACATGTTGTCTGCTGGAAGGTCAAAGCCCAAATCAGGCCTTCATAAATCCCCATTTGATACACCCGAAGGACCTTAATACTGACCATATGGATGGGACCGAGTGAATGTGTGTGTGTGTGTGTGTGTGTGTGTGTGTGTGTGTGTGTGTGTGTGTGTGTGTGTGTACAAAATTACATTATCAAGCCTTCTTGTGGCCACCAGGAAGAAGTGAGGCAGCAGTTGAACAGAGTGACAGATAACAGCATGCCTGTCAACTGTCAACCTGGCAGATGAGTGGCAGAGGCAGGAAACGCTCATTCCTTCCCATCTCTGTGACGCGCCGCAATCAGGAGTGTATCTGTAGGTCACTCAAAGAAGCTCAGGAATGAAGGACAGTTGTGTAGTGGGATGAGAGTTCAGGTGACGAACGGAACAGTTATTCAACTCATTATGAATTTGATAAGCAAACCAGCCCCTTGACTCCATGTTGGCAGCAGTGCCAGACAGTCTGCTCGGTCATGTACATGTCTTGCTCAGTGGACCCCTGGCCAAACGTGCCTTACGACCATGCTCTTGCATTTTTTTAAGGCTCCTCTTGTTCCCAGATATCCCATTTCAGACACAATGTGATTTTATCAGAAAAGGAAGTTCACAGAGAACATTTTACCCATAGACTGTATAAGAAGTGGACGTAGTCAAGAAGTCCCCCAGTGGTTTGTGCACTCTGGTTTTGAAGCCCCAAGTTTGGCATTTTGGCAGTTGCCATCGTAGAATTTTTGCCACCAGTGAAGGAAGTGACCATATTTGGACTGCGAAAGAGCAACGGCTGGATCCAATGAACACAAGCAGCAGAGCAGCACCTGAAGCAGCAACCTTACTGGATCTGGATCCATGTGGTTTCTGGTGTGAATCTGTTAACAAAGTCAGCTTCATAATTCAAATTAACTTTACAGCT
Source organism: Eutrigla gurnardus (assembly GCF_963514095.1). Taxonomy (NCBI): domain Eukaryota; kingdom Metazoa; phylum Chordata; class Actinopteri; order Perciformes; family Triglidae; genus Eutrigla; species Eutrigla gurnardus. The sequence goes on along the minus strand of NC_139936.1, from coordinate 24,143,278 downwards.
AAGTGTTAAAGTCAAGTTAAAATAGCTACCTGTAGCGTGGCCGCTGTAGTGACCTGTATGGTAGCCACACACTAAAGCATACCCTGGTTTATGGTCTATTTGACTCTAAATGGACCATCATTTATGAAATGAATAGTTGCTGCTATGTTGAATGAACATAAATTATTATTTTCCACAACTCTTTCGTCCTCATGCTGATTGAAATGTCCTCCACCTCACCGTCAGTATCTTTCCTCCTTGATCATTAAGGCCTCACACCTCATTGCATTTCAATTTCATTTGGCCAAGCGTTGTCTAATAGATATATCCTGTTACATTTAGCAATAACAACAGAGCCTTGGTGTATTTTGTCAAACAGAAATGGTCAATGGAGCCTAGACGGCAGCTCGCAGAACTCGACCATTTACAAAGCAAACAAACAAATGAAGATTATCAACCCTGGAGCACCCACCCAAACAAAATAGCGCTTCCACAAGGAAGAGGCTACATGACCGTGTTTACAAAATCCTCATTAAGGAAGTTGTGAGATAACACACGCTCATGTGCATCGCACAAAGTTGAAGGCACGCACGCACACACACAAACACACACACACACACCCCAGCAAAGAGACCATAAGCACTGAGCAATGCAGAGCCCACCATATCATAGATAAGGGACAGAAAGAAAGAGCTGGGAAGAAGAGAGCAGAGCCCAGAGAGAGACTGACAGAGGAGAGGACACAACAGAAATGACTCGGACGGACAAAGACAAGCCTTGGCCACCCTGTCACCGGAACCGCAGCCCTGTCGCAGAAGACTTCAAAAGGTGTGCGCAAGAATAAATGCTGTGAAATCTGGAGTGAGGCAGCAGGAACACACACTCCTGCAGAGAGTCTCACACTGGTCAGTGCAAGGGTCAGCAACACTATTGTCTACTGCCGAGGATCCAGAACTTTCTTTGCCCATAGATGAACTGACCACAATTTCAATTAACCTTTGGATTAAGGTGTTCAGAGACCACAATCATTTTTTTCTTGCTGCTGCGTAGAAAAACCCAAAAGGGCATCAACTAGGAAGCTGCAGATTGTTGTTCCCATGGCGAGCATTTGGGTCTCTCGACTGGGAACCGTCTGCAGCTCCAGGACTTGGCTCTTGCTGTTTTCCATGCTGCTGCTCCAGGGGCTCTGTGGACAGAGCAGCCCGATCTCCATTACCCATCAGAGACATCGCCCTGCTCCGGGGCTGGGAGACGGGCATGGAGGGGTGGTGGATCCATCAGTGCTGGAACAGGACAACAACATGAACATGCAGAGCTTGCTGGAGAGCCTGAAGGAACAGTTTCTGCGGACTTTCAACCTTTCTGGTTTGGGTCTTCCTCCACTGCCTCCTGGAAGCACACGAGAAGAGCCGCCTGAGTACATGATGGAGCTCTACAACCGATTTGCTAATGACCGCACTGCGATGCCCTCCGCCAACATCGTCCGCAGCTTCAAAAATGAAGGTAAAGATCCTTTGTTCCATATGATAATGCCCCTGTTGATAATATAGATTCTTAGTGGCTGCCAAGTTTATTGAATATATTCATGAAATTTTTTATTTAAATATTATTATCATTATATTATTAATATTTCCTTCACCACACTCTGGTCTGCCAGTCCAAAGCATCTAAGGAGTGAAACTGAGAAGAAGTGTCCTCCTGTATATGTGTGCTATATTAAGTTTGCGTTACCAAAATGTAGTTGTTTAAATCCAAGCCTTTAATCTGTTTCTTGTTACTTCTCTGTGCTAGTTAGTGGTCGTATCAGAATGCCCCTCTTATTTTGAAATGTAACACCTTGCAAACATTCTAAGATAATAGTTCAATGGTAATGAGGAGGATCAGTTGGGTTAGGTTCAGTTAAAATTTGATCATTTATTTCTCTTTCCCAGATTCATCTCCCAGCATTGTGGGTGTTGGAGGCGTAAGGCGTCACCCGCTCCTCTTCAACGTGTCAGTCCCCCATCATGAACACATCGCAGCAGCCGAGCTTCGACTCTACACCCTTGTCCAGACTGACCGCCACCTCTATGCCGGTGTGGATCGCAAGGTCACTATTTACGAACTGGAATTGCACGTCGGGGAAGGCAACATAACCGAGGAGAACACGGTGAGAGGCGATGGATTCAGAGGGCAACAAGAGTGGATTGAGCTGGTGGAGTTGGCTTCACGCCAGGTCTATGGCACTGATAACGGCTGGGAGGCCTTTGACCTCACTGCTGCTGTTCAACGCTGGCGGAAGGCTGAGCTTGGAACCACGCACCGGTTGGAAGTGCACATTGCCAGCATGGCTAATGAAGATAATGTTCAAGGTATGACCGAGGACAACAAAGACTCAAATCCCCCTGAAGGAGACATGAAGATTGACACCAGCCTTGAGGAGAAACACAAACCTCTTCTGATTATTTTCTCTGATGACCAGAGTAGTGATCACCGCGATGACAAGCGCGAGCTGAACGAGATGATTGACCACGAAACCTCCGACATGGTGGTCCAGAACGATTTGGGGATGGGCCTGGATGGATTGTGGGGGGAGCTGGGGAGGGACAGGGATGGGGGAGATGAAGAAGCTGAGCCAGATGAAGAGGACCTCATACAAATGCGCTCCAATCTGATCTACGACACCGCATCACGCATCCGTCGCAATGCCAAGGGAAACCACTGCAAGAAGCAATCTCTGTACGTAGAGTTCAAAGATATTGGCTGGGACAGTTGGATTCTGGCACCCACCGGTTACGAAGCATTTGAGTGCACCGGTATTTGTTCCTTCCCGCTGACAAAGCACGTCACGCCCACCAAGCACGCCATTGTCCAGACATTGATCAACATCAACAGTCCTCAGAAGGCGGCACGAGCTTGTTGTGTGCCCACCAAGCTGGACCCCATCTCCCTGCTGTACTTGGATGACACAGGCGTTGTCACCTACAAGTACAAGTTCGAAGGCATGGTGGTGGCTGAGTGTGGCTGCAGATAGTCCAAGCCTCTAGAGAGTTTAACTCTCCGTAAAAGTCTTACAGAGGAACGACACAGAACTAACAGTAAGCTGAAAAATGAGGTTAAAGCCTAATCTGTCTTCAACGAAAGGACAACTGTTGGAATCTCTGTAAGGGTTCTCAGTGAGATTGGAAGTGTACATTCACTATTCATGAAACTATGTGCGCTTTGAATGAAGATGTTTCACACAGTGGAATAACTGCAGAGCGACAGTCACCCGACAGTGATGCCAAGGTGTGTCCTCATACCCACAAGAATGAAAAGGAACAAGACCTCCCAAAGGACCAACCCAGTACATCCGACAGTGTGTGCAGCCTGGTGGGAACCAGTGGGCCAGTTGGTCCCCTCCCTCTCCTTCCCCCTGACATCTGTCTTCCTCTCCACTTATCTCTGGCCTCCCCGCTCGATGCAAACACTAATCAGCACTTCATGTGTCCTGGCGCTGTGAAATGACCCCCGTGAGGCAACCTGACAAGGCATGAAATCTCCAGGCCCACCTCCTGCCTCCTGCAGCCTCCTGATACGTCAGCACTGTGCAGGGGTCCTATGTGGAAGGGTTATCTATCCCAATCCTGTTTCCCACTTCACATGCCTCTATTCCACTCCCCCTAGCTACAGCGATAGCAAGGTGTGGGGGTTTGAGAAACATGCATGCCACCACTCACGCTTGGAGAACTGGACGGCATTCTGGGCAACTTCTGAGGTGGTGAGATGGGGGAGTGGAACAGGACAAAAGGCTGTCCACATTCCTAGGCAACAAACAATCTTAAGTCTCTGACCTAGTACCATGTGTCCTGACATCTCCAACTCCTCAGTTGATCCATCACTTTTATGGTAAAAATGGCCATTTGGACAGTTATTATATTACGGCCAAACACAAGAGTGGAAGAGGGGCCACCTTGTCTCAAAAGAAATACAATTACAGAAATACACTGTCTTCGTTTAAAAGCCTTTTGATACCTCTGCTGCAAATAAAAGACTATTTATTGTTCTAATTTATTAATTTTTACAACAGAGTAGATAACTGTATCTGTACATTTGTAAGTTACTTAATGTAGAGGAGGTTTTGTATCCATGACAATGCATTTGCAGCACAAAGTGAATTATGTTGGGAAGAGAAATGGTAATGATTTCTAAAACAATAAAGAACAATTACTGAACAAATCATATTTGGAAAGTCTCCTTCACTGATCCTCACTGTTTTTAGAAAGTTTACGCGTCATCAAAATGTCATTGGGATTAGCTCATATCAAGATGAACGTAAATATTTGGAGCTAAATTACCACAGAGATGTTGTTTTTCACAGTTCATTTTACATGCTCTATTTCCCACATTACAATGATCAATCAGAGCATCTTGGTTTGTCAGCTTTCCTTTCCATTATTTAAGAAATAAGCTGCTGAACCAATGATACAATGCATTGCTGACATTCAGATCATTTAGTCTGACAGTATCAGCTCGTGGGTCATAGTTCATACATGACACACAAACAAAGAACCATGGGAAACCGTGTGGAAGGCCCGCTAATGAACAAAATGGATGGCCTGCTGCTCACATTGACAGCTAGCAGATGCAGACAGCTGTGATGGAAAACCTGTTCACCAAGACAAAACAAAGATCTGGACTCCAGTATCTCTTTCTGTTCTCACTCAATTTTCTATGAATGTCCTCTAGATTGCAAGGGTGGTTTTTTTCGTGCACCAACGCACATTTAAAAAATAAATAAAGGCTACACATCAGAGGCCGTCGCTGTTAAAAATGAGTCACACTTCTGTTCTATGAAAGGTGAGATGTCTGTGCTCTGTTTGGGTAAACTCCACAGCTACAGCAGCAGAACTGAGGATGAACGATAAACAAGACAAAGACACAGACGATGGATTCTGCAACCCATGACCAATCCTAATGCAGTCATTATAGTCACTAATTAGTAATAGTTAACAAAAGGTCAGGTAAAAGGTATGTGAGGGGTAAATAACACCATTTCTACGTCCCATCTTTACAGAATGATGATTCCTGTTCTGAACGTGTGCACAGATTTCCCCTCTATGTGCAAGTCAAACTGTGTGTGTCATAACTGGAGTTCCAGAAACATGTTACAGTAGTGTTGACTGTTCAAAGCCTTTGGCAGCAGCCCACAGATGACAAGTGCACTGAGATGTGTCAGAAAGCAGACGAGTCACTGACTGACCTCTCGCGTAAGATGAGAGCAGAGGTCTTCTAAATATGGCAACAGACCAGAGGGCAAGGACCTCGGCCAGCTACTCAGGAGGTCTCAGCTATGTAAAGGCTCACTAATTGAATATTTACAGAATAGTGGAAGAAATCTGGCCTTTGTCACTGAATGGCAAACTTTCAGGAAATATGAAGAAATGGGAAGTCTGATGATAAGGCCTGGTGCAGTGCTCTGTGCTATTTCCTCTCTCTCTTGTTTTGTAGCGGCCCCCTGCCGTCGACAAATATTTTTTAATCGTTCTCCTGGAGTGTATGAAGCATATGTCCAGAGGAGCACATTTAACAAACAAGTAAACAAACTGAATGCCTCAAAAATGTACAGACGTTTCAAAGTGCGTCATATTCCCGTAGCGGTCGGGTGCCCGGCATCGTGACCTCGGCTGCTGGTTGTTGACGTGTGTCTCGCTGTGAACGTGTGTTTTGGTGGGTCATCCGAAGCTGCACGACTCGCCCTGGCTCTGACGTGACGTCTGTAATAGGGCCTGATTGTTTCCGTTTTGGGTCACATGTTTATCATTCCATCTCTTGGTAACACCACCACCCAGCGCTCATCTCCCGCTCTCATCTCTTCGTTTCCCATGAAACACACACTCGGCCCAGCATTTCTTCATGAGCATGTATGAAAAACACCTTTTAACAATTTGAATTTGACTCTGAGGTTGTGCAATTTCCTAAAAACGCCCACTGGAGGAGTTAGAAATGAAAAACAGATGTTCGCCGTCGATCACGCGATGACTACAGCGCTTTACAGAACATTGCGTTCAGTTCAAGTCAACTGTCCATCATTAAAAGTAATGATTTGCACTCACTGGAGACCCCCCCTCCAAAAAAAAAAAAAAAAAACCCAAAACAAATTACAAGTCATTACTGAGATGGCTGGTAGCCTACGTGTGAGAAAAGTCCAATTTATAATTATTGTTTTATTACATGTTAAAATCACACTCATTAAGAAATGTTGCATCAACTGGTTATCTCTAAGCATTGCTCCCTGTGGTGAGTCATTAAGTGTTAGACATATCTCACTGTGATGAAGCGCAGAGCAATCTGGAGCTCATTGCTCTCCTTTCATGTGAACGCAGCAGGGATGCCAAGGCAGAGGTAGCTCCAACTCATCCGGGCTGATCCCAGCTGTGGTCTGTTGAACAGAAACCCAGAGGGACGCTGTGATTGTCGGCTTTTAAAGGCTCTGATGACGATGTACCTCTTGTAGAACAAATTACAAAGGTTAGGAATCCAAAAAAGGGACTGAAAGGCTTCTCGAGAAAAAAAACACATGGTTTTTATTACTCAGTGAAATCCACATGGAACCATTTAACAGCGAGTAGACAGCTGAGAGGGCCCGCAGCATAAATATCACTAACTGCAGCAGTACAACAGAAACCTGAGCCTGTGGCGCACTAAAATCTGTGTATGTTTTCCCATGCATAGATGAAAGAATATAGCACTGAAGAGATTCTTTACAATATATTCATCAAGAAAATATGGTACAAACTATACAACGGCCTTTGGCTCAGGTATCAAATCATTTAGTGATAAAAGAAATAGTTTGGGGAAATCTTAGCTTTCCTGCCACTGCTGACTAATCAGAGAGGTCACTCATGTCTGTACATGCTAAATGTGAAGCAGCAGCCAGTTTAGCTTATCTTAAAATAAAGACTGGAAACTGGGGGAACAAGATCCACTAAGTAGGACTTTAAATTCACCTCGTTTGTTTAATCTGTCAGGTTTGACGGTTTGTTTGACTGTTTCTTGGCCAGGCGAAGTCACTTCCTGGAGTCTCCGCTGAGGCAGGCTAGCAGTAAGCTAAGCTGCCGGTTGGAGTTACCGATTGTAATGTACAGACTTGAATGTGGCACAAAAGTGCTTGAGTAATGTGGCATGAGTGAATATCAGCTTCAGACTTTCACTTAAAGGTCATAACATTTTTATGTAAACGAATAATAAAAAAATAAAAAAAACATCCATAAAGCTTTTTGAAAGGTGCAGAATCAAAAGTATCACTTCTTGTGAAAAACATTTTTTGATTGTGAATTAATAATGTAATGTAATTAAGGTTTTGTTTACCTCTGTGTGGCTGCGGCTTCTAGCAAGGCTTGTGAGCCAATAGAATAACAACGTTGGTATCACATGGTATGTAAGTCAGGGGTCAAGAGTATTTGGGGTTGCCAGTTAGTGTGGAAAAACACCAACGGAAAAATGGCTGAGTTTGCTGGTAAGCGGGTAGCATTTCGGTACCAATTTTCAACCTATATTCTATTGCATACACTTCAAAGACAAGATATTTAATGTTCAAACTAATACACTTTAGTTTTGTTCAAATATTCACTCATTTTGAATTTGATGCCTGCAACATGTTCCAAAAAAGCTGTGACAGGGCCATGTTTACCACTGTGTTTCATCACCTTTCCTTTTAACAACTCTTAATAAGTGTTTGGGAACTGAGGACACTAATGTTGAAATGTTGTAGGTGAAATTCTTTCCCATTCTTGCTTGATGTACGACTTCAGTTGCTCAACAGTCCGAGGTCTCCATTGTCATATTTTGCACTTCATAATGCACCACACATTTTCAGTGGGAGACAAGTCTGGACTGCAGGCAGGCCAGTCTAGTACCCGCACTCTTTTACTACGAAGCCATACTGTCTGAACACGTGCAGAATTTGGCTTGGCATTGTCTTGCTGAAATGAACAGGGACTTCCCTGAAACCAACCTTGCTTGGATGGCAGCATGTTGCTCCAAAACCTGTATGTACCTTTCAGCATCAACGGTGCCTTCACAGATGTGCAAGTTACCAATGCCATGAAATCTCTTAATTCCGTGCAGTTGTACGTTAAGAAACGTTGTTCTAAACTGCTGGACTATTTGCTCATGCAGTTGTTCACAAAAGACCTGTCCAAACAGGCATTCCTCAACTTTCCCAGGCTTCTGTTGCCCCTGTCACAGCTTTTTTGGAACGTGTTGCAAGCATCAAATTCAAAACGAGTGAATATTTGCAAAAGAACAATAAAGTTGATCAGTTTGAACATTAAAAATCTTGTCTTTGTAGTGTCAGTAGTTCAATTGAATATAGGTTGAAAATGATTTGCAAATCATTGTATTGTGTTCTTATTTACACAACGTCCCAACTTCATGGAGTTGTACATGAAAGCATATGAAACCACCTGGATACACTCCCAAGACCAGTTGCACATGAGTTCAGCCATGTGTTCATAGTATCACTGTCTTGATTTATTGTCTTTCCTGCTCTCGTGCTGCATTCACTTGATACTGAACAGCTGCAGATACGAGAGTTAGAGTGCCATTGTCGGGTGTCACATTGGACACTGTCCACCTGAACATGACGCTTGTCCATGGATTTGGTGAATTCTAGGATAACAAAAAGTCTCAACACTATAGGATGTATGACTGAAATGGGAATGGTTGGTTTGCTGTAAACCAATGGGATGAGATATCCTCATGAAGTGTGAAAAGCTGAAGAGGAACACCACAATGTGCAGAAAATATCCTTCATTGCATATTGGGCAGAAGAGCGCTGGTTCAATCCCCGGCTCCTCCAGTCCACATGTCTAAGTGTCCGTGGACAATACTGTCCCAAAGGCTTGCACCATCGGTCTGTTAATGTGTTCCTGATGGGCACTTGTTACGACCATCTCTGCCATCAGTGCCATCAGTATGAATGTGCGTGTGTGATTGGCTGAATGCTGACATGTACTGTAAAGCGCTTCGAGTGGTTGGAAGACTAGAAAAGTGAAATATTAAAGCAGGTTCATTTGCAGCTTCTCTAGCAATCCCCAGCTGGGTGTTTGGGACCGGTTCGTCACTGGACGTGAATGCTGCACCGGTGCGCGGTACGTTCCCCACAGGAGGTCCCAGTGGGTGAAGTAGGGGGCGTAGTTGACAGTGTGGAGCGTATGGTGGGCTTGGTGGTAGGGGGCTCCTCCCAGACAGGGCAGCAGTCTGTGCAGAGCCCAGGGCAGTTCATAGCCACAGTGGTCCTCCACCGCCAGCCAGCTGTTAGCGAGGTGGAAGAAGGCTTCGCTGAGCGGGTGGCAGCCCACCGCCCAGGCGCTGCACAGAGCCAGCAGCAGCAGAGACAGCAGCTCCAGTGAGCCGCTGTCCTGAGCGGCCAGAGCAAAGGTCACGTGGTGCTGGTGGTGCAGCTGGTGGGCGGTGCGGTAGAGCCAGGGAACCCTGATGAGAAACACACAAACACATGTCTATGCTTATACGCTTCATTCATAATCAATACAATAATCCAGGAACAGTATGGAATCAGTGTATCTGTGGCAGTTTACTAGTTCTACTGCTAATTATTAATAATGTTGCAGCTTATTGAAAGGCAACTGTCAGGACACTTAGTTCAGGAGGAAGGGGCGCAAAATGTATCTGTCCCTGATGACGTCATAGTGATTGAGACTCAAATGATTGAACTAACACATTGTGTCCCAATTCAAATTCGAGGACGACGTAGACCTTGGTGGGCTACGTCAGCCGGGTCCTTTGAAGACCCCAAAGGCCGAACCAAGCATGTCATAATGTCAGAATGTTTCATAATGAGACGGTCTGGTCTACAGAGTAATTCCTGCCAGCATGATTTAACTGCTCATTATTAATATTACTGTGAACAAAGGCGAATGTTTTCAAAGTCATTGTTATAACTGTATTGTATTATTAATAACTCACATCAGTACTCTGTCTTGGCAAGTACTGAAATGTAAGTACTTGTACTTTTCAGTGCATCTCTATTTGACGAGGCTTCACATTCTGGTGCATACTTCTGTCGTTTTCCATTCCCACAACAACATACAGAGAAGATGGGAATTTTTCAGGTGTATTTACGAATGGTGATAAATCATGATTAATCCACAGCTACCTTGTGATTAATCTGATTAAAAGTTCCATCATTTGACAGCCCTAGCTTTAACATGTAAAACAACAATAACAAACAAAATGAAGTTAAATGAAGAGTACATAATACTAAACACAATACATAAAATTCTAATAAACAACAAATATATCACAAAATAAAATGACATATCCTGCCCCTTTTCCACAACTCAAACAATCAAATCATATGTATCAAATAAAGTAATATAATAACGTTAGTTCCTTCTTCTGCCGTGAGTTCTCTTCTTCCCTTTCCTGTCAACGAGGCGACGGAGCGGCAAAGGTGACAAACACAGTTAAAATCAATATTTAACTGTGATCATCCTGCATTAATGCCTTCATTTTGACCGTCCTACTGCAAACTAAACTAAAAAACATATTATTAATTTTATTCCATGTTATGATGGAGGATGTGCTTCATCAGCTGATGATATATTACAGGTGCGAGTGTATTTCTGCTGCATCATATATGCTGAACCAATCGCATCCCTCGTTGCCATATTGATTAAAGTGTCACCGGCACGCAATGAATCTTGGGATAAGTTGGACGGTGAAGGATCTCTCAGATGGATCCTCTGAGTCAGGAAAAGAAGGTTGCATTTCTCTGCTGCACTTGAACGTTGCATCGGGACAGCGTTGTTGTCTCAGCAGCTGTGGTGCATGCAGCCTTCAGGTGCAGCGTCTGAATTGGGACACAGCTAATGTAGAGTAGAAGTTGTAAGGCATGGGGGGCTAAAGAAAGATCCAATGAGATGAGTTGCATTGTGAAAAATGCAATTATTATTTTTAAATTGTATTTATTTAATGTGGAATTCAATGTTTTTGGAGCTTTATATGAGGGACTAAAAGTTAGGATATCTCAGGCTTTGCTGCTTCAGTGTTGATCTTTTGGAAGTCCCTCATCTAGTAAACATGGGACCATATGAACATTTCAGGTGACGATAATTTATCCCAAAATATTTGCAATTCAGGATATTATAATTAGAATCATCAAAATATGATTAAAATAAATTAAATGCAGTTGTAAGCAAGTAAAGTGATTTTTATTGTGTATATCAGGCTCCATTTTCCCTTCTCTGCCATGATAGTGAGCTAAACACCTTCTTCAATTCACTAATGTGATGATATTTAAGATTATTCACCGTGATTAATGTGATTGTTTTTCATCATGAGCTGTGATAAAATCCTATTTTATCCCATCCCTGACTTAGAGGTTCACTTGAGCAGCACTTTAAAACCCATCTCATGGCTCTTGACTGTTTAGCAATGTTTCAGAAACAATATCACTGAAACATTTTTCATTAAGCATGTTATTTGCCATTCTAATCCCATTTAATGTCATCAGATTTGTCATTGGACCACACAGCTTATCAGATGAACTCATTCTCAATGGGAGGCACACAGAGATGGATTAGAACAAAGTATTTGGAGTATGGAAAAGAAGTACAACAATTGTAAATATCAGGAAGAAATACTGAATTAAAAGTATACCACAAACTACTCCATCACAAAGTCCCTGTATAAAGAAGGTTATGCTATGGTTTCATAACTATTATTGTCTGATGAATGGAGGCATACTGCAGTAAACAAGTACACTGGTTCCCTCTTAAGTGTAGATGTTTAGCCAAAGACTAAAGGTACAGTTCAAATACCTCTGAAGTGTACTTAGGTGCAGTAGGACCATATGCGGACTGTGGAGGAGATCTGATGAACACAAGCAGCAGAGCAGCAACGTTACTGGATCTGGATCCATGTGGATTCTGGTGTGAAGCTGTTAACAAAGCTAGCTTCATAATTCAAGTCAACTTTACAGATGTGTTATATGGTATATGTATACACTTCAACTGCCCAACGTTGCTCTTCCCTTTTTAAAACACTAGCGCCATGGACTACATGTGTGAATAGGGCCCCCGCAGCCACTAGGGGGGCCCCAAGCTGCAAGTTTATTATTATTTTTTTTATATGCATCTGTTCCATTTAGTGACACAAAAGTACCTCATTGTTTCTATCTTTTATTATAATTTCCTGTAGGTTTAACTTGCTTGGGTCAATTGAGATGAGAGGTTTTCACAAATGTAGGCTGTTTTCCTCTTAAAGTGTAACAGGATCATCTAAAGGTTTGGAATCCCCCCCACCCCCACCCCTCATCGTAGTTTGACAAAATAGGGCCCAACAAAGGGAAGAAACGGCTCTGGGCTCTTTTAAACTGTATTATGTAAATTATGAATCCTACGTTTCCTCTTAATGGGCTTGACTAGTACACAAATAACCTACATGGGTGCAGATGAGGGATGGGACAATACAGGAATTTATCCTCGTGTCATCATCATCATCATCATCATCATCATCTCATCATCATCATGTGAATTTCCATCATTGCGTCATCATAAATAAAAGCTGTCAGATATGAAGGTAGAGAAGCTAAAACAAACTTTAAAACGGTATTTATACTTTAATAATGCAAGGAGACCTGATGAATTATCTTATTTAAGATGCTTTTATTACTTTTACACTAAAACAGATGTTCACCAATAATAGATGTCTTATCTAATAAAAATATTTATGTGCCATCTTTTAGAGCTTTACGCGCATTTTGACGATTATCGGGCTAATATCGTGAATCGTAATGATTTTGTCCAGGATGCTCGTGAAGCTTACCTGTGCATGAGGACGTGCCATAGAAAGAAGAGCGTGTCAAAAAGCAGCAAAGACGCGAAGACCTCCACAAAGAGCTGCCAGCAGGACGGAGCCAGCGGCGGCAGCGCGGGGCTCCTCACGGTGTTTAACAGCGCGGTGGCCGGAAGGACGGTGGTCAGGTATCTCCACAGCAACCTCAGAAAACAGTCCAACCATCGGCGGAGCGGCGGCGGCGGACCCGAGCCTGCAGCGAGCCTCCAGGAGCAGACCCGCGGACAGACGCTGCCCAGCGCGTCCAGCGCGAGGAAAGGTGCGCAGAGCAGCACGTGGATGAAGAAGGCGTAGGACGCAGACAGGTAAGGGGAGAGCAGGATCTCCTCCTGGCCCGCTCTCATGGACTCCCACAGCCCCTGGAGGAGAGGCGCATCTGCCCCCCCATGCTCCGCGGAGGACGCATTCATCACGCGTCCAGCCTCACCATCTCCTGCAGCTTCTCTCAGGGCACGGATCAACTCTCACCAGAGAAAAAGCCTTTTTTATATATAAATATTTAGAAAATGCAGTTATATTTCACCCTTGTGACTATGAGTTATGTCACTTTGAAGCACCCTGGATGAAGTCTTCCAAATATATAGTAGGTAACTGCTTTTTCTCGGCTGCTGCCTGACTCACTCCTGGAGGAGAGTCATGTTGCTGCTGAAGTCTTGTGTCCACGTGGTGACAGGAGGAGGAGTCCCAGATGCAGACCTGTGTCGATACACCAAGCGAATTAAAAGTGCCTTTTTAGTAAATAAGTGAATGATCTCCCTGGTGGCAGCTTCGGGTTTTACACACCATCACCTCCCATGTTGGAAACGCAGGGGCTTTCTGTGACGATGGGGACACACAGGCTGATGACACAACCAATGAACTAACTTAGAATTTAGATAAGGCTTCTTAGGATTGGGTGATTTTTCAGGAAAGAGAGCATTCCTCAGACAGAACAGAAGCGGTTCTCACACAGGCAGAATATCTCATTGCTTTCCGTTTTCCCTTCATTGTACTCGGCATTTAAAACAATATTTAAGGAGGCAAAACGTGCAGGTGTGAAATCAAGTGAATGATGGTAATATCTGTGTGCGGGACTGACACACAAGGAAGAGAGTCTGTGTCACTCCAACATGTTATCGAAGTAACAGTAAGGAAACTTTCCTTCTGGATTCATTGTCTAGTCTTTTATAAACTTTTTAAAATAACCTGATGTGCAAGAGTGTGAGAGAGCCAATGACTCACATAATCACTGCCTGTCTGAACAGGAAATGAGAAATGGAGGATGTATTGAGTTACAGAATTCAGGTCCCAAGACATTAACCTTCAGATAAGGGAGTATTTACTCACCCGCCAGTACCTGCTCAAGTTCCCAGCCAGAAGCTACATAACCAAATGATTCAACTTTTGATGACTAGCTGTTTTCTTCAGAACACATTATTTGGTCATTAACTCATTAGCATCATTTTGTTGAAATAATCCCACAGAAAATGATGGGAAATGCTGGGAAACAAACAACATTTAGACAAAGTATCTAAGACAGAAATGACACATGAGACAGAGTTGGTTTGGGATCCTGATCAAGTCAAACAAACAAAGAAAAAAAAAAACAGTTTGAGGTCTCCAAAATGACTACAGACAATTCAGGCATACGCAGGGCAATGTGTCATGTGGCCAAAGGCTCAAAGCCAATTCCCCACTGTACAGTTCCTGTAACCTTTCTGGACAAACATGGAATGGTTGCATTCATCATTGCTTGATTGAGAAAAGCTGACATCAAACGTCTGTAAACCGAAAGCAGTTTGTTTTTTCTTGTCATAACCCAACACAATCCCAGAAATACATCAACTGTAAAATAAAATGTTGCACAAATATCAAATAAGTCTCTCCACTGAATGTACAGGGAGAAAACAAAATGCTACATACATATACAGCACGTGTGGTACAACTTCAAACAGCTGCACAAATTCAATTAATAATCAACAGGTCCCCAGTGCTCAAAGTATTTGTTTTTACAATAGAACAGACATGAAAAGTGAGATTACGTCAGCCAGGCAGCAGCTACCACACAGTACATTCATCATCCCTGTGCTTCGTCTAACGTCGGGGCCCGTATTTTTCAAGCATTCAGAAGAAGAAACCGTCCTCATAGCGACACACATGCTCCTTCATTTTAATAAATTCCTTGAACTCGTCAAGTCTTTTGAGTTCCTTTGGGATGAAGCAGAGCTGCAGAGCTTTCCTGGCCTCGGGGGGATGCAGAACCAGTCACATCCTGGAATATCAAGCTGACTTTTTTATTTCCCAGGATGCAAAGGTTTTATTCACGACTATGAAGTTGGTGAAGCCGACTGCTCCGTGAATCAAACCATCCTCTGTGAGTGGTTTGCACTGGGTTGAGCAAAGTTAGGAACAAAAGAATCTGATTTTACTTTTTGTTCATCTCTCTTTTAACGTTAGCTGCAGTTGTTAGCATGCCCAGGCCAATACATTACTTCCGAGGCCAATAGTTAGCATAGTGCTAACCAACAACATACCTTATGTAAGTTTCCAGGGGAAAAAAGAAGCCTATTAATGACAAGCTTTAAGACTTTTAGCACAATATTTTGCATTTAAGTCCAAATTTAGAGTCCCATCTATGGGATCCTTGTTTAAAATGCTGCAGCTAGAAGCAGCATTAAAATGAGGGTTTATCATGGAGCTAACAGCAGCAGATCAGATCTGCTTGTGACATTTCAACAAAAGAAAAACAAGACATATCTATGGTCAACGGTGAGAAACTGCTTTTCCCCACCTGTGTAGGAAATCACAGACCAATCGTTTTGAAATCTTTGATCGTAAATCGTTAATCGTTATCATTGTTTAAGACATTTTGTGAGAACTGAAAGCTTGACAGGCATAACATAACATGCTCGATGAGGACACACACATGTGAAAGGATTACAGAGTATGACAAGTAGTGATGGATTTGTGGTTGTTTTGGCTGAATGACTGTTTTAAAGGAGCTTATACACCCTTGGGTGATGCAGGTGTTTCTGGTTTTTCTTCCACCCAATTCACTCGTCTGCTCGACAATCTCATTCTCTATCAGTGCGGAGTGAAAGCAGACGTGCTCTGAGCTCAGAGAAAACAACATCCTAGTCAAACTTTCTGTGATTTCTAGATTTCTAGGTGCTTGAGAAATACAGGCCTTGGTCAGCAGAGCTTCTCCCAGTCAGAGGGAGAAGTGACCAGTGAAGCCGTTGGGCCAGCCAGCAGTCAGTCCTTCTGGGCCCATTACCCCCCCCTCGCTAATCCAGGTCCAGGAACTGATCAGCAACGATGTCCATGGCTGCAGAGGCCTTGATGGAGCTCCCTGCAGAGCCAGCGTCCACAAACATGTTGGGTATGTCGCTCCCAAAGTAGATCTTGCTGTTGGTGGAGATGGCCTTGTACTTCATGAGCTGCAGGTACTCTGGTGTTAACTTAACCTGCAAGAGGGGCAACAGAACGTAAATGAGTAAAAGAGCATGCTTTGTCCTGGCTAAAGTGGGACGTGTGTCGGTGTCATCTCTTTACCTTATTGGCCTCTGCATTTCTCTGTGACGTATAGAAGTCTGCATCAGCCCTGGCTTTCTGCCGGGCCAGGTAAGCCCCGTCTATCAATCAGAAGCAGAGGCAACACGTTAATACAAAGTCCAAGCGGCGGAACTGGTCTTAAAGGTTGTATCAGCGATTCTGGTTGCCGTTACTTCCGCTGCGAGATCCAAAACAAACAGAGCCAGCTAGCCCCTCCCTCCCGTGTTTTGAAAATGATCATGGACGCGCATTTTCATGAACGTGCCACCAAACCCTTGTCTGTGATTGGTTGGAACACTGTTTATTTTGCTTTTGAGGTGTTGGTAGTACCATTTGTTTTTGTGTGTGATCTCGGAGCCTAGGCTGCCTAGAGAGACGCGTTTTTTGACGGCCTGCTTACGGGGCGGGCAGCTAGCGGATCATGAGGTAAAAACAGATGAATGTGATCATTTATGTTTCGGCCCAGAATCGCTGATACAACCTTTAAGCTACTGCATTCTTCAGACAGGAGTCCAATATAAACAACTGGCTCCCAGACTGAAAAACAAGCAAAGCACTCTTTAAAACAAAGACACTTTGAAATAAGAGGCACGCCGCACAGTGAGATGCACTTCTTCACATCTGCACTTTTGACATTTTTATGTTTACGGGGTTCAGCCCGTTTTGGTTGTTTTTTATGAAGAAAGAAAGAAAGAAAGAGAGAGAGAGAGACAGAGAGAGAGAGAGAAAGAGAGAGAGAGAGAGAGAAAGAAAGAGAGAGAGAGAGAGAAAGAGAGAGAGAGAGAGAAAGAAAGAGAGAGAGAGACAGAGAGAGAGAGAGAAAGAGAGAGAGAGAGAGAGAAAGAAAGAGAGAGAGAGAGAGAAAGAGAGAGAGAGAGAGAAAGAAAGAGAGAGAGAGACAGAGAGAAAGAGAAAGAGAGAGAGAGAGCGAGAGAGAGAGAGAGAGAGAGAGAGAGAGAGAGAGAGAGAGAGCGAGAGCGAGAGCTGTATTACACAGTGACCTCAGGGAATCAAAGCCCACACCTAAATACCACAAAAGGATGAGTCATGTCACTACATGAGAAGTCAAAGACTACAAACATTTACAACCACAAAGTCTTAATTGCTCAACATTTATCTGACAATAGAGCTGTGGGAATGTGGCAGCAGGATGTTTGTTCTGTTCAGTCAATGGAGTTTTGGTCAGATGCCTGAAATAAGGTTTGTGTTAAACACAAGCTTAAGAGATTTTAAAATGTTTAAAAAAAAATATATTACCTCAGTTTTATTTGTATCTCATCCTAATATTCCTTTCTCTTGTACTGATCAAATGTCCTGCTGCTCCTATATGTGGTTAACTTTTGTTATCCTGATTAGAAGAAGTCATTCTCGTTGATCGTTTGTGACAAACTTACAAAAAAGCAGAGGCTTGTTCTCAAATTCATTCCCATGTCATGTTGTGTTCATATTATCTGGTAAACCCGCTGACTCTCCCCAGTCGGCGTCACTATTCTAAGAATGTCATATATGTTAAATATCGCAGAGATTGATGGAACAAAGGTTTATTAAAATTACAATAATTTGTTTGGTGGCCCCCAGTCATCCTTGACCTGTAATATTAAACTGTATCTGCTGAAACCACCAATTAGTAGGGGTGGGGAAAAATCGATTCACATAAGACTCGTGATTCTAATCATCCACAATTCTGAATCGATTCATAAACATCAAAAATCGATTTTTTTATAGGCAATTTTATCTATGAACAGAAGTTTTTTTTTTATACCTTGAACTTATTCTTGTAGTCACTGAGAGTTGAGACTTCTGGAAGAAAGGAGCAGCTGGCCTAAGCTTTTATTTAGGCAATTTTATTTATGCAAGTTATGTCTTGTACAGTAAGTAAGTTTTTATTTGTTTAGCATGAATAAATGTTACCTTTTGTCTTCAGTTTGCCTTTGTGTGATTACATCATTGGAATCAGTTTAATTAAAAAATCACATTATCTTATACACTCTGTATTGTTTTGATGCCATAATTTGCCTTAACACACTATGCATTGTATCAATTTTTGAATTGAGAATCGATTTTGAATCGAATCGTGACCCGAAGGATCAGAATTGAATCGAATCGTGAGACACCCAAAGATTCACATCCCTACCAAGTAGGTACTTACATCCCTACCACCATAGGGCGTCGGCATTGAGGATTGAAATCTTAAGGATTGCCATTTTTACTTTCTTGTACTGCTACTTTTGCCTCAGCATAGTATCCGAGTACTTCCTCAGCTGCCGGATACAAACCTTCGATTTGAGAGATCCGTTTTTCCGTTTCCTTCTCCATGACTTTCTGTCCAAACTTGATCTCTGCCACTTGTGCCACTTTCTCAGCCTCTATAAAACAAGCACATTTAAATTTTCAACCCGTAGACTTTATAACATGTTCTTTTGGGTGGTTTCCTTGTTTTCTCTCTCACCTATCACAGCTTTGATCCTTTCTGTTTCTGCCTCCTTCTCAACAACCTTCTGTGTCTGCTGAGAGATCAGCAGCTTCGTCTTCTCGCTCTCCCTGCAAACAAACACAAACGTTTACACTAAGACACAAACACGCACACATAGATGTGTTTTCACTCTTATCACTGATTACATCTCTCTTCAGGATTGCGTGGGCACATGCAGAGCAGGCTTGATTAACTTCAGACATATTAATGGCAATCAGACTAAGTCTGTTATAGAGCGCTGGCTGCAGCACACACTGTACAGAATGCGTTTTTAAACAATACAATACAGAACCAGGTTATAGATTACGCATTTATAAGGGCATGGAGAGAAAAGATGAACCGAGAGGGGAAAAAATCATACAGACACTTTTCATGCCAACACACCATAAGCAGATTCATTTCTGCCTCACGGCCGTTTAGAATTTCTTCTGAATTCTGAACCTGCACTCTGCTGGTAATCTGGAGACTGGTCATGCCAAACTCTACAGAGCCTGAAAGCCCTCCTTTTACTGGAAGGAAATCCTGCAGCTTGCCATCATTACAAACCTCAAACTGGTAAATGACTTAGTAAATGACTAAGGTTAAGGCCAACTCTGAAGCAGATTTTAACTCTTACTGTTAATACAACCAACACCAACTGCAGATGGAACCCAAGAGAGCCTGGTCTGCTCGACGTTTCTGCCTAAAAGTCTGTTTTTTCTCGCCACTGTTCTTGCTGTAGTTGCTCTAGTTCTAAGTCCTGCTCCATGTGAAAAGATATAACATTTGTTGCGATAACACTAAAATTGACTTGAATTGAATTTACTTAAAGTGTGCAAAAAGTTACCCAAAAAAGTCCATGAGAGCCCTGAGCCCAGCAAACTTTTGGGGAAAAAAAACATTGGGACTGGGCATTAAAAAAACATGATGCAATCACATGGAGCAAAAGGCTCTGCTCTGCAAGAAATCTCTGCGTTGCATCTTCATCTTCATGTCATTGTTACTTCGGTAACATCCGACTACTAAAGGAACCTCATCTACCGGGGTCTTAAAGGCAAGTTGAGTTTCTTTTACAATCTGGGGCTTATTGCCATCCTCTTGTCCATCTCTGATGTCATTGTCCTGCTGAGACTCGTTTGGATTTCTGGCATCCGGTCATGAAAGCAACACCAAGACTCTGACTGGAAAAACCAAACTGAGTTCCAACACATCCTGAAGTTTATATTATAAAGTGAAACCAAAAGTAAGTCTATCTCAAGTGTTCACCACTTAAACAACCAGAAGACATGAGTCAGGATGAAAAAATGTTTCACAGGATGAGATGGATGTAAGTCATTTATACATGGGAAACTAAGAACAACTTCTGTGGTGTCTTCCTTTTGCTGCCTGCTTACGGTTCATTACTTTGCCTACAAAATCTACAAAAATAGGACCCAGGTTGTAAAAAATAAGTCCTTAAAAAGGAGGAGGAGACGTCTTCTTAAGGTACAACTTCAAATTGAGTGGTAACCATTTATTGAATTATTAAAAGTGACAAAATGCTGTTGACAATAGTATGCACTGATTGAAAACATAACCTTATGGTCTTTCATTTTTAAAAATGCATCATATCTTCTATCCACTGCTGAGATGTGTTGGCTATTTGCAGAGGACATAAAGCACTGAAATAGTGGACCCCTTATTTAAGTGTATGGTAAATGTGCCATCATCATCATTTGTAATCTACTGACGTGCCATGCAGGGCAGCTGGATTCTCATGAGAATCACCGGATCACATATCACCTGGAAATCCATCTAGTCGGGCTACAAGAATGAGTTTGTGTCCGGTAGACGGACCAATCAGCATCCCCTGAGGAGCTACTGGCTTAGTTGTGCGATACACCTAAAGGTGACCGTTTGTTCAAAACAACAATGGCGGCTCCTGAAGATGTTAGCATAGATGCTGAAATACCATCAGGTATGTAAGAACTGGAGAGGATTTCCACATTGAAGGAGTGTACTTACATTAAAGTGCCCTTTCCTAATGATTGTGTAATAAACCTGCTGGCAGGTCAGGTTACACAGCTCGGCACAGTGCTGGCTGTGAAAGCTTTTCTACAGTTGAAGGGAGTTTATTTAATAAAGAGCTGAAAGGGATTCCTGGGACGCAAGATCCTTGAACCACAATATCAACACATCTGTAGGTAACAGTGTGGACCAGTCAGGCATTCTCAAACTTACAAGGGAGAACAAGACTCACTAAATCATAACACTGAGTGAATATCAATGCATTTGTACTGTAATGCCATTGCAACCATTTCTATTGTAACATTATAAAACCCAAATACGTCAGACGCGTTTCATATCATCGAATCATTTTAACACGTTTGATCCAAAATGCATTTGGAAAACACTTTTCAAGTAATTGATTGATTTTCAAGTTTTCTTTTCTTAAGAATGACAAAATAAATCCATTTTACAATTAAACTCCAAAGCTGACTTTCAGTGAGTGTTTCAACATAAACATAATGAACTTATTGGTGTGACTCACAATCTAGCAGAGGCTCAACTGGCCCAAAAGCACACGCGGGTGGGAGTAATTAACAAAATCTGCTCCTTTTATACATACAAACGATCCCACATGTAGATATACATGTTTTAATGATACAGCACAGCTTTATGCTTTATAACAAATCATTTAGCAAACTGCCTGACATACGTGCCATGGACGTCACTCTGGAAATCACTGGACCAGTTGACACATTCATGCTGCATTAATCAGGCTGTGTGGAGACACGGTGCCGGACTCCAAATCAAAACTCCCCTTTCTGACACTTTATCCATCTGACTTGAAGACTTCCACTTTCCACAGTGGCCGATGACTCCCAGTGAACCTTACTACAACTTCAAGTAAATCCTCAATTTCCTCTCTTTATCACATGCTGTTGATTCATGAGGCCAAAGTAAGATGCTCATAGACTGACATGAAGCAGCAGGGCCCTGCAGGATTTGGGGGAGGGGGCGAGCTGGATGAACATCAGGTTCAACCACTTGGGAGGGAGAAATAATTACACAACACATGACTGAGGGGTCAGGGAACATTCGTTGTTGGGTAGAGGGGGGGAAAAAGGAGGAAAACTCACATGAGCTCGTAGTTCCTGCGAATGCTCTCTGGGATATTGGGTTTTGTGACACGGACCGCCTGTGGACCAGTGAGACATAAACAAAGACAGAGAAACAAACAGACAACTCTGAGCTACGCAGACAGACAGAGGGAGTATTTTAAGCAACATGGCTTTAAAAGAGGTATTCGCCAAGGGAAAAAGCAGCAGTTAGAAAAAGAAGATTCAGACAAAGGCCGTCCTGTTTAAAGGCCCTCTGAACTGTTGGGTTATTGGTTTCCCAGAATAAACTGCAATTGTTATTTCATCTGTTTCCATAGATTTACGGGAAAGGCTGGAGTATTAAAGCCCAGTGGAGTGTTAAACACTCAGGAGTGAAATGTGTGCATCTCTGTGGCTGTGGAGGGAAGGGGGATTCAGTATGGGTGAACAACCCACTGAGGCTCCTTTTAAAGTCAGTCATAAAGTTGTCATTCAACTCTTTGGACAAATGGACTGTTATCATAGAGTCTCCAGCAGAGAGGCTTGAGAGAAGCTGTGAGGGTCAATATGAGGCTGTAAAACAACTTTTGTTGTCAAGGAGTTGGAATACAGTGTTTTATCAGATCGGCTTTACTATTTCAAACTTAAATAACCAGCTTCTCTGAAGCAGTCCAGTCTGAGTTTACCTGTCTATAGCACCTTTTTAAAGTATCCTGAAGAAAAACAGCAAGGTGACTTTCTTAACAAAAAAATGGCAGGTAAAACTTCAGTCTGTTTTTTTAATCAAAAATGTGATACCTAATTCAACTTACCTGTAAAGGCCCAAAATCCCTTAGTTAAACCCAGAATACAGCTGAACACCCAGAGAATGTCGACACGCCTGATGTTTTCTATCTAAGGTGTGTTTACACACAAACTACTGCTTTATGTGTATTGGAAACTATGCTATTACATAAGAAACGTGTTGCATTGCATTCTGGTCCACTAAGGCTGCTATGTGTGAGAAATGCGTTGTGGTGCAATGGACTGTAGTTGAACAGTGATCCATATGTATAACCTCCCCTTTCACCTCCAATGTAAACTACGGATCACTTACACAGTTTACCCATCAAACTGTGACATTAAGTTTTTAGTGACCGTCTCTATCGGGCTATATTATGAAAAAATATGTGATTGGGAGATCAACATTAATGCTTTCTAGATGCAGATCCCCAGTTCAAATCTTCAGGAGGAGATCTAGTAACATTGGCAGCACCAGAGCCAACAGCTAATGTATGGAGTCATACAATATGATGTAAGGACACATCAATCCGTTTTACAAAGGAACAGAATATGCATGAAAAAGGCTTGTGGGCTTAGTTTGGCCCAACTGGACCGAGTCCATCATGAACTCAGCTGCTGGACTTGACCAGCTTCCTCTTGACCTCAACCTTTCTGTACCTGTATGATCAGTCCGGGTGCCATGGCCGTGAGGTCCTCTTGTAGCGTCAACTTCAGGTTTTCATCTATTTGGTCTGCGGGGGGGAAAGTTAGAGAGACACAAGGTGGGCGAGTGAGATCGGATCAACGTAGCAAAACATTAAATCCACACTCAACAAAATAATAATATGATAATAATATTTCCATTCAACTTACTGGTATGGGGCAA
Source organism: Eutrigla gurnardus (assembly GCF_963514095.1). Lineage (NCBI taxonomy): Eukaryota > Metazoa > Chordata > Actinopteri > Perciformes > Triglidae > Eutrigla > Eutrigla gurnardus. Next base: position 24,119,742 of record NC_139936.1, on the reverse strand, counting down.
TAATTGCTTGAAAATAAGTTTACAGTAACTAATATGAAATTAACCTCTTCAGGAATTGGTCTGCTTGTATCCAAACGTATGAACGTAGAAACACGTGTGGACGATGGTGAGGTGGATAGGCTACAATATTAAGTGTGGGCTGTTTAGCTCAGTGCAGATGGCGAGCAGCTGTGTGTGTAGGGCGCTGAGCCATAAAAACCTACGGTGTTCAGAACCCTCCGCTGTAGGCGACTACATGCTGTTTATGTAGATGTACCACTACAAAGTATTAGGTAGTTATTTTACACCTGGTACTGGGTGTTCTTTCTACATGTTCCATACAGATTTGGATACTGTGAATTTGATACCACAGCAGAGGAGAACATGCAAATTCCACGAAAGGAACCTGAACCCGGAATTGAACCTCTTGCTCTCAGGCGACAGTGCTAACCACCACCAGTTATTAATAAAACATTATACCACCCTCCCACATTCTGTTCTCAAATTTAACACTTTACAGTTTCTTTAAATGATTTATCAGTTCATTTTACAAATCAGCCACTCCACACGTCGGCATTAATGAGATCCAGCACTTATTTGAAAAGGAAACACATCACTTTTAAAACTGGTTGCTGACCATTTCCTGACAATCTGGCATATAAAAGGCTATTTTTTGTCTTTTTCTTAAATGGACTCTGGTGCAGTGCTCACTCCACATGAATGCACCGGGCTTCATTACATCCACCGGTCCAGCTCAGATAAAAACACTGAATCTGTCGGCATGTTAGCGTGTAGAACTAATTTGGTGAAACACGAGAGCAGAGCACATTAATGTCTGTGTGAAATTTCATCAGGGGTGCACGAATACAGAGGAAACACTGCTCGTACTTTGGATGGCATGTTAAAACGTTTCTGAATCTTTGTCTTGTTTCCTCTGCTTCTCAGGTAAGAGGCAGCTACTGCAATGTGGCGAAATGTCTCACACGTTCCTCAAAGTTGAGGTAGGAACGTCAGAATTCAGTCTAACAATAGCCAACGTTACCCAGCCAGCTCCACCCAGTCTGCAGACTTACCAAACAAGCCGATGTAGACCTCCTGCAGTGAGTGAACACTGCAGAATTGGTTGAGCTCGTGGTGGACCTTGTTGAATATCAAAGCTTTGTCGTAGTCTGCTGTGAAGTTCTTCACGATGTCATACACTGCAGGGAGGGATTAGTCTGTTAGGAACGGCAGCAGACACGGAGCACACATATACGGTGTGCAACATAGAGCTGCGTTGAACACTGGTTTACCTGCTGCTGGGACGAGGTAGTTCACCACCTCGATACGGTCAAAGTAAATCATCACTCCTCCACTGAAAGACAGCAAATACAAAACATTCACTTTTTAACACACTTTTATCCAAAACAGCAGCAAGATAAAGGGTGAAGCTCTGACTCCACCCTGTGGGAGTGTGTAGGGTACATACGACACTGTACCTAACTCTACCTGACCAAACAGCAGACCTACCTTGTGCCACATGGAACATTCTTCACCTCATCTGTCTGCAGCGTCGTCTGCAAGACAAAACAAGAACAAAGATTTGTGTCTTAATTCATTTTTACAGACGTCACGAACATTAAAACACGAGTCAGTGGTAAGACTGGGAGTTAATCCACCAACGCAGTATTAAATCAGACTACTGAATATGTTCAATTTAACAGAGCAACACAGTCACAGGACGTCCTAGTCAGTAACCTGGAACACAAGGCAACACAACTACGAGCTGAATCAACAGCTCGATGACACGGGTCTTACTTCATCTAAGCCATTCATAAATATGCAAATGAGGCAGTATCAAATATGTGCATGATTCTCCAGAACAGAAATCTGAAAATTAGATCAATTTCTAATTTATTTGTTTTGTTTGACGTCGAAGGTCTTCAGAGGGAAGTTTGAATCTCTCTTTTTTTATCAGTCCTTAAATCACTAAATTGTGTTTGAGCATTGTTGTGGTACTGAAGTGGGGATTTCTGGCCCAGTTTGAGAAAACAGCCTTGATAGATATAAATAATACATTCCATACCAAGATACTACAGGTCAATATGGTTAATATTTATATTAATATTACACATCACCATGAAACTTCCCCAGTTGATTATTTACATTAAGACATTAAATGTTTAAATATGCAAATTAGGCATTATTTCATGGTCAGTTTTGGTGACTTTAGATGCAAAATAGAGTATTAAAAAAATCACCTTAATGTGTATTTTGGAAGTTTTCTTTCCACTATACTTTAGGAAGTCATGTAATTGAAGCAAGCGTTAGCTAAATGAGGATTTTTTTTTTCTATTTGACATAAAGATATTCAAACTTCCATCATCCTGGACCTCCATTTTGTGTGATCCACAAGTGAAACCAGCCAGACCTTGATTGCCAGACTAGTGTCGTGTTTCCTTTCCACCACAATTCAGTGAACATCAGGTTCCAAAAGTCTGGCAGTCAGAATATTCTACATTTTTAATGAAGGCTTCTTGTAGGCCTTTTTCTTTGGACACTGTTCTGCTGGTTTAAAGCTTTGGTTTCTGCATGTCACCAGATTCTCACAGGGCTGATACTAGAGGCAGACAACCATTCACACTGACATTAACACCTATGGGACATCTAGAGTCATCAATGAACCTATCCCCATCCTGCATGTGTTTGGCCTGTAGGAGAAGCTGGAGAACCCGGGCTGACACGAGGAGGAACTCCACACAGAAGGAACTGGAGCATGAAACCTGCCGTGAGGCGACAGTGCTAACCACTACGTCGTTTATTCCTCAGCCAGGAGACCATTTCTAATGAAGGACAGAGACAGAGTATTCTCTCTTTAAATTTGATAAAAGGGACTCTCTTTATAAATACCAATACCAAACCACATACATATGACATGGTATTGCCCTGCACTCCTCCTCTAATGGAAGGAAGTGGTGACTATTTTAACAACAGTTCTGTGCAAAACTATCACATGTATTCAGATGTGTGTGGCTTGTTTAGCAGCTGTTAGAATACATTGGGGCCAACATACCCAATATGGAATTAATACTCCACACTTGGATTAGAGGGCTAGTTATTTATAACTACATATTTCCTTTCCTTTCAGAATTGATTATTTTATTATTATATGCATATTACTGCTATTACAAATTTGACAGATTAAACATGCCTCCTAGTATACATATATACACCATAACATATATATACATCCTCATGTTTTACATATATAGGGAATCCTGTCATTCCTTTATGTAGTCGTACCAACTTAATGGTACGGAGTCATGATTCTGTATGTCATCAGTTAACATCAATATTTAAATAATTATAAATACATTAATAATAAGATAAGATCTTTCATTTTCACTATGTTAAACTTCTTGGTCACACACACACAAATGTGTAATATGTAATATCCCTCTTTGTATTTCTGTACATATCATGTCTGTTGTATGTCTGTTAAAATCGCTGATCTGAATTGAGGATTTAAGGACACAGGTGGACGCATGCTGCACAGATTCTTAGTGATTTGTGATTTTAGGCTACGAAAAAAAACACCGACTTCACTCGACTCACCTGAACCGGCTTGTAGGTGGTGATGAATGGAAGCATCAGATGGAAACCCGGGTTGCTGGTGGTGGTCAGGAGAGCCCCTCCCCTGTGTGACGTACACAGTTGATCATTAAAATCATAGAATGAAACTTCCTCCCAGGGATTTTAGCTTGTAATGAATAAAACTAGGTTTGGGTCATAGTCCACCTGATAAGACCTGAGGTAGCTTTGATTTCAAACACAGGAACAGTCAAGGTACTTAAGTCAGTAACAGCAAGTAGGACAGCTGAATCATTGTCCTCTATGTGACTGCTGAGGGCAAGTACAGATACTCCTTTACTGTCCACATAGTGGGGCAATTCATTTATCAGCGTTAAAGATATGGAAATCTTCCTAGAGGAATTTCTTCAGAGGTGGAAGAAGTTCTTAGATACTTAAGTAAAAATACTAATATCACTCTGTAAAAATACACCACTGCATGTAAAAGCCCTGCATTCAAATACTTAAGTAAAAGTATGCATGTATTATCATCAAATTTACTTAAAGCCTGGCAAGCAGAAGTATTCATTGTGCAGTAAAATGTTCCCTGCCAGTATTTTTTTTTTCATGGGCAGTTTAATTTACAGCAAAGCATCATATTCAGATCTTTTCAGAGCTCAGAAAACAGCCAAGAGGGTAAGAAAAGATTTGAATAATTCATTAACCTTATAAACACAAAGAAAAAATATAATCCTTCAGTTTATCGCATACACTCAACAATAACTAATCTGGAGATACATAGTTTTCACTGGACAAGAAGTGGTTGCAAAACTGTAAAGTGACTACGTATCCATGTATCCGAAAGTAATTATGAATGAACTATGAATCATTTTTCATCATTATGATGCAGAAGAGACCACAGTCTTGTTGGCGCAACGTCATTTATTTATAGAGCACCACTGAAAGTTCACTGCTGAGTGTATCTAGTTTATGAAAACGTACGTAAGGTATTTATAGTAGTCACTGTTAACAGTTGCTCTCTGGCACCTTTGAAGCAGAATGCTCTCTTTTTATAGTCTGTTTTTACAACAGCAGCACTTTTACACAAACATCTCTGGAACTAAATCAAAAACAACAACAACAACAACGTGCGCTGCATTCTCACCTGTAATAAACTCCAGTGTGTCCTTCATCAATCTTGTGCACGGAGGCTAAGAGCGCTGCTCCTCCAAGAGCAGCAATGATTGAGAATATGGCACCCCACTGTGCCATCCTGGCAGGCAGACAAGGAAGACGGCGTATGAAAACGAGCACATGGGAACAGAGTCTCTCTCTTGGTGTTTACACAAAGTCCTGCCTTTAATCACAATTAAATGTTCAATTGCAGATAAACTCAGTCCATCCAGCCACTCAGCAGCTTGTGTCGCTGTAGTAACATGTTGGGGTTGGCTTTTTCTCACTGGGTTATCTCCTCTCAGCTCAGGCTTAGCCAGGCATCAGCTGGGACTCAATGACCTTGTCACACTTAAAGAGGATTGAGGCCAATGTGCGAAAACACTAACCTCTCGTCGCACATCAAATAATCTGCCAGTCCCATCTGCAACAGTATCTACATGTTTGTGCATTTATTTTAGCTTGTTGAAGCGGAAGGAGTTGGATAAGGTGCTGTTTTAGATTACAATCTGGAGATCCTGCTGTGTCAACGCTGGACTTGTCTCAACTTTTTAATTTAGGTGCAATTAAACATACATTTTAGTTTCTTCAATATGATTTTGAGGGTGTTTCGACTTCGTTTTTTGTAAGACGCTGGTCTGCTATTTGTTTTTATGCTTTTTTTAGGGAGGAATCGAATTAATAAAGATACACTTCTTATAATCAAATTATTTGCAATAAGAAACGGAGGCCCTGACGTTTCCACGTTAGATCTCGTGTATTAAAGTGTCGCTCTACACACATCCTGCATGAGCACAACGGAAGGAAGTGAACACAGAAATCCGGTTACGACATCCGCGCAAAGGTACACATTTGTTATGTTGGATTTACAATCTTGTACGAATCGAAAGAGTCATCAGGTGAACTCGGAATATAAATCATCGACCAGAGAACCGGTCTAATTAAATCAAGTAAACAACTTCCTCATCTTCACGGAAACGGCAGTTCAAAGTTAAAAACGAACACTTTATCAAAATACACAACATTTGAAGTAACACATGCATGCCGAATGGCAGGGGTGAATCTAAAGATGTATATGCAGTCGTAAATGAATCGAAGTATCATAGGTAAGCATGACTTAGATATGCAACTTAAAATATCCGAATATTTGAACCGAATTTGGTTTGGATGGCCTGGGCGCTACCGTTAGCTGTGATAGCATACTGTAAGTTACACATCTATGTTACTGCTGCCTCAAAGAGAAGCGTCTTCTCCTATAGCGTGTTTTACGGTACTCTCAGTTAGATGTCGCTAGCTGGCCAATGCACTTCACTATTAGCCTCAAGCACAAGACAGCGGGACATACTGATTAACCTATGCTAACATTACAAGTTAGCAAAACAATATCAGCAGGTCTTATCTCACTTTGACGTGCTGCTTCCGTATCAAACAAGACGGGGATTCGAGACACTTTGTTTAAATAGACGGTAACATGGGTTCTTAATCGGCAGGTCTTACCTGTATTTTTTTCCTCCAAAAGGACACGAGCAACAGAAGCAGGCACCTCAGGCACCTGCTACCTTCTTCTTCTTCCGGTAGTGGTTGACTGTTTGGCGCCCGCCTTTACGCATTAGCTCCCCCTCGTGGGCGGTCGAGTAACTGCTTCTGTCCATCGCATGTCGACAGTGCTGGACAACATTTGAGCTCCCTGTTGGCCCCAGTGGCCTGAACAGATGACCTGCTTCTGTAAAACAGAGGCACATATAAATAACGTTATTTATAAATCCAAATAACCTATCTACAACACAAGATACTTAACACTGCCTGCATATCTCTGGATTGTGGGAAGCAACCAGATCACCCAGACAATAAAGCAACATGAGTCAAGCAAACAAGACTAAGACTGGGTCTTTTTCATTGTGAGTACTGTACCAGCTGTGGGTGAAATTGAAAAGGCTCATACAACAGTGATGAACAGTGAGGAAAAACAAACAAACAACTAGACACAAAGTACAGCTATGAATAAACTGCAACCAAATTAGACCAGTCCCTGGGCAATATGCAAAGCAGTTGCTTAGGTCCAGAAACCAACATTACAATAGTGAAGTCTTCCATTCATTTTGTCATAACGAAACCAGCATACACTGTTTTATACTTCCTTATAAAAGAGCACACAGCATACCTTGTTCAACAAGGTTGAGGATACACATTGTTGGGGCATCCCTATGGGGATGCTTACTAGCAGAGTCTCTGATTCAGTTCAGCTGGGGATCTTTGTTGCATTCCTCTCTCCTTCATGTACTCTCTCTGGTAGAAAATGCCCAAATGATAATCATAATAAATAAACACTATTTGGTTTAGTTTAATGGCAAACCTGGAATGTGACATTGATTGTTTTTCACCTTTCCCAACACCCATTGAAGTTATTCATAGCCCATTTTAAATGGTTGTTGTTCATTTCAAATGTTTGTTGCTCTTGCAAGGTTTCCGTAACTTGACTATCAACCTCAGTTTTCTCTTGGGTTTATGAGCTGAAACCAGATTACTAGATTCTATATTAGGAGTAGACTTTATAGTGATGTCACCCATTGGTTTGTGGACTACAGTTTTGAAAACTCGAGTCATTTTCGCCATCTAGGAATGCATTTAGTGGTTTCCTGTTGTTGTCATTGTGATAATGATATCATTTTTGGTTGTATTGTAAAGTATCATATTCTTCACCCTTATGTTATTTACTTATTTCCTTTCAGTCAGCATGTGAATGTTGATGAGAAAAGTGCTTCACACACTTTCCTAATGTGGGCAGCAGATGGCGACACAGACCAGCTGAGATGCGTCGATTCATTTCCATGAAAACTGTGGAGAGGCTGCATTATCCTGCTACCTGCTATGATTTCAGATAGACAGAGCAGCACTTCTATCTTGTGGCAAATATTTATTTCATTTCTTTGCAGTGGTTGATTGTTAAAAAAACATTTATATATATTTATATCTGTTTGTTTATTTCAATTTTTATATTTTCAAAGAAAATTAGGCAATTTACCTAGGCAATCACAGAAAAGCATTAAAAAAAAGTTCATTTATTCCACCTTCAATCAGCAACAAGCCGCTGGAAGTGATGCACAACTAAGGGTCTTGACACCAAAATGGCTGTGGTGCTTTATTTTTAGACGTTGGCCTCTTGAGAAATTTACAAAGGACCAGAGCTAACCCCTAGGTGCTGCAGTGGCAGCTCTGTGCCGTGCATTTTAAACAGGGATGGGGCGGGGTGGCGGAGGGGAAAGGGAACAACAGAGCAAGGGAAAAGAAGTTTGTCAGAGTTCATTAAGTATCAAGGGAACATCGCTGGAACTGGCAGCGTAAGCCGCGCTGGGGCCCTAGTGCCATTAATCACGACTGACAAGAAACCAGGGGCCGTGGGAGGAGATGGGGGGGAGGGAGGGAGGGAGGGCAGCTCTGCCAGAGACTCTGGTAGTGATTAGAGAATGGGGTCCAAGCAGTCCGGGCCATGGGTGTTGAAGGTAAAACGCACCGCAGCCAAGGCTATAAAGTTCAGGTGCCTTCACAGAGATCACACTCACATAATCACAGACTGACTGAGTAGACGTGGAACTCCAGGCTTTTGAAAACATGACAACGTGATGGTAGAAAGAGTGGAATATTTTGGTTTGAGAGGAGAGGCTCTACCCACTTTGTGTATTTCAGCCTCTCTCCCTCATGTATATGAGCTGAGCCCCTGGCTTAATAGCATGCAGGAGGAGGAAGCGAGTGGAAGTGCTGCAGTAACAGAGTGTCGCCCATATATCTCTGTCGGCCTGCCTTATTTTCTCTCCGCACCCCCAGAAACCTTGTGGTGGCTCGCCACACTGCTGCCACCCTGGAAGAAGAAATAGATGGGAGGGGGAAAGAGAGGGGAGAAAAGAAAGAGGAGAGCTCGTGACTCGTGAAGATGGAGGCCTCTGTTAAGTGCTGTGCTTGAAAGCCCGTCCGGCCTCATTAGCTGTCAGTTGTAACAATACTGAGCTGGCAGCGAAGACTGCTCCCAGTCTCGGTGCCATAAATCACAGGCTGACAGGGCCCTGACAGGGCTGGGAACCAACACACATGCAAGACTTGCTTGCTTTCTGTCTCTCCGCTGTTCCCTTTTCTTTATCTTCTCTCCCTCTTTTTCCACCGCTCATTCTTTTCTTTCCTTTATCTCCCTTTTTCTATCTCTCCTCTTTCTTTGTCAGTGCCACTGCCTTTCTCCGTCTCTCCCCCCCTCTCACTCTCACTCACGGCACATTGCAGCATGTCAGCGGACGGTCCCGGAGACGTGCTCGCACCAACACACTTGTCTTTTTCCTCTGGTGTTCCATACACGCTATAGAAGTGTGTTTGACAGGACTGGGTTTGGAAAAGTCTGATTCTCTGATGGATGAGATGTGTTCGCCGGTTCTCCGAGTGCATGTGTAGTTTGCTCTTCTTGATTTCTCGAGCATGCGTGACTGTAGCAGGGATATGTTGTTACATATATAATTATCTAGGTCTGCCGGGAGCTGTCTTACTGTATATTCCAGTATTCCATTCCAGATTTAAATGCATTCTTAAAAAAAAATCAAAGTGTTATAAATGGGCAATTGACCCTTTGCTAAGCTCCACCCCCTGATGGTGCTCTGTCAAACTGAGTGACCGGAGCCCACACTAACTGCACATAATAATGTAACTTTCTGAAAATAGGAAAAAGGCGATTTCAGAGAGAAGCAGACAGAAGGTTCTACGAGATGAGTTGGAAGGATATATCCAGGAAGTCAAACTGATTTCAACAGTGAAGTCTGGTTAAAAGGATAAAGTTAGAATTTAAAGCTACAGATCACAATGTTAAAGTGAACCACCAGAGTCGCCCTCTGATGGACAGTAGACAGCCTTTATTCACTGTTACAATCATGAAAAAGCAAAAGCAGCATTCAGTAAAGAGGGCTGCAGGAATGAGTCTTAAACCTGGTAATGAGTTAGCATGTTTGCATTTCCAGTTCCCTCCTCTCAAAGATAATGGGTGTTCTGTCAGATGCCTGAAATTAGGTCCGTGGTTAGCATAAGCTTTAATGTTTTGTTCCATGACTCAAAATGCATCAGTAAATGATCCCGCTGGTGAATTTTGAAGCTTTTAAGTGTTATAACAGGTAGTTGGTGGTAGGATTGTTGTGTAGGTTCTTTATAACTACTAACATTTAACTTAACTTTTACTAACTTCTTCGTTTGTGAAGATTATCTTGCTGAACAAAACATGCACGTATCACAGACGTTTGGTTGACCATTCAAAATCTGATGGTTAGTCGGACCCTGGTCAGATCCAATGCTGCACTATGATTGGCCAGTTGAGGGGCGGGACTTAGTGGATGATACTCAGCACCTCATCACATCTGTACAATTAACTTTAAAACTTTGAATTAGAACATAAAACGCCTTCTTAAAATAGAATTCATGAAGCTGACCTCCATTTCAGGTCAGAGGAGGACACACATTTACTGGCATGCAAAGTCTCCCAGAGCACTTCCATAATGTAAACCTATGAGTGCATTTGCATGTGGGGGATGTTATGGTCTGTTTGTGTGCATGAGGCCGAGCAGGAGCTTGTTGCAGCAGTCTGTCGGCGTCCATTACGGTGACACGTGATGATGTGGGTGACACGACTGGAGAGGAAGGAAGTTGAAGAAAGCAGGGTCATTAATCATTGGTTGGTGACGCATTAACACACACACACACACACACACACACACACACACACACACACACACACACACACACACACACACACACACACGTACGAGCAGCTGTACATGTATACACTCAGTAAGTGAACATATACAGTGTGTAGGCTACAGACATACAGTATGAGCTCACAGCTGGACAGCATGGCTCAGATTTGGATCGACCCCCCCTCCCAGCTCCAAAACTCCTCCTCCATTTCAGTGCTGCATACCCGTACCCAAAACCCAACAGGACTCAGCTGGACCTCACATAGCCGGGTCAGCTCAGGTTGGATTTTCAACTAAAATCAACAAAGCCTATGAGGGCAGAAATAGTTGTTAGTAATTTGACATTAATGTTTTAAACTTTTTTTTTTTTGTTTCACTTGTGTGTCCGTTGACTAAATGCTGCCTAAAGCTTTATCCTCATTTCAACAAAAACAAAATGTGTTGACATCAGGGTTTGGTAAAAATTGCTCTGGTCCCAAGAGACTTTTCATCTTATAACCCTCGTGTTCTCGTTTTTAAGACATTTTACAGCCCAACTGTTGGGCTGTAAAATGTCTTAAAAACGTGAAATAGGAGAAAATTATATTTGCCAAGTCTAAATGACACAAATCTATTTTTGTTAGTTTCAAAAAGTAGCTGGAGGGTGAATACATTTGTGACTCTGGCAACCTCTGAAGAGCCTTAAACTTGCATTCTCTCTGCTGGCCATTGAGGTCCAATGCTCACTCTCCTTGTAGCTGTTTTCCCCACCAGCACCTGAGGGAAATGTCTGACTCGTTAGCTGCTAACTGCTCCGCTATGTTCACCAGAGAGTTGTTTGTCCGTCTGCTATTTGGTGCTAAGCAGGTAAAGCTGTGCTTTTTGCTGTTGTTGCTGAAACAGCTGCCTGCTCTGGTCAAAATTCTGAGTGGTGAGAGTGAGTCAGGTGACCATTATCTGTGTTTGTGATGCATTTGCATTACATATCATAAGTTCATAATGTGTCTGTTGTGCATATAGACTGTATAATAAGTGGACGTAGTCATGTTGACATCAACCATTGTTTGTGGACTTTGGTTTTGCAGCATTTTTTCCGTCGGCATCTTGGATTTTTTGCAACCAGTGAAGGAAGTGACCATATTTGGACTGTGGAGGAGCGACAGGTGGATCTGATGTACACAAGTGACAGAGAGGCACCTTTCTGGATCTGGATCCATCTGGATTCTGGTGAGAAGCTGCTGACAAAGTCAGCTTCAGAATTCAAGGTCTTTACAGCTACGTGTTGAAGTCATCTAAGTAGATAATAGCTTTGGTAGCGTGGTAGCGATGGTATCGGGGCCGTGGTAGTGACCTCGTGGAAAAGTGTATCCAGCAGTGTTGGTTTCACTTTTCAGGCTGCCTGGTTGTGCCCACCACAAATAACAAGACACCGATAACCAAACGGCCACTCTCATCTCATTGTGTCAGTAGCATCTGTTACATAACCGTTTGAGAGTTTTAGGACGTCCTGCTCTCCACGGTGCTGCCGAGTCCCAGCGGACGTCCTGGCACAAAGTTTCATGGCTGGTCTGGCTCTCTAATGTAGCGGTGCAACATCAATCTTTCCGTGCTTGCAGGAATCTCCCTTTAACATCTTCCTCATGCCTGCTTTGCTTCATGGTGAAGTTTATTAGAGGATGTGTGTGTGATTATGAGCATGTGTGTAATGCATGTGTGGGCGGACAGAGTAAAATGTACTGTGAATCTGCTCGGGTCCGCTCAGGCCAAACCATGCTGCACTGTACGTACAGTGTGGTGCTGTGCTGGGCTGTGGGGGTGTGGGAAAGCCATCGGAGTGTACTTCAGAGGGAGCTGAGGAAGAATGAGGAAATTGCAGACAGATAGGCCTAATGGTTGTGCTGAGGGAAGAGGTTGTAGGGCCAACAGCTGCTAGCCATCCATCTGGCCCCAGCCTGGAGAGCTGGACTGGACTGCATCGCAGTGACGTATTCAGCTTGTGCTGGGACCTTTCATCAGCCCAGGGTCAATAAGGATTTGCAATAAATTTATGGAGTTTGTTTTAAATAAACGAACTCCTTGAAGGGCCAATTTATTCAAATGCAATAAGATAACAGTTCAGTTATGGAGAATGTGGATGGTTCCAGCAGCAAATAGAATTTAAATAGAAACACAAATGTGCACAACCAATTAAAATGTATTCTACGAATACTACACAATCCCTGCACAGTTCATACTTGAAAAGTAAAAGGAACCAGGAAAAATGAATTAATATCTCTTGTGCTCATATTCTTCATTTCTCATTAATCGGCTGTCAGACAAACTGAGATCATGATGGGCAAAGTTTCAGTTTGCGTAGATGGGGCTCTTCTGTTTTCTTTTTCAGTGATTTTTCCCAATACATTACACTTTTTGATTATTAGAAAACAGATTTTTACTTCTTCAGATCTTTTGCCACAGAAAGTTTTTTGTTTTGTTTTGAGTTGCCATTCAAGTGCAGGAAATTCCACAGAAATTAAAACTCTTTCTTTCAAAGTGAGAAAAGTTCCCCTCTGAGTAAATGGTGAAAAAGAGTTGCAAATTAAACAAAAGAGTTTACGTTTAATAGTAGACGTTTGGGGAAATGTATTATGTTAGTATGATAATATTAATTTAGCAGGAGTGGAAGGTTGGCTTACCTTAGCATAAAGAAGAACATGTAGAAACGGTTAACAAAGGTCTGTCCAAAAGCAAAAAAATCCAAATACCAGCACCTCGAAAGCTCACTAATTAACACTTTATATCCTGTTACATAAACCAAAGTGTAAAAATGTCAAGTTGTGGTTTTATGGGGGCTTATGAGGCAGACTATTTCTTGATTGTTAACAGTGCCTTCCTGAAGTTCTGTCATCACGGTGAGCCCAGACTCCAAATATGTTATTAATCAGTAAACTTAAGAGGTGCTGGTCGGTGAATGTTATACTCTTTGTGATTAGCCAGGCCAGCTGTTTCCCCCGGAGCTAAGATAACCATCGCCTTTCATTTATGAGAGACAAATACGAGAGTGTATCAGTCTTCTTGTCTAACTCTCTGCAAGAAGAGTCCTTAAATTGCAAATAACTTGCTACAAACTTTTACCCCCTTGAAAGGAACAAGAGTTGTTTGACAAACAAAAAGCACCATGGATTTATGGATGTAGTTTCCACCTTATATTTTAGATGCGTAGCGGATTTTTCATTTCTGAGGAAAATCCAATTTTTTTTTTATGAAAACAGAACATCTCCACTCTAACCATGACCACACTTTGCCCATTTAAAGAAAAACATTTTTAATGTAAGTCTTTATGCCACACTATGCTAGCTGGCTGCTGGCTTTAGCTACATATTCACAGATTTTTAATTAAAGTGATAGCGATCTTCTCATCTACCTCTCGGCAAGAAAGAAAATAAGCAAGAAAATAAGTGTGAAGTGCCAAATTAAAAACGTGTCATGACACCACGCTGTTTATTAAATCCTTACTGTCTATTGCCTTGCTGTTGCTGTGGGTAATGCTATCTACAACACAGGCCAGATAAACATCGGTAACAATTGAGGGACGAGAAAAATATTACTTATTCTGTACCAATCTCATCTGTGAGGACGGGTATTGGCAAGTGACAGATGAAAGCACAAGTACCTCTGGACAGCTGTTGATTAATTCTGGATGTAACATCGATCCTGTTGTTAATGTTCAATCATCGAGCCATAAAATAGGAAAAAAGAAGAGGAAGGGGACACGGCAAACCTCTGGTTTGTGTAGCTGATTTGTCAGAGCTGAAAGCTGATGAGGAGAATTTACTCACTGCTCCCTGTGTTGGCCCGATCCCTCCTCGGCCCTCCGGTCATGTGGACGAACACGCCACCACACATGTGCACGCGTGGGCCCACAGGTTCACGTGGACACGCACGGGCACGCTCACAAGCAGGCGTTCATATGCACACGCACACAAACACACACCCTCTAACCTCACTATGGTCACACACAGCAGGCCTGCCATAAATCAATGGGCAGGATCGTGCCTGCCAGTTAGACTAAACAAGAGCATTTGTGAGGATTTGCTCTCACCCATTAATCATCTTGACAGCTTGAAAAACACATTTCCCCTTTAATGACTGTATTTGGATAATCAGCTCTGTTTCCCTTCCCACCCTCTCCCTGGCTCTCCCTCCTATCCCCTCCCCATTTTCTTTCCTCGCTCTCTCTCTTTCTCTCTCCCTTTTTTTTCCTTCTTTTGCCCCGAGCGCCATCATTGACATGAGGGTAAGTCACTATTAGAGGAGAAGGTGGAGGAGGGACTGTGGAGGTGAGGGAGGGGTCTTTCAACGTCTAAAAAGGTTCTCTGAAAAAAGTAAAAATAATCACGCCGCCCGTGGAAAAAACGTTTTTCTTTTCACCCTCACTCAACAAACCGTGAGGCCTCTCTCCTAATATAAACTGGTGTGTGTGAGTGCACACTCACATTGACACAGTCCTGCTCAATGAAACGCACAGAGCTGCAAACATAAACCATGAACCTCTTAATGGGTGAAGGTTGTTAGGAACATAAAAACATGAACCCACCCTGCCGCGTGAAAACCTGATACAAAATACCAATGAATGTGGCGTGAATGTAGACGAGTAGTGTAAAGCGATTTGAGAAGACTAAAAGCACATCCATTTCAGTTAATTTGCTCATTCAAAAGATTAGCCTAGGACCTTCTCCAGCTCTGTGCAGTGCCGGTTGATTGATGGATGGATGACATGACATAATTGGATGAAATTAGCATAACATAACATATTTTGTGTTCAGGACAATATTGGATTTTGATATAAAAAAGAAAGCTATTTTGATGAAGAAAATATTTGCATATATTGGCATTTGTTGGTGTACAATATTAGTGGGAATGTGATAAAAAACGGTGAAATATATTTGATTTCAGCTCGACATTAAGCTGAGCTGTAAGTCAAAATGTAGTCGAAGGAAGAAGTCAAAATGATTCTGCATGTTAAACATGGTGGGTAAAATGATTTATGTCAAGCTTCCAGTCTAATCTAATTAGAATCTAAAGTGTCTGCATTGTAGGGCGGACACACGCAGCACATTACTACGTCCACTGGAATCAGGCCGCTGTGTCACTCTGGACCAACAGAATCCAGGGACTCTGGAGCTGTCAGTGCAGCACCTTGGGGAGACAAGGGAAGCTAAAAGAGAACATCTCTTCAGTTTATACTGTCTGTCTGTCTATCTATCTATCTATCTATCTATCTATCTATCTATCTATCTATCTATCTATCTATCTATCTATCTATCTATCTATCTATCTATCTATCTATCTATCTATCTATCTATCTATCTATCTATCTATCTATCTATCTATCTATCTATCTATATAGATCCATCTATCCAGATGGATCCAGATCCAGTAAGGTTGCTGCTTGAGGTGCTGCTCTGCTGCTTGTGTTCATCAGATCCACCCGTCGCTCCTCCACAGTCCAAATATGGTCACTTCCTTCACTGGTGGCAAAACTTCCAAGATGGTGACAGCCAAAATGCTGAACTTGAGGATTCAAAATGCACTTCATTTTCTTAGACTTCAATGCAATATAACCTCTTTTTGTACACAGGGGAGTCGCCCCCTACTGGCCAGTGGAGAGCTGCAACTTGCAAAAAATACCATGCACTTCGACTTTTTTAGAACTGGAAGTTGATGCCTGAATGGAACAGATTATTTACCATTGAATGTATTACAGTTTTTCTCAGTCGCTTTGGTGCTTTTCTCAGATCACAATGAAAATTCTCATAACTATTAGTTCAACCTCCACAACATTTAGTCATTTGTATACATCATAGTAGCGATTCCTCCTTCCTCTGAACAAATTGCAAATGCTTTCGGACATGTATCAGCTGCTTTCATATAATTCTCTTCTGTTTTATAACATTATCATTTGCTTATGTCATGTCAGTCAAATTTAACTATACTTATGGATGCTGAATAATAGTTCCCAATAAAACTAATAGTCTTCATTTCATTGCTTGAGTCATTACATACAAAATTGTTGAACTATTTATCAAATTCTGTCAAGCAAATTTTATACCTTTCTTCATCATTTTTTTTCCTGGAAATGTCTCCTAAATTGAACAGTTACTCTCAGGTGAACTTCAGCTTTCACTCACGAAGAGGTGTGTGAAGTAGTTGTAACCATGACAAGCCACTGGTTCACAGTCCCATGAACCCTCACTTGGCAAGCATATATGAACCGAGCAGAACATAGTGTGTATATTCTACAAAACAGAGGAAGAGGGAGAAGAGGCCAAATACATCGGCAGATTCCTAATGACATTAGGGCTACAGTTGTGGACCATGTTGTCAATCACAGCCTCACAATGGCTGAGGCTGGTCGGAGGGTGCAACCAAATGTTGGAAGAACCACTGTGAATTGAAGCTCTACCAAAAGGGTGTTTCTTATGTTTGTTTTAAATAAGTGACTGTAGTGTATTTTTCTTTTGCACAATGCTGTAGAATTGCAAAGAGCAGATACAGTAAAAATGTGAAACGTACGTATTCAGTGTCTTGTACTCACTTACTCCCCTAACTACAGCAATGTGCAACTTTACTGTAGTTTTCAACTGGCTGTACTTGTAGTGTATAATGCTGTCTTGAGCATTTTCAGGTCGTGTCACTGAGTTCTGACCTCGATGCAAATGCAAAAAACATTGAAAAAAACTGAGAGAATAAACTGTCATAATGAAAACATGACAAAGCCATTTGACTATCTTGTTCTAACCGATGGTGTCAAGACTTCTCATTTTGATGACACTTGCAGTTTCATTGACATGAATACTTGCTTTTGAGGAATGGACTATCCATTTTGAGCAAGCTGATGTGCTTTTGCAGGTTATCCACTAGGTTTTGCAGTTTGCACTAATTGTTTTGAGAAATGCACTAACTGCTGTGAAAATGTTAATAGTGATGTGAGAAAAGCACCAAAGCGACTGAGAAAAACTATGACAGAACAGAATAGAATCTCCTTTGAAATGCTGATAATGAATAAGAATTCCTGTTATTGTTAACGGTGTTTTGAGGACCCACAGTGCTGTTTTGTCCCCAAGAAGAAATAAAACTCTGGCATAACTTAAGATACCTAAACTGCTGGTCATTGGTGCAACATTTGACTGTAATTGTAATTTATCTATTTTTTTTAAGTAATTGCTGAGCCTAGTATAAATAATTATTGATGTTGTACACATCCAATATACCCAGTTACTCACAGCTTTAATGCACAGCTGAGAAACACAGCTCATGTGTATTATGGAGTGAGTGTGTAATGCAGACGGATGTGTGTAATGCATAGAGATGTGTAATGTATACAGTGTGTGTGTGTATGGGCCGGGCTCCTGCAGTGTGTTGACATGTGGGCTAATGTATCTGTTTGAATAGTTGTGAGACAACTATGTCTGTATGCCATGATGCTGAGTGACGGCGGCGTGCTGACACACTGAAGGCTGTTTGTCAGTTGAAGTCAACCGTCACTCTGTTGCCTCACATCTCATGTGTGCTAAGTGTTGAGTGAGATAGTGTGACATCTGTGATTTATTTTAATGCTCGGCTAGGACTTACATTTACACTACACTACACATTTATTCCAATTCGCCAATAATGTGGTTGTAGTTTCTGTTGTTGCATGCCATTCCTAGTTCCTGTTTATCTGAACTGTTTATTATCCTGTAAATGCCTATTCATTTATTTTCAGAAAGGCACAATCTGCCTTAATGTAGCTGCAATAATCCTGCAAGAAAAGCTAAGCAGCTGATGTATAAATGGGGATAAACTGTGTATTCTGGCTTGCACTGCGGCGAATGAGTGTAATCATTGTTAATGGCAGCCTCTGAGTCTGGATGCCCATGCAGGGGAGACATAAAACAGAGGCAAGGCCCATGATGCTTAAAGTGAGCAGATGATGACCACAGGCCATCCCAAAGTGGAGGAAAAAAACAAGTTGTCAATCTGAGCATGAATCACGACCGTCAGAGCTGCTCCTCGTTCCCCGCCAAGGCACGTTCGTTGCCGAGCGCTCGCGGCATCTTCGCCGGCGATCTCCCAGCGCGGCAAACAAATGGAATCCAGCTGGACGCGCGGTCCAAGTGCTATTAGCAGTGCACCGTACTGTAATTGAAACGTTCATTTCTCCACTGGCGGTTCGGGCGGCACGTCTATTAACAGTGCTCACTCACACCACTGGAACTTTGGAGAGACCACAGCGGCTCTGGGCAGATTACCATGTCGAGGCCAGGAGAGGTTTGCCAAGGTCAGGCCTGGCTGAACATTAAATCAAAAGCACTATTTCTCTATCTCCCAAACTGCCACTGAGATGACAGTCCCTGTTTGAAAAGTCAGATCATGATGTATGAATTTTAACCTTGTGTGAGGTGGATATCAGGATCATTTGTTTTTATTCATATCACGTGGGCTGGACGTGGTAGGGAGGAGGGGGCGGGGGCCATAACTCCATGTAGACACCAATGTTTCATACATCATGGCTAAAATAACCACTATTGCTGCTTTGCACACGTTGTGAAGTCCCAGATACGCCCGGGAAACGAAACACTGTCTGAGTTCATGACATCATCCATGGGTGCTGGTGAATCTCACTGAGCTGTATTCCCTGTATCTAGTAAGAAACACGTCAGCAGTATGAACCCAGACTACAGTCTGTAGGCACAACAAGAGCTAGGCTATGCTAACATTGTAGCTGCTCCATCAACACTTGAAATAATGTCATCTAGACATAAGGCAACGACTATGGACAGTCTAGGGTCTGGACACATACATTTATACAGTTTTCTTCTGTCTCTGTATGAGCTTCTATCGTAGAGCTCTGTGCTCGTTCCAATACCAAGTAAATATCTATTTTGGAATCTATGCAAATTAGTTGTCAAGAACCTATTTATATGGCCAACATTTGTAATTAACAGGAGGCAGATCACACACGGCAACTGGTGTCGCAACACATTTCCTCCTAGAAGGTTTAAGGTTAAAGAGCTTAATTTTAAGTCTTCAAAACGAATTACAAGACATTATTGTTATTGTTAACCTCAGCATGATAATGTATAGCCTCTTCAATGATTACAGGTGCTGTTAACTGTAGCTGTCAATGTCTTTGATTAATGACGAAGGCAAGGAGTCGCCCCCAGATGGCCGGTAGAGAGAATGCAAGTTTAAGACACTTCAGCTTTTCAGACCCGGAGGTCAGCCGTGAAGGGAAACCCAACGTAATACTGTCGGCAAGAAGATACTTGATGTGGTAAGTTCAAAGGTAGTTTGTAATCCTTTTAATGCTGAGTAATAATAGCACTAGTAGGGACACGTCAAACCTGCATCCAACTTGGCTACTTTTTACATGCTATTTTCGAGAAGACTGAAAACTAGAATCCTTATGGATACCTTCATCTCACATTACTTTTATGAGTAAATAACACAAGGTCATTATATTCATGTAGGCTGTATGAAACTGATTCTACATCTTTATCTACACACACTGCCCTTCTAGTATGTCCACAGTCATTTACTTCCAACCCTGACAGAAAGGTGCAACAGCATTTTGAAGTGATGTTTACAAGCCTGCAGAACCAAATACACCCTAATAAAAAGCAGCTTAATTAGTGATCATTGTCTTATTCATCTGATCAAGGCAACGTTGCTGGCAAGCTGCTTGTAATCGAGGGAGGACGTTGCTCTGAATAACCAGCGCCCGACCCAGCTCAACAACCTGGATGCCTGGTGTGGTTTTCACAGCGATGGATGGGGAGAGGAGTGGAAGCAGCCGTGTAAAATAGTCCGTCACTGGGTTTCTGTGGAGAAATAAAGCAGAGGTTGTGTGACAGGCCCTGATGAGGGATGTGTTCACGCCATCTGGGTTGCTTTAACACTGCGGTCACTGTTGGATGCCGAAGGCTCTGTATTGTGTCCTGATGTTAAACACAGAGGTGGTAGTCATGGAGTTGAGGTTAATGTTTTGTTCTGGAGACAGAGAGAGAGAGAGAGACTGAGTACCCAGCTCTCTCCCCTCTCTCTCTCTCTCTGTCCTAGCTGTCAGCAGGAATGGTGAGCCGGGGTAGAGCTGGCGTCTAATTGAAGAGCAGCTCCACACCCTGTCGTCATTAATCACCAGGCCTGTCAGCCGGCTGCTCAGGACCTCACAGTGGCACTCTGCACCATCTCTGCACTGACGCACGGGGGGGGGGGGGGGGGGGATATTACTCCCCTTCATCACCATCACTATCTCTACTCTGATTACTACCATCGCTCTCATACCACCACCACGCCAACAACCCTACATCTGTTACCTTACTAGCTGTGTTTATTAGTGAACTTTTAAAGGGACAGTTCACCCCAAAATAAAAAACCTCTTACAGTATTTATCAATCAGATTGTTTGGGTGTGGAGATATTGGCCGTACAGATGTCTGACTTCTCTAACGGAACGATGCGGCCAAAAATATACATTTGACAAACTCAACACAGCCACATCTCTGTCCAGACATATTGACCCGGTCACTCAGGATAATCCACAGACCTTGATGTGAGCAGTTTCATGTGGGAAATGTTTTCTTTCCACCATAGTTCCTACATGAAACCGCTCACAACAAGGTGGTCTGTGTTTGGTGGATTTTGTTAGTTCTGGACAGGACAGTTCGCCTCTTTTTACCAGTCTTCATGCTAAGCTAACACACACACACACACACACACACACACACACACACACACACACACACACTCACACACACACACACACACACACACACACACACACACACACACACACACACACACACACACATCCATCACATTTTTTAACCAGTGCATCAAATAACACAGCTTGGTCAGGGCACCTATGCTTCAAACTGGTGTGTTAGGTGTGCCAAAATATATATTGTTTTAAATGCTTATTAAACTAAACTTAACTTAACTTTACTTAACTTAAATTAACTAAACTAAACTAAACTAAACTAAACTAAACTAAACTAAACTAAACTAGTGTGGTTGATGTTAACTGTGTCCCAGTTCAGCAGCCACATCCTTCGGAGGACGCAGCCTTCATCGAGATGAGACATCTGGTCCACAGAGGATTTCGTGTTAGCGTCGCCTTTGCCGGTCCGGTCTCCTATAGCAACCAGCTGTGGTTGACAAGAAAGAGCACAGAAGAGGTAACTGACATTATATGATTGGATGGAGCCAGAGATCATCATTTATTCTTTTCATATGACGCATGTCTTCAAATGCCTCCGAAGGATGCTAGTTTGGGACACAGCTCACAACTTCACTAACTAATGATTCATGTGACTAACTATAGTAACGACTCATGTGACAACACGACAAAATATTTCCGTATCGTACTGGACACGAACAGCGGTCTCCTGCATAAGAGTCCTGTGTTTGTTAGACCCATGCACCTCCCTGCTGGCCCTGTGAGGACTATCTCACTCTGTATACCGTGTCAGTTGCTATACAATGTGTATATGTACATTGTTTACATATATATGTACAATGTTACTTTAAAAATGGTGAGGTGCAGAGTATTCACGTCCACGTGAAATGCCATTTTCTGCTGTGTTTGTATATTGCCATTTGTTTCAATAAAACCCCTGAAGAAGGTGAAAAAGCCCTGTACACTGTGCAGTTTAGTGACAATGGAATAGCTTTCTATTTGTGTGAGAAACATCCTAATACAAAATTTCTTTGGGAATTTGATATTATTGCAGTGTACCCCTTGCAGTGTATTTTGGCAATGTGTACCAAAACCAGAGAGAGACAGCAAGTCATGTTTTGATATGGTATTAATTCCTTCATTTTAAAAACATGATGACAATTTTGAGGTTTAAGTCTCCAGAAATATCCCTGAGGTTTGGCTCATTTTTGAACTTTTTTTTCTCAGAGTGACTGGACTTAAATATTAAAACTGGAGGGTTTTGTAACTCAACTCACCGTTTCAAAATTCAGCCTCACATGTGCCACCGTCCGTGGACAAAGGATTGGGGCCTGAATACACACACACACACACACACACACACACACACACACACACACACACACACACACACACACACACAGCCTCACACAGGCGACATAATTGGAGTGTGTGGGTGTTGACTCAGCTGCGGGAGTGTATGTGTGTGTGTGTGTGTGTGTTGGGCGGGGTGGGGGTGAGATAGATGGGGGAGATTGATGAGCGTGGGGAAAGGGAGAATAGTGAGGCATTTGATGAACGAGTGTAAACTGGCAACAGTGGAATTAATTCCACCTCCTCGACAAGATTGAAAGTTCTCCCCTCTGCATGACCTCCAGTGTGAATCATCTGCAGATCCAAGCCAATGTAACCAGGCCACTATCTACAGTCTGTAAATGAGATAGCGCCGTCGATGTGTGAGCGAGGTACCTGCCCTTCTTACACTGATTTCACCTGTACTTCACCAACACAACTTTAGGGGGCAACAGAGCCCAGTGCATGTCTAGTGGCACGCTGCAAGATAGGAAGAAGTGCAATACAGGATTAAAACCGGAATATCCTTGACCTATTTTATCTAAGTCCATAAAAAAAAAAAAAAAAACAGCGACAAGAAGTCCTGGCTCCAGCTTCTAAAGATGAAAAATAAGTGTATCGTCCCAAAGAGCTACCCAGAGCGGTGATCAGGGCGCCGTGACCTTGCTGGTGTGGCAGGGGCTGGATGTGGTTTGGGAGGGTCATCCATTTTGTTAATGGTCCTGTCAAGTGACACCTGTGCTCGCCTTTCTCCTGTCTGGAGTGCTAATGAACCGCGAGAGTGGAGGAGTCTGGGAGTCGGGGTCAATAGCCGCCTTGGAGACTGCAGCCTCTTCGCTCCGTGCAACCTACAACCTGACAGCCAAATAGAGCGGAGACGCAGACACATTATCAAGGCCGAAACGCTCTAATGGCAGCGGTGTGGCTTTAAGATAGACCGACTCCTTCCCCTCAAATTAGTGTCTAGCGGGCTCTCAGTCCAGAACGCTGACTTCAGTGAAACCACAGCGCAGCAGAGAGCAGCAAGTAAATGGCTCTTCGCGTCAGAACAGGAGGCCTCCATGTTTGCGGTTCCTGTAAGAGAGCCGGCGCTCCTCTGGGGAAATGTCAGGACTTTGATGAATATTTCTCTATTAACCGCCTCCCATTGTCAGCTCTGGCCTTTGTGTTGCAGACCAATCCGTCAGACCGTGAGGAGGTCCTGGGTCGACACCTCCCTCAGGTCATTATTGAAGTCCCAGTGACCCAGCGGCCCCTCCACGCAGCCATCCACTCTGCTGAGGAGGCTGTTTTCAGGCCTCGCAAACAAGAATCAGCAATTAAAAGCTGCCCTCGCAACAACAAGCAATGCGGGCGATGGAGAGAGGAGGAGGGATGGAAGTCCTCAGAGACTAGCTAACAGGGCTAATGTGACCCGGCCTGCCCTCCATGGACAGCCCTGTCAACTGATATGAGCCATGAATTATTACACACAGCCACATTTTCGTGTGGCAGTAACAGCCGTAATGATAGATAGACCTAGATAAGTGCAGTGCAGCAGTCTGGCAAGATTTACTCCATCCCCTGACGCTTGTGACAAAAAGCCACTTCAAGGTACTAAATATAGCAAACAATAAAGAAGAAAACAAGGTGAAATGCAATCATGTATCATTTATTTAACAAAATAAGACCTTTCCTGTTGGTTGGACAGCACAGCCATCATAAATTGTTTTTATTTTTACGTCGTCTCTTTCTCATTTCTGTACCATTTGAGTCGGTGACCCCAACTTGCTGACCCCCAAGTAAGCTTGAAAAAATATTACATCTTTGCATATTTACAAATAAAAATAATGGCATTGTTCAAGATAATTCTCATGGACATGCAATTCTCCAGAGTCTGAATAAGATGCGGAAGAAAAGAAAAAAAAATACAACAGCAGAGAGGAAAGCAGATGAAAAGGTCCCCAGAATAAAGCTTCACAGTCCATCTTCATCGTGGTGCAAGGTTTTTATTTTTAGAGTGTATGATAGGCATTATGGTACTATACTTAAATCATTCTTTTTCAGTTTGTATATTTCAGAACAATTTATTTGGACAGCAACCCCCCTCCCCGCTCCCCCAATCCCGAGTTGAATACCAAGCGCTTGAGAGAAAAATAAATACAGACTTTCAGTTCTGGGAGACAGATATAGAGAAAAACTAAACAAAAAACAAAATCAAGACTGTTGTAATAATCCCACAATTCCATAATTTTCAAGCTTTGTGTCTTGCCGTCTTTAATCACGAAAGTCTGCTGGTTTTGCAGAAGACAATCCATCACCGGGTCTTTCGCCTCCGCAGCGCCAGTCACAATCTTGCGGCTAACAGGTGGTATTCCTGGCAGGCAGGCAATCAGGCACGATGCCCTGTACTGGTGATGACCCCGATCCCAAGAATCCATCTCCGGTGCTGCTGCAGAGAGTCCAAGCTGGTGCCTGCAGTCTGTGGGTGTAAACAATATTTCTGATATCACTGGTATCCAAGGGCTGAGGCTGAGCCCAGTCTCTGACTGTAAAGGGCGTAGGGGGAGTAATAGGCTGAGGAGGGGAGGCTACTCATAGGAAGTCCTGGTGCTCCGGGCATGTGGGATTTACTGTAGGGATGGTAGCGAGCCAGGCTCAGGCCAGGAGAGCCTCTGAGGGAGAAGGAGCTGGGTAGGGTACCTGGACTGCTGTGTGGGGGCAGGTGGAGGTGGCAAGAGGCTGTTGATGACACCGATGAAGGGTAGGCCGACAACAGCTTACTGTCTATCATCCCGGGCAGGGCTGTGTGGGTGCGCAAGTGGGCTAGCAGCTCCTCTGACGTGGAGAACCGCTTGTCACAGGGACCTCCGACAGACACCCAGTTACAGGCGTGCGGCTGCGGCTCATTGGGGAGCATGAAGCCGTAGGTGTAGAGGGGGTGGGTCAGGCTGGGGGCGGTGCTGGAAGACAAGGAGCTAGGGTGCAGGGAATGGAGGTGGTGGGAGGGGTAAACCAGGGGGTAACCAGACTTGAGGCTGGAGGGATCGTGGACACAGGTGGAGCAGTTACTTCCTCCTAGGTGGGGTGCGTTGGGGTAAGTCAGACAATACGGGTCCCGACATAAGCCCTGCATCAGGGACGGAGGTGAGGCTCCAGTGAGCGGGCTGGAACTGGGGTGCTTTCCTGGAAGTCCGAGCCCCAAACTAGACTTGGTGTGATCCAAGCCAGGAACAAACTGGGAGGGGTAGCCGGCGTAGGCCCCCACAATGGAGCCGTGGTATCCCATGGTAGCAGGAGGCAAGGGGAAGACAGAATGTCCTGGTTTAAATGGGGAGACGGGGGCGATGTGCCCAGAGCCCAAGCCAGGCTGTGAGGAGACCTGCGGGTCGGCCTTGCTCTCCGGCCGCGGGCTGCTGGCAGAGCTGGCGTTGCTGGAGTTGGCGCTGGCCCGTATGTGGCTGGAGTTGGCTAACTGAGCCCCATCCATCCCCGACTTAGCTGCATCCGAGTCTTTTTTGCTAGCGCTGTTGTTATTACTGTCCGAGCTGGACTGCTCTGAGCTCCCAGGTTTGATGTCCATGTGCGGGGCCTGGGAGTGTGACGGGGGCTGCGTGGAGGGGGAATGGCTTTGTCTGTGGGGCTGGCTCTGAGTGTGCAGGGGAGGAGGGCTGGAGCTTGGTGACCGGGAATGGGGGGGAAAGGACGGACATGAAGCAGCGCCACTGCTGGAGCTTACATTTGGCACCCTGAAAGCTGCTTTATCTGAAGAGCCCTTTGTCACCAGAGCATCTTTACGACAGTCGCCTGATGACTTGGAGTAAGGCTTGAAGCTGGACTTGTCCTCCTGGGACTGGTGCTGCTCTCCAGACTTGGAGGATCGGCTGGACGATTCCTTGTCTCCCAGACTGCCTGAGGAGAGGGAGGTCAGCTTGGAAGAGGAGGGGGGGTCCGGTTTGCCAATTTGAGAGCAGGTCTGGGCCAGCAGAGCCAAAGGACTCTTCTTGGCATCCAGCTGGAGAAGGAAAAGGGAGGGCAAGAAAGTGTTTGTTTTAGAGTCGATTCATTTTTTGGCATCATAAAACATATACACCCTATCATAATTATAATACGCAAACATTAAAATAATGTGGTAATTATACAACAAGGCAATTAGTCACAAACCCAACCCTGAGTTGTGTATTCGTGAACAAAGGAAGTCACGGGATGATAAGTTTAAGGAAAAAACGGCTCCTACATTAGTAACGAGACTTTTTATTTATAATATATAATGTCAGTCAAATAAACTGGTTCTTTTACTTTTAAAATATAATATTAACTGCAGTATTTTTACATTTCTGAACTCCGGTGCCTTGCGAACTTCCCAACAAAACGCCGTGCGTAAAATGGCGCATATTTGTCAGTTGAGTAACACTCAAACTTGGCTACGGATTTAAACGATCAGATTAATATTATGAAGAAAAACGGCATGAGATGATACATAATATGATTTTCTTATAATATGATTATTTTTTGTTAACTTACTTCAATGCTGACTGGCGCGGATGTGAGGGGCTGGAGATACTCCGGGTGCAGCAAGTGGCCGCTGTGCGCCGTCAACATCTTCACGATCCGGACGGGAAGCCTTTTGGACTGACGAAAGGGATCCGTTGGAGGACAAGTAGCGAGTATGGAAACGAACGGGCTCTCCGCTCCCGTCCGGCGTTGATCACCGGTGGCGTCGGCGGCGCTGCGCTCCGGGGACTGTCTGCGTAAAAGCGGTTCAGGTCCACCGGGGGGATCTCTCATCTGGATCAGTGCGCGCGGAGGAACGATGGCACGTAACGAGGGCAAGGAGGTGGCGAGGGATCGAAATTCATTCACCAGCACGCTTCATGATGAAACGTTAGATAGAGTGCGGTAATCCGGAAGGACATGTAGCTGCGCAGTGCGCGTCCTCCGCGTCAGACCCAAGCTCGCTCTAAAGAGAAACAAATTGCCCAAATGTCATCCTCTATCGGGCTCTTCGAGATCACCTAATTATTCCTAAATAATCCTTTGTCCAGTGTTGAAGAAAAAGAGGAGTGGAGCAAAAAGAAAGAAAACCCCCCACCATAAGTAGTTACTGCTCATCCAAATACGGAGTACAAGTGAAGGAATATCCCCGCAGAGGTTGGTGTGAGCGCGTGACAGTCCTCCGGCGTGTATCTGTGTCCCTCTGCAGCAGTCTCTCTCTCTCTCTCTCTCTCCCTCACAGTCTCTCACTCCTTCCACATACTGGCGACGTGAAGGGAGGGATTTCAAAGGGACGAGCCGCCGTCCAATCGCAAGTGCCTGCATTCATAAGCAGGGGCGGGACACTGTGAGGGGGCGTGGCTTCGCTCCTCGCCTCACCCTCATACCATAATGTCTGGGTGGAAATCTGTGTCATTGACCTCCATAAGCAACGTGCAAACTGAACATGCCAAAATATGAATCATGAATCAGAGATGTGACCCGAAACAGAGTGTGATAACATACTGGTATCCCCAGTAAGGGTCAAGATATCTGTGCGTCTGCCAGCCGTTCCTGTAAATAGATCTGTCCATAATCAATTCTGGCATATCAATGACTTTATTGCATTATAGCTGTGACTGATTCAATTTTTCCAGATTGAAACTAATTCGCGTGATTGAATTTTCCGTGTGAGGGTAAAATTATATCTTCAAAATTTTTTTTTGACAGTCACTCCGCAAAAACAAGTAGTCTACAACACAACTCAAAATGTTTTTGAGCTTGAGCACAAAAACATTCCTCCTTGGTTGCCACATCAGTAAGCCCAGTCACCTCATTTCATTTTCCACGCTTGACCCGAACGACCCGATAAAGCCAAAATATTACAACATTTAAAGAAGTGACACTGCTCGTTGATTAGAACATTTCACAACACAGACTGGCCTTATCAAACCGCTCTGCCTGCTCCTCTGCTGTAATGGCCGCTGCCATTTATCTGCAGCCGAGAGGAGGATGAAGTCACTTCAGCGTCACTCAACAGCGCCACTGTTTGACCTGTCATCATTAGGCTTAGTCATCACTCATCGGGCCACGCATTGCCGCTCACGCTTCAATGACCTGCAGGGATCCGAGAATATGTGAACACAAATGCGCACAGGCCGCCTGCGGCTAAGTGTGGCACAATCTTCTTTTGAATCCGTCTGTTTGTTTAAAACGCTCTGTCAGCGCCTCGGCCCGAGACACGTAAACAGGTGACGCATGACAACTGCTTTCTCCCACCAGATTTAAAGGGTTACACCGACATTTCTTTACAAGGCAGACTTCTAGTTAAGTTGCGCCGTTTCCGATAGCGCTGTTGTTTATCACACAGTCATCCACTTGTTAAAAAGGGCGAGTGGGTCGCTTGCAGTGTGGGTGGAGTTGCATAAGGAAGGGAGGGCGTTTAAAAGGAGACCAAAGAGGAGGGCATTGGGAAAAGCCAGACAAAGGCAGCGAGAGAATGAAACAAGGGAGGGCTCAAACAACAGGGAGCGACTCCTTTCATGTGTCCCCTTGATGTAGGCTGGTAACAGCTGTTTTGGCGTGTCGATGACTGATGGCTGTTTCCTGTTGTGGATATTTTAAGAGGACAGCTTTCCCGTTAAAGAGGCTTCTCAGCATGTCCAGGTCCCGCTGGCCCTCGGGGCATTTCCATGCCTTCCCATGGCTGTATGAAAGCATTGCGTTTTGGCTGGAACAGCAGCCAAACAAAACCCCCAGGATGGGGCTGATAGGGGCTGAGGAGGAGCAAGGAGGAGGGGACCCCACATGCCTCTGTGATCTAGTGATTTATAGAGCCACTGAGGCCTTTCATGGACGCCACAGCTCCGTGGTGGGGCCTAATTCATCCCCGTGTTGAAACGTTGCTGTTTGCCTGGCTCCAGAGTAAATATATAACGCTGACATTAGGCAGCTGAATTCTTCAAACCTGACTCAAGCAAATCCTCATCTGCTCGTTTGTCTCGTGCTCTGTTTGGAAGTGCTGAGGTGTTTTGCGGCACACACGGGGATTAGTGTTGTGTAGATGCTCTGTGTGATTGTTTAATGAGGGGCTGACATTGATGTGAGCTCATAAGAGCCTTGTTTCTTTTTTTCTTTTCAAGTTACACAGGCCTTCACTGGTGTCAGCCAGATTTCGACAAGGTCTGGCTGCGTGCAGTACTGTACAAAGAGAAGGGGAGAGAAATGATAAAAGCGCCAGAGAGGCAGAGGAGGGAAAACCAGTGTAAATAACTCCTATTTAATTATCTGTGACTGACTTATGGGGTGTGTGGAATGGGAATAGAGGCCTGAGGCTGGGGCTCTGCTCTACCCCGAGTGTTTTCTCCAGCACTAATAAAACCAAGGGAAAAAAAGTGGATTAAGACAGTTTCATGGGGTGTAGCAGACATGGCATTTAGACCCAAACACTTAAAAAGAGCCTCGCAGGCAACATTCCAGCCGGGACAGAATGTTGAAACAAGGATTTCCTTGAGCTGAAAGGTCCACAAACAATATCTACACAGTGTACTTAATGTATTCACACTTCCTCGTTTATCTTTCTGCGGTCGCCTCTCCCTCTGTCTTTGACATACGCACACTAATCCTTTCACGCACGGAAGTGTATCCTTTGCACACAAACAGACAGGCCATACTGTGCAAGATGCCATCTTAAACCCGTGTGTTTGGGCCCTTCGTATACAGTATCATCTATCTGGCTGTCTACATGTATATATATCTGTGTGTGTGTGTGTGTGTGTGTGTGTGTGAGAGAGTCAGAGCTGGGGCTGACAACCTTATCTCTCCAGTTTAGGAGGGAGATTGTCTCTCTTGTCAGCTCATCACGTCTCGCAAGCTAACGCTCTTATCCACTCTGCCTACCTGTCGTCTATCTGTCTGCATTATAATCACACCGGGATAATAGGCTTCCCTCTCTGTTCGCAGATTGGCACTTTTATTTCCGAAACCCACACTGCACAGGGTTCCGCCTTGTCGTACTCGCTACACCTGAAACACATTCGTAGACAGGCACGTAAGCCGCCCACAACCACGCAACCTCAAGTCCTCTCTCCGCACTCGGAAACAAAAGGCGCTATTGTTCTCCACACGGAGAAGTTATCAAGAGCATGGAGCGAGGAGGAGGAGGAAGAGGAGGAGGAAGAGGAGGAGGGAGAACGGGGCCCTGCCATGCCAGACGCCGTCTGCCTCGAATCAGATCGTCCTACATTGTTGTGTGAAATTTCAGATGACATGAAAAGATGTTTTTTTTTTCTTCTTTCCATTGGCCTGATGACGGAGGGGGGTCATTCTGATAGAAGCACAATCGAGGTATTCACGAGCTGGAGCCGTGACAGGTCTCGGTAAAAGGAACGATAACAAGCCGTGCAAAGAAAATCTTCCCAGCACAAATTCCTCACGCTTGTTAAAAGTCAATGCTGCTTCCAGCACACATGGCCACCGTCTCCGTGTCTTCATCACTAACCTTTGTTGAGGGGGAGGCTTCTGGGAACATGCTATCTGTCTCTCTTCCTATCTTTGAAATGGCTTTTGTCATGAAATCAAAAACTAGCTTCTCCAACGTAGCCCCGCTAAGACTGTGGCACCCGTGACCTGATATACGACAGGAGTTACCGGAGGCTGCAGGAGCCACAGAGTTTGTGCCAAACATAACCGAGGAAGATGACGAAGGACGGGCGAGGCTCAGCGGTGCATGTCAGTCATCTTGGCCCGCAGCGAGGCCGAGTCATGTCGGATGCCACGGCTTTGATGTGACAAGGGATGGCATCGCTCAATTAAAAGCCGACCAATGTGTAAGTAAATCAGCGCCCTTCAGGCTTGACACATCAAACAATCGGTTATTGATGCGGCCCGCCCATGTCATTAATCTCTCTGCATGTGCTTGCCAACCCTGGGTCACCGCAGGAGCAAAGAAACCTGCAGCAGTGAGAGTATTAAACGGAGGGAAAATGACAAAGTCAATTTAGAAGAGCGTTTTAGGCCTAATGGAAAACAGCACATTGAGTTTTTTTTTTTTTTTAAACGAACTGTTTTATTGAATCGAACTAAATGTGGCGAAGCAGAAGTTGGGAATTACTTTTACGAATTCTCCTAAAAAAAACCTAACCCGCCCCCCCCGAAAAAAAAAAAAAAACAGGAGTTAAAGAACAGTCAGTAATGGAAAACGCATTCCAGACAAGACCTCGTGTGGCCAAAATATTTGTCTCAACTGGGTCCTTGTGGTGACAAAGCACCGTGCTTGTCCCTGGTAGTAATTCACCAGCTCAGATGAATACATGAAAGTGAAGCACTGCCATATATCATCCCCCCCCC
The DNA here is from genome assembly GCF_963514095.1 of Eutrigla gurnardus. Lineage (NCBI taxonomy): Eukaryota > Metazoa > Chordata > Actinopteri > Perciformes > Triglidae > Eutrigla > Eutrigla gurnardus. The sequence continues at coordinate 24,088,012 of NC_139936.1, read as the reverse complement.
CCCCCCCCCCCGGCATGCCTCGCAAAGTCACACACGGCCGTTTGTTATGCGACCGTGCATTCTCATTTCCAACTCTGCGTTGAGGGCTGTGGGCCAAGCTGACACTTATGAAATATTTCCCTTGCTGACCTTAGCTACTGCCTCAGCTGGGGAGATTAATCCTCTGTCGGCAGACACTGGGAGCAGAATGCAACAGCAGCACACACACACACACACACACACACACACACACACACACACACACACACACTGACTACAAAACACAGCAGTAGCAACAGCAACGGCAACAACTCAACTGTTCCGTTACAGGAGTAATAATTACAGCTTCTGTTGATTTGCCACTTACAGAGGAGGTCGGGAGAGAGTAAACTGGCATGCAATGAAGGTTATGAGCCATCATCATACAGCAAATATTGAACACACACCCAAATGAGTAAAGAACAGGCGGTACGGGACTACAGCAGCTCCTATGTAATTTAATATTCAGCACAAGCTCACACAGGTTTTTCAGTACTTTTAGTATGGAAGCAAAGACGGGCTGCAATAAAGTTTTTTAAAACAACATATTACCTTCTCCTAAATGTTGAAATGGATAACACTGAATTTAGAGAGCAGAACTATTTTACTTTGAAAACCATCTGTATGAAGTTACGTCATCTCATTTCCTGACTTAACTCTTATGAACACAGTGACACAGTTTCACAAACATCCTGGAAGGTTCTGAAGTCCTCGTAACATGCATATACATAAATACATTTGACAGAGCTAGCTAATTTCAACAAGCTTATTTTTTCATTTTTTTTATTTAACAATGCTAATGCTTCAATAACACATCCTGTGTTTAAACTGTTCTGGCCACATCTCTTATACACATTTATAAAAAATGTTTTGATAATATCATTGTAATAGATATGTCACATCGGCCTATTTGAAATCATTACATACTCTCTAATTCTGATCCAATTAGTTTAACACGAAATCAAGATTCAAAAATTTCTGCAAACGTACAAAATCATACTTGTAGAGAAATGCAAGCATTAAATATTCAAAACTTGGTCATCAATAGTCCTTTTGGAATCTTAACTTTCAAGTCAACTACAAAATTCAGGATGAACATTCAAACATTTACCTTCACATTACATTCTCAGTCAGTCATGTGATCCAAGAAAAAGACTTGAATTTCATATTTGAATATTGAGCAGAATTTGAAATAACCTTCTATTAATGTCACAGAAAGTAAAGAAAGACTAATATTTTTAATTTTATATAAATAATGTATTTATTAAATTCAAATTATAATGGCTTTACATGGCTTCCATATATCAGCACTGTTACCCTGAGAAAGAAGAGTGTGAAGGATTGTATCCGCATGTCTGGCTCTGTCCTGTCTTAATGTGCAGCAGCAGATGACTTGGCCAAGTTTGGTCCTTTATAAAAGGTTATTTAGTTGCCAGGAGAAAGAGCAAGCTGCTCTTGCAATTCCTGCCAGGAGGTTGCACTACCGGTGTATCGTAAATTACTCAAGACAGAGTACAAGAATGGTGTCGGGGTAAGGATTGGAGGGAAGATGGGAGAGGAAGGGGTGAAAGAGTAAGTGCAGTTTTCTTTTTGGTCCATGGTGATGAATGAGTTTCTGAACAAGGCAGAAAATACATCATATCACCTTTAATGGGTACACATTTCTGCAGCCATAACTCAGCGTTTAAAAATAGGGAGGGGAGGGTGAAATACGACATCATATATTCCTCCCAACGACACTTTTACGAGCCCTCCCTGCAGTATAAAGGCATTGATTGCTATTTCAAAGCTCCATGTTAGAGTCAGTGCTGAGTACCTCCAGGTGCCAGCAAGGAGGAAAGACAGAGAAACGCCGCTTGGCTCTGTGGAGAAAAGTCGTGGTTCCTGAGGTTCACACGTAGGTTTTCTCGACGGAAAAAAACTCTGACTTGAGTCTTTCATCACAAAATGTGAGCGTTTCAAAACGATCAGGTGTTTCTTTCTATTCCCCATAGGTAGTTATAAAGTAGGAGAACAGCGATAAATTGTGGACAGAAGAACATCCTGATCCCTCACCAAGGCTGGTTAGATGATGATGGGTTTTTATATTTATTTTGCAAGTGGATTACTTTCTTTTTAATATCCCACATGTAAGTAGCTTGTTAGGGGAGGTTCAAAGTCATCGTGGGGGACTGACCGTGTTGGAAGGCTCCATTGGAGATGTTGACAGCAGGATAACTCAAGTTGCACTGTAAATGTAATAACCCTTTAGATGCTGGCAGTTACTGCCATCATCTTCTGTTGTTTAACACAGATTGTTTCCATTTTTCAATCGCAAATCTGCCTCAACATGAATGTTAACACAAGTCTTTGCTTGAACCTTTCATAGCACACAAACCATCTGCCATTGCGATTGTAACAAGATGATAGCCATGCATGCTGGTAGCCAGCTCTGTCAGGCTGTGGATGTATAAAGAAAAATGTATAGTGTTTAGCCCATATTGAAGACGTGTTATGTGCTCGACCTGCGACTAGGGGGATATAAAAAGCTCAGAACTTTATTCCGAAGAAGATTGAAAGCCAGCAGTTGTGCATGGCCACCATTGTGTGCATCAACATGTTGACTTTGCTTGCGCTTGACGAAAATTACCTAAAATCTTCCATTGTTGTTTTGGTGTTCTAGGGATAGTCGTGTTTCCGACACTTATTTACTACGTCACACTACTGCCAACGCTGTTGTGTTACAAGTCACACTCTCTCTGGTTCAAGCAGCAGAGCGGCACCCCGAGCAGCAACCTTACTGGATCTGGATCCATCTCCATTGTGGTGTGAAGCTGCTAACAAAGTTAGCTTCATAATTCAAGTCAACTTAACAGCTACATGTTAAAGTCATCTTGGTAGCTAACTGTATTGGCAGTGTGGTAGTAACCTGTCAATCACATGGTAGTCCCGCCCTAAAGCATATTGTCTATTTTACTCTAAATAGACCATAATTTACAAAATGGCATCTTGCTGGATTGAAGTATATTTTAAACTAACTTGCCAAAATGGACAAGGAGTCATGAAAGTGATAAGTGCTCAGAAACACCAAATTTAAAAATCTACATGTTTATACCAACATGGCTTTGCAGAACCAGATGTTGCTGCCTGGTGTGGACCAAAGTGGTGAACTAAGCTTTTATTGCCATCACTAGAGCTAAGCCGCTAACATGGCTAACGACTGCTTTTAAATGACAACATTTAGCCATGTCAAGTGTGCACAGCCTCACTGATTACCAGAGCTGTGTGATGGTCATGTTCAGGTTTACTACTTATGTAAGACAGAGAGAGAGAGAGAGAGAGAGAGAGAGAGAGAGAGAGAGAGAGAGAGAGAGAGAGAGAGAGAGAGAGAGGGAGAGAGAGAGAGAGAGAGAGAGAGGGTCACTTATCTACTGAAGGAGTGTGAGAGAACAGGATGGAGACATGGTTAGAGTGAGAGACTGCTGACTGGACTTATGGCTTTCGCAAATTTGAGGTTCTTTTCAGTGAGCAGTTCCCAGCTGTAAATTTACAGTGTTTGTGTGAGCTGCTATTAAAACCAAGTCCATGGTCTGGCAGGTCGTTCATTTCAGCAGGCCTGCTGGGAGGAATTCTTCTCCTGACAGACTGCCTGTCTTTTCTGTAAAGGCGAAGATGGCAGGAAATCAAAGTGTATACATGCTTAAAAATCAACCTGTACTTTCATTAGATTTACAGAAGTGCTTCCAGAAAGGAACATTGTGTAATTTGTAACCTGCAAATTGAGTGAAACAGGAGGTAGAGCTCAACTCAAACAGCTGCCGACCGCTCATCTGCCAGCAAACTAGTCTCCTAGCGGCGGGAGTGAAGACTGTGGGCTGCACTCACTAGCTAATTACTGTCTCATTTTTGGTCTAATGAACAGTAAATTTGTCAGATCCAGTGGTAGCACATGCTCAATAAGGCTTCTAGTCCCAAGTTTTTTTTTAACGGATGAAGTGACATAAATGCTCCATAACAGCTCCAGAGTTCACTTAACAGCGGTTGGAGACCAGCCTTGCCAGGTGGACCAGAGGGTGGTGGTCCGCACCAGAATTCTAGTCCGGTATTCACACCAAACACAACAACGCACCGCACCACGGATGTAAACGCTCCACTCAGGCTGGTTTGTATGTGCCCTTAGTGTGTTTAAGTGATCTGAATTTAAGTGGCTTGAAAGTTTGTCAGCAGTCTTGACCTTATATGGTAAACTACATTATGAGAGCGTGTGCTGATTTTTAGATGACTTCATCCTATAATACAGCTGTAAAATTGCGTGCGCACGATTTCACTGCTTACACAAAACATAATGAGAAACACAGACCTCGTTTCCTTCACACACACAAACAGAAATCCCACTTCTCATTCTTTGTAAACTCTTTCTTGCCCTCCTGAAACGAGATCTCACATTATGTCCACTTTTTTTATTGGTTGTGATTCGATATATTATATCTCTGGTGAGTAGGGAGAATCTGCTCTTGAACAGGAGGACCCAAGGTCAAGGTCCGGGTGTACCCTCTACTGAAGCGCCCATGAGCAAAGGCACAGAGTTTCTCCCAGCTCCAGGGCTGCAGCTCTGACCTTTTCATCACAGCGAGTTAGCAAATAAGGGGAAGGAATGGATTGAATGTTTGCTTGCTCTAAGATGTAGACATTATTATGTTAGCATAACACCTAGCATGGTTCAATTGCCAAGCAGCATGTCATTCATTTCTGGGGTTATGTTCGAAAAGTTCCCGTTAGGACTGGGAGATCCAGTCCTGTCTGGGTGCTATTGTCAGTCTGTTTGGATTTGAGGTATTTTACAACCACACCCAATTCATCATTTGCTCTTGTTGCAATTAAAACACTCTCTAATTCTGATAAAACTGATGCTCTTGCAACATCCACACTAACATCTTCGGAAGCTGCCATTGTTGTTGCGAGTCGTCTCACACATGCACCTAAGTGTGTGTTTGTAAGTATGTGGCATTGCCACAGTTGTAAACTTAACTACCATCATGAGCATTGTATCAATTGGTGCTCGTAGACAGAAGCAAATCAGGCATGTTTAAAAATGCATTGTTACTTCCAATAAATGAAGCACCCATTTATAGGCCTTTTTTGAGTTTGGTCTCCAAAGATCCATAGACATGTCAAGTGTAGCGACAGCCCTGTTTCAAGTCCAACACCGATCGGACACTCACAAAAGGCACATCATTTATTTAAGCTGAGCTCAAGGAGAATTATTGTTGTGTCGAATACCAAAGCCTTTTGGTGATCAAAGTTCCACAACATAAATCCTATTTCCCTGCAAATCCAACATAACATTGTTTTTCTCACAACGGCACACTCTTGCACATGTGGTGTGCACACACACACACACACACACACACACACACACACACACACTGGAAAGCATCCACATACTGTACTTACAATCCACAATGCCACAAAGATCAAACAAAGGTGTACACGAACATCCCTCTAGCTGTGTTTGGGGGCAAAGGGCTGTGAGATTATTATTTAATACCTTTATGCTGCTGCGAATTCAATGTGTCAGAGTGTTATGCTCAACCAAAAACCCTTATTTTTCATACTTTACATATTACACAACACATTTTCTTTTTCACACCACATCATAGATCCTTCTTTCGTCTTCTCAACTTTGCTTCCATCCGCCCCCTTTATCCCTCTGCATCTTCTCTAGCCTTTCTTTCTCCAACTTATTGTTTCCTGTATGGTTGTGTGCTTTTAGACATCCCCCCTGTCTCTGAGATCATCATCCGTGTAAGAAAGCCTGTTCGACCTAAAGAAGAAGGGCGGGGGCAGTATGCTTTGTGCAGGTGTATGAATGACTTCTCAGGCCTCCTTTATATCGAGTGCTGAACAAAGGACTTGTAGGATTTAGCTCTTCATCAGATGACGATTTTAAGCAAATGTGCTGAACAAACAAGAGGAACCGAGGCTCTGTACTGTTCATTCCCTCTGCTGGATCACAGTCATCCCTCAGGCCAAACCCATTATTTGAGGCAGAGCTTTCCAGAGTAAGTCATCGGGTTAATTCCTCGTCTTACTTTCTCACGTCCATATTTGTCGTCAGCGCTGCTTTGAGGCGTTGCTCTCTTTGATGATCCAGCCAAGCCCACTTGTTACACTATTTGCCGTGAGACTGACAACAATAAATTATAGTTAGTAATAATCAGTTATTATGTGTAGATGGTACAAAGCATGTTCCCCATTTAATAGAGACAATTGTCTTGTAATAGGTAAATTATAGGGTTGACATGACTGTCAATGCCTGTTTGACAGTTTTCAAAGTAGCTTCTGTCAACCTGAAATTTGTTTCTGCTAAGAAATTAGCATATACAGTATGTTTTTGGTGTTTGCTTTCTTTGTCTTTATGGCCCAAATTTGATTTCCGACAAGTAGGAATTTAAATGTACGTGTTCGGTGTTGTGCGGTGCAGGTAACTCTATGTTCCTGACAGACCAGCCTGGCCTCACAAGGCATTTCATGTGCTATGACAACAGCGTTGTTGCTCTTGGCATGTCATTCCACGTAATTAAGTCTGTGCTAGGCATGCAAATTCATCCGTGTGAATACACTCAGAACTAGTGAGTTAGAATAACACGCAAGTTACAAGTGAGGAAGTCCAACCACGATGTCTTAACGAAACCCGAACGAAACGAAACTAAGTAGTTGCCTAGGCATAATCGCGACTGTTTCACTTTAATGTTTTGTGTTTGTAACCACATTTTGATTTGGTAACAACGTTTTAAGATATAAGCCTTGTAATGCTAGTTTTTAAGTAATTACGATACTAATTACTATGCATTACTTTTCCTAGATATAAGTACGCTGATGCCAGCTGCGAAAGCAGGGTACCTACGGTTTATCATCTATATACACTGTATGCATGCATATTGGGAGGCGTGTATAATATATACGAAAGAGGGGAATCCGACCTGCCTAAAATAATTCCGTAGATTCAGGTTCAAGCTCAGGAAACTGCACCATTTCAGTAACCTTTGTGTGTAGGGTTATGGCAGCTTTGTACTAAGCACACGTGTTGTACCACAAAAGAACAAAGGGAGAAGATGCGCATATTAAATGTGTGTGGTAAGAGACACTAGCCTCTTTTAGACTACCTTTTCGTTGCGGGAGTATTCCGCCATTATTCCGCCCCATCGTCAGTCCAGGAGGCCGTCCACACGTACTAAAACAAACTTGTTTTCTCCGGTTTTCCTTGGCGTCATTTCAAGAAAATCTGCATCCAGACGAATCCACTGAAAACGACTAGTACATATTCCAGGCCTATATGTGGCGCTGTTTCTGCTACAAAAATACACCAAAAACACAGAAGAAGAGACGGAGCTGACCGGATGTTTGCCGTTGCTATGCCAACACGTGAAAGCTACGGCTGCTATCCATGCGATCAATAAACACACATAAGATGACAATTTGGCCCGTATAAACAATAAGCATCAACAGCCGTCACCCTAAGGACCTTGACGAGGCGTTGTCACACGTTGTGATGGATTAATTAGAAAAATAAATGCCTACATTCATGGGAAGTTAGCTAGCGGTTGTTTGTTAGCATCGTAATAAAGTAGCAAATCTGCGACTTTTTTCACGGAATATTGCCCCCCTCTCTCGCCTCGGTTTTACTTGCCTTTCCGCCATTACTGCGGGATCGTCTGTCTAAAAGGGGCTAGAGAGGAATGACAAGACAGAAACAACACACTGTCTCTCATTCCACATTGGTGTCGATATTTAAAATAGTTTCTATAATATTTTGTACAATATTTATATAAATTATGCAGTTAAAGGTTGGAACAAACAGTTCAGTGAACATATGAGTTCAGATTCACAGTAAAAAAAACTGAAATCTGGGCCTGAAATGTCCTACACTGTCTGTGACAATGAAATCAATGATTAGGCTCATATATTACAGTTAGAGCATGATTTTCAGACTAGTCTTATAAACAGCGTTCTGCTGCTTTAATATCATTTAACAGGATCTGCCATGATCATTTGGATGTGTTGCTAATACACATGTCACTATGGAGACAAATCGTTTCAATAAATGAATCCATCCATTCATCGTGTACCGCTTATCCTGTATTCAGGGTCGTGGGGGGGCTGGAGCCGATCCCAGCTGTCATTGGGCTAAGGCAGGGTACACCCTGGACAGGACGCCAGTCTATCACAGGGCCGACATATAGAGACAGACAGGTAAGCAGTCTATCACAGGGAGACATGTAGAGACAGACAGGTAACCAGTCTATCACAGGGCTGACATGTAGAGACAGACAGGTAACCAGTCTATCACAGGGCTGACATGTAGAGACAGACAGGTAACCAGTCTATCACAGGGCTGACATGTAGAGACAAACAACCATTCACGCCTACGGGAAATTTAGAGTCATCAATTAACCTGTCCCCATCCTGCATGTCTTTGGACTGTGGGAGGAAGCTGGAGAACCCGGAGAGAACCCACGCTCACACGGGGAGAACATGCCAACTCCACACAGAAGGAACCCGGGACCGACTCGGGAATTGAACCTGGAACCCTCTCGCTGTGAGGCGACAGCGCTGCCCACTACACCACCGTGTAGCCCACATAAAAAAATATAATATATATTATATTATGGCCCTGTGATAGACTGGCGTCCTGTCCAGGGTGTGCCCTGCTCCAGCCCCCCGTGACCCTGAATACAGGATAAGCGGTAGACAATGGATGGATGGATATATTATATTATTATTATATTATTATATATAAATGCATATTTCTGAAGTCTTTGACAAAGACATTCTGGAGATGAATTTGAAAAACTTAATTTCCAGTATATGTGTTTGGAACAACCCCTCCCAGCCCCCAACACCATCACCACCTAATGATACCTGATGATCCAATAAAATTAGCATAGGTGACCAGATAACCAATATCCAGACACTGTGTTGGGTGATTGATCCACTTGGATGGACATTGAAGGGGCATGATGGCCTTCATTAAGGTATTGCAAACACTCAGGCATGGACATATATGAAATAAACATTTGTTTGTAAACACAATAAATGCAAGACATGAATGCAATCATGCCAATAGATTAATATCTGTGGGATCTTCAGTTTTATATCCCCCCAAAAAGGGTGCGGCCATGGCGTTCTGTCAAGTATCTGAGTGGAATACAAACTTGAGTGCACCATTGGTCCTATGGTAGGAAAAGGAATATTGTTATAAGAATATTGTCCTGGCAAAAAGCATTTTTATTATGGCAGATTGTATCAGCAAACATGGCAGCTGTACGTACTGTACATGCTGCGAGACAACATAAGAAGAAGAGGGTTTAGTGATAAAACTGCAAAGGATTATCTGTCATTTGGCGGGCCCGTGGTGATTTGCTATCAAAACGGATTTTGCTGGGGGAAAAAAAGAAGTGACAGGAATGGAAGGATGATGGAAAAGGATGGAGAAGAAGGAGAGAAGAAGTGGGGGAGGGGGGGGGGGGAGTTGTCAGGCAGGGAGGATTTTGTTTTCTGTTTAATTTCTTGCCCCTTCTCCCCCTCCCCCATCCAATGAGCTGAGTGTCAGTCACATTTTGAACTTGCCAAGCAAACGCAGCAGAATGATTGGAGCTGTCAGTCAAAGTAATGCGTTGTTTGCAACTGGAGGAACTGGGAGACGGAGTAGGGGAAGGATGAGAGAGATGTAAGTGTGGAGAATACATTATGTCTTATAGATACTCACTCAGCATTCACGCCTGAGATGAGAAACGATAACCACGAAGGCGGCACAATGTACGAGCCTTCTCTTGACTCCAACGCATGATATGAAACGCTGCAGCTGGACTTTAACCTGTGATGCTTCAGGGAAAAAGTGGAATTCATTAATAAGGTCTTGACGTTGACCTTCTGTACGCATGCTGAGACATTTGATTTTCTGAAAGTTTTGTCTCTAAGATAAACTAACCAAACTGTAAACAACCGATTGTATGTGCAGAAAAAGCCTGGCGTTCTCAAATGGTTTAATTGATGAGGAATCCAACCCACAAAAAAACCCAGCTTGAAATGCACCAACATGAGCCTAATAGCATGTGACTGCTCCCCTCCAACCCTTTGACACACCCAATATATACACTCCAGCCAAAACGGCCCTATTGTGCTAAACTTGTCACCCCACTGACAAGCTAATATCCTCATTCCTGGGCGCTGAGTGCTTGTCTCTTGAAGTTTTAAAACGGAGGTGTGAGATGAGGCACCTTTGCTCATCAAAGACACCACAATCATCTCTTAAGCCCATGACACTCAAGGTTACTTGAGTGCTCGAGGTGATTTTACAGCATCCAGCTGGCGGCCCATTCAGCAGGACTGACAGAGGGGGTCTGGGAGGTGGGAAGCCCCCCAACAAGCAGTGGGGGGCCTTATGTAGGATGAAAATTAATTTACACTAATTCGGATGAATTTGAAAAATGCAAACATCCATATATAATCATTTTCAAAAGGCATCATAGTCTGTGTTAGCTCTTAGAAAATGATCTACAAAATTGGCCCTGACCTGTAATAAAGTATGAGGCTTTTGCACAGATGAAAAAAAATTTCATCATTTGAAAATCAAGATACATCTGAATATTTACCACTGCCTTTAACACTTATTTTTAAGTAATGATCTACAAGGCTCTCATTTTGAAATAATTTCAAAATAATGTTACTATGAAAAAAATATGAAAATTCTTTCTTTTTTAAACCAAAAATATAACACTGTAAAAACAGAAGATATACTTTCACTGTAACCCTGAACTTTATTAGGAGCTACAGTATATGTGTGAATCTGCAGCCCCTTCTACGCTGCCTTTTCTGCCTTTGCGGGAGTATCACGCTTTTTTCTGCCCCAGTGTCAGTGTGAATGCTACCGAGACGGAAAGGGGTGACAGAATTTTATTTTTTAAGGCGAGACAAGGCGAGCCGGTGTTCTTTGCAAACAGAGCGAGGCAGCAAAGACGTAACGTGGTGAAGATGCATTACCAGGACAAAGCGCTGCGGCATATATTGACTCTATTTTCTGCCATTGCGGCGGAATCGTCTGTGTAAAAAGAGAGAGACAAAATGCATCCATTGTTCAGAGAGAGATTCTGTATCAAGAGGTGGGCTGAGTCATCTTGACGTAAGACATTGATTTGTGGACTGGAAGATTTGAACACCCGAGTTCGGCATTTTGTCTACACCAACTTGGATTTTTCTGTAGAAGAGTTATGGGTGGACTTGATGAACACAAGCGGCAGAGCATCACCCCAAGCAGCAACCTTACTGGATCTGGATCCATCTGGCTTCTGGTATAAAGCTGTTAACTAAGTCAGCTTCATAATTCAAGGTTATCTTTCCAGCTGTAGTGTACAAGTGTCAAGTCATCTTAGTAGTTAATTGCATTGTTAGCGAGGCCGTGGTAGCAACCTGTCAATCACAATGTAGACCTGCCTTAAAGCATCCCCTGCTTTATGATCTATTTTACTCTAAATGGACCATAAGTCAACATAATTCTGAATTGACGAAGACTTGAAACTAGAACTTGAGACCATTAATTCATGTTAACAATATTTACTGAAATAATAAATCAAGTGAGAATTAGGGTAATTTTCTCTCTTGACTTCCATATAATCAGACTTCTTTTTGCACCCCTTAGCCTTCTATTTCCGGAATCAGAGGTTGCCGCCTGGTGAGAACGAAAAGATCCGTATCAGTTGGACCAGACCTACGCAGACAAGTACAAAGTTGATGTAATGTCAAATTGAGCCAATGTGTGATAAGTGCGAGTCATATTCCAAATAGTTCCAATGGCCGTTTTGATGATGTTTCAACTTCCCTCATGTTAACCGAGAAGTAGATCAAACATCAAATTCACAAAGGCACCAATGAAATTGTCCAACTGGAGAGACAACGAGATTCAGAGACTTCTGATCATAGGGTCCAACACCGAAATCATCAGACAAACTCAAGGAACGGCAACATACTCATTTTTTGTGATGTGTGATGTGACGTTGCGAGGAGTTTTTTTGTGTCATGTCTTGCTTACATATAAATTTACATTTATTGTATTTAGCAGACACTTTTTTCCAAAGCAACTTACAATAACTACATTTGTTGAAAGGAATAAACCACAACATATCATTGACGATAAAGTAAGGGCGAAAAATTGTAAGTGTTAGGTCCTCATCTAAGTAAAGAAGTTGCTGTTCAACAAGGATACCTTATGTACAACAGTGCTATGATCAAAGTGCTAGTGAGTGGGGGAAGTGAGTCATGCTATGCAGACTCGGGGTGAAGTCTGAACAGGTGAGTCTTGAGTTTTTTGCGGAAGATGGCAAGTTACGCTGCTGTCTTGACATTGGTCAGGAGTTCGTTCCACCACTGAGGACCAGAACAGAGAAGAGTCTGGACTTTGCTGAGCAACATTACATTTTCATGTCATATTCCGTGTTTTAACTGTTTGGATGTTTTGGCTATTCTGTGCATGCCAATTTAATATGGCTGTAATTCACAGATCGTGAGGCGGCAGAACAGAGAAGAGTCCAGACTTTGCTCAGCAACATTTGTTTGATTTCAGCGATGGTGGTACCAGCCGGCCAGCTGAAGAAGAGGAGCGAATGCTCGCGTTGGGGCATGTAGTTTCACCAGTGTTTGGGGGTAGATGGGTGCCGTTCCATTGGTGGCCTTGAAGGCCAGTGCCATTGTCTTGAATTGGATGCAGGCTGCAACAGGGAGCCAGAGGAGGTCCCACAGGAGGGGTCACATGGGAGAATTTGGGTAGATTGAAGACAAGGCGTGTTGCAGCATTCTGGATACGCTGCAATGGTTTAGTCGCTCAGGCTGGGAGTCCAGCCAGGAGAGAGTTGCAGTAGTCAAGGCGGGAGATGACCAGTGCTTTGACCAGGAGTTGCGTTGCGTCCTTTGTGAGGAAAGACTGGATCCTGTAGAGTGCAAGTCTGCAGGATCAGGCCACAGCAGTGATGTTGGGGGTGCAGGATAGTTGGTCGTCGAGGATTACACCCAGGTTCCTAGTAGTTGACGAAGGCAATACTGCATGTCCTTGACAGTGACCGACAGGTCCATGCAAGGGCAGTCTTTCCCTGGGATGAAGAGGAGTTTGTTTTTATGCAGGTTAAGCTTGAGGGGATGCACAGTTGTCCAGTTACTGTGGCTCTGGATGTCTTCCAGACATTCCAAGATGCGAGTTGCAATGTGAGTGTCGGAGGTTGGGGGAAAAGAGAGGAACGGCTGGGTGTCTCTGCAAAACAATTGTAGGAGAATCTATGTGATGTGATTACTGAGCCTAGTGATCTGGTGTATAATGAGATCAGAAATGGTCCTAGTATTGAGCCTTGAGGGACACCCGTTCCCAGAGAGCAGGGTTTGGACATAGAGCCATTCCATGTGACCTGAAAGGTGTGATTTGTCAGGTATGATGTGAACCAGGTTAATGATGCCAAGTTCAGCCAGGATGGAGAGGAGGATTTGGTGGTTGACTGTGTCGAATGCAGCAGATAGGTCGAGGACAATGAAAATGGAGGAGTGGGATGAGGCTCTGGCGTCTCGCAGGGACTCGGTCACTGTGAGGAGGGCCGTCTCAGTGGAGTGAGCAGTCCTGAATCCTGATCGATTAGGGTCAAGGAGGTTGTTCTGTGAGAGATAGAATGACAGTTGGTTGTAGGCGGCACGTTCCAGAGATACAGGTCTGTAGCTTTGGATGTCAGCAGCGTCTAGGGTGTTTTTTTTTTCCAGGAGTGGCTTCACTGTAGCTGTCTTGAAAACTGCTGTAATGAGACCTGAGGTGAGGGAGGAGTTGATCAGAGTGGTGAGGAATGGCAAGATGTCGTATGAAATGTCTTGGAGAAGAGAGGAGGGAATCAGGTCAAGGGAGCAGGTAGTGGCACGGTTAGACGTAACAAGTGTGTGAATGTCATCAGAGGAGATAGGGCTAAAGCTGGTAAGGCCATCAGAGTTGAGAGTTGGGGGATATGGTTTCTGGGAGGTTATAGGAGTGAATGAGGAGCTGATGTCTTTTACTTTTTTGGTAAAGTAAGTTTCAAAGTCATCAGCAGTGAGGGAGGAAGGAGGGGGAGGGGTAGGAGGGGTGAGGAGGGAGAAGAGAACATGCAGAAGAGTTTCCTGGGGTTGGAGGTGGAAGAGTTGATCCTTGACAGGTCGAAGGCAGATTTAGCTGCCAATACAGTTGAGGTCAAGTCAGAAAGGAGGTGTTGGGCAAGGTCATCATCCTGGCCTGATTTCTTTCCATTTTCTCTCTGCCGCTCGCAACAGTGATCTGTTGGTTCGCAGAGGTTCGGAAAGCCAGGGAGGGGAGGGAGATGATCGCGCTGGTCGTGAGGTGAGGGGACAGAGAGTGTCCAAAGAAGAGGAGAGTGAGGACATCAGGATGGAGGAGGCTTCCTCAGTAGGCATTAAGGAAAATTGTTCTGTGGATGGTAGTGAGGAAATAACAGTTGAGGAGAGAGCGGATGGAGTGAGGGATTTCAGGTTGTGGCGTGGTGGACTTCATGGGGAGAGAGAAAGTCACAAAGTGGTGGTCGGACACGGTGAGCGGGGTAACAGAGAGTGCCGAGATGCCACAGGATCTTGTGAAGACGAGGGCAAGTTGGTTCCCGGGCCTTTGGGTGTTTGGAGAGGGGGAGAGTGTGAGGTCAAATGTGGAGAAGAAGTCAATGAATTCAGATGAGTGCAGCTTTCCTGAGTGGATGTTGAAGTCACCAAGGATGACCGGGTGGGCGATAGATCACTATGATGTTGAGCTTGAAAGGAAGGGTGACAGAGACGGCATGGAATTCAAGTTCAGATCAGGGTAGGTGGTCCAGAGGAAGGACCTGGTAGGACCACCTGGCTGAGATGAGGAGCCCAGTTCCTCCTCCTCGACCTGTTCAACTTGGGGAGTGTGAAAATGTGTAGGCAGTTGAGAGGGCAGCTGGAGTGGCAGTGTTTTCTTGGGTGATCCAGGTCTCTATAAGGGCCAGGAAGTGGAGAGTCTGCAGGGAGGCATAAGCTGAAATGGTGTCCGCCTTCTTGACTGCAGACTGACAGTTCCATACCCCCCTAGTACTTCAAGTTCCGTACCGGTTGAGAATGGTGGGAAGCAGAGATTGGATGGATTACAGCCTCGAGCAATGGGTCTCTGGAGAAACCTTTGGTTTGATGTCCTGACTGGGATAGGACACATGGCTGTAATGGGTGGTGGTTGAGTTGTCATGACTTCCTCGATGGACTCCTGCACACTCTATGCAGGCACCACCCCTCACCTAAAGCAAACATCCAGAAGGTGACGCTTCTGATGTGAACAATCTTGTGTTGTGTGATACACTGTGTTAAAGAGCAAACCTGAACAATGGGTGCATTTTGTAACATAGTAACAGGTGTAAGAATGGCGTGGGAGCACTCAGAATGCCTCTAAAATGCCTCGGGTTCAGAATAAAGTTTTGTTGTTGTTCACACTCCTATGACCTGACCCAACCGCAGTCCTAACTGACAGGCTGTACATACAGAGAACACACTGAAATGCCGTTAGGAAAGCCGAACCCTCAATTTCATGAATACATTGATTAACAATATAATTCAGGATTGTGTAGAAGGCGTGGTGGTTTAAATGTTGCGGCGCGCCACAGACGTCTCTGTCATGTCGTCGGACAGGTTTGATTGACGTCTCAGTTCAGACATGAAGGAAAGATTTTTGTTAACAGGTAGTATTTAAGTGCTACAGTGAAATCACTCTTCGATGTCTGACAGCAGTAACACAGTGAAGTGAACTGGGGCCTCATTTATAAAGCTTGCGTGCGCACAAAACAGGGCTGGAAACGTGCGTATGCCACTTTCCACGCAAAGGTTGTGATCTATAAAAACCAAACTTGACGGGAAAGTGTGCGTACCTGTAAGCAAACTCTGAGGCATGCGTACCGGTACGCACATTCTGGAGACTGGAGGGGAATCAGCGATACAGATGTCAGATTGTAGGAAGTAAACGTGAGAACAACTATTATAGTTTAGATGACTCGCACACATTTAATTTCACTCATTATACGTTAGATCCGCGTTATCATGATGAACTCCAGCAGTGTTTTTGACGCTTTTACGGAGTGAAATTATTTTTCATATTAACACCTTCTTTTAAAATCTGACTTATATCTTAAATCAAAATAATTTTAAAATATTGAATCAGCGCCGTCACCGCAGGAGGAGGAGGAGATGGCCCGACTGCATGTAATACAGGATACAATAAATATCCTCCATTAGATCACTGCAGAACACAGTAACTAAACATTCTCCTTATTTACTGTGCATATGTCATCAACACACATACATACAGCCATTAAGCCATCGTATACTTGTTACACTTTATCCTCGTTTTTAAACCACCAGAGCGCAGAGGAAATGCGCTATAAAGAGTGCCACGCTCGTGCGCGCTCAGTCGTGGAGCGTGGAGAGCGCAACTTTACCGAACTTCAGGAGGCAGACTCCACCACCCGGCAAAGGTGGTAGAGTCCCCAGCATGATGAGCCTCGGCCCCCTGCCTGACTGGAGTGGTATCAACATGGCGCAAGAATCTGTGAGGATGTTATGCGTTTGTAAGATAAGGAAGACAACAATCAATGTTCATTGTAAACTTATTCCTTTATTAATCACAGTGCGCGTTTGCTGTAGCTCATCTGCAACGTTGTTGATGGCGGCAATTGTCTCTCGCTGAAGTTGCAGGACGGCATCAGTGAGCACCCGACCGCTTGATGTGCCATGCCCTCGGCACAGCGTCCGGGTCCGGCGCAACCCCGGACGCTGTGCCGAGGGCCCGTCACCTTCACCCTCCTCACCGTCACCCTCCTCTACGCCCAACGCTGCAGACTCTGGAAGGACAGAAACTATTTAACGTTTTGTTTTATATACAATAAAAGTTTAAAATCTGTTCACCCTTATCCCTCTGGTCTCAGTCGCGTCTGTCTCCCTCCTTTTCAGACACAATCCCCGTCAAAGTCGCATCAAAATCAAACTTCCTCAAATACGCAAGCAATACATTAAATACATGTTGGTAAAGGAGCAGAAAGATGTCATTTACCTTCAGATCGGACCACTTTTTCGTAAGTTCTGCCACCGTCCGCTCGGTCCAGCTGACGCCGACTGCAGCAGCAATGTGTTGCCACTCGCACTTCTTCTTTTTATTCGTGATCCCGCTGCTGTGGCCACTAAATTAAATTATTGTCCTCCACCTCCCCAACAAGTGTCTCTATCTCCATGCAGATTTGCATGCCGGCTTATTAATATAGTAAAATGAGGGCGTGTACAGGGCGGGATTCAGGTACGCACACTTGTAGGTGATCTGTGATTTATAAAGGAAACATTGCGTACAGCTTGCGTGCGCACAGTTTTATAAATCAGATTTTTTTTTGGCGCACGCAAACTTTGGCTTTTGGGCGTACGTACACTTTTAGTAAGGATCCTACGCACAGTTTTATAAATGAGGCCCCTGGGCTGTGTCTGTCCCGCCTTAACCTATGATGGCTGTAATATAGTATATACAGTATATTATAATAGTAATAGTAATATGTAACGGTGTGTTTCTGAAAGAGGTGTCTTTAAAGCAACAGTGTGTAGGCTATTGATATTTTTAAGAATATATTCATCAGTGTATGACCGGAAATTGCTTAGAATGAGCTGTTTATGTCTACATTGGGGGTGGGTCTTCTTCATATTTCTACAGTAGCCCAGAACAAACACAAACTGCTTGTATATAAGATAGTATACAGTATATACAGTATGTGAGCAAGTATTTGTGTGTGTGTGTATATATATATATATATATATATATATATATATATATATTTATATAGACTATAATGCCAAAAATATTCACTTACATGCCTTAACGCGCATATGAACTAAAGTGGCATCCCATTCTTAATCCATAGGGTTTAATATGATGTCGGTCCACCTTTTACAGCTATAACAGCTTCAACTCTTCCACAAGGTTTAGTGTGTTTATGGGACTTTTTGACCATTCTTCCAGAAGCGTATTTGTGAGGTCACACACTGATGTTGGACGGGAAGGCCTGGCTCTCAGTCTCCACTCTAATTCATCCCAAAGGTGTTCTATCGGGTTGAGGTCAGGACTCTGTGCAGGCCAGTCAAGTTCATCCAAACTCCCTCATCCATGTCTTTATGGACCTTGCTTTGTTCACTGGTGCAAAGTCATGTTGGAACAGGAAGGGGTCATCCCCAAACTGTTCCACAAAGTTGGGAGCATGGAATTGTCCAACATGTCTTGGTATTCTGAAGCATTCAGAGTTCCTTTCACTGGAACTAAGGGGCCAAGCCCAGCTCCTGAAAAACAACCCCACACCATAATCCCCCTCCACCAAACTTTACACGTGGCACAATGCAGTCAGACAAGTACCGTTGTCCTGGCAACCACCAAACCCAGACTCATGCAGCTGATCGTCATGGAAACCCATTCCATGAAGCTCTCTACACTGTTCTTGAGCTAATCTGAAGGCCACATGAAGTTTGGAGGTCTGTAGCGATTGACTGCAGAAAGTTAGCGATTTCTGCGCACTATGTGCCTCAGCATCCGCTGACCCTGCTTCGTCATTTTACAGGCGGCAGAGCGGCACTCAGTGAAGCAACTTTATTGCATCTGTGATTGTGTGAAGCTGTCAACAAAGTTAGCTTCATCATTCAAGGTAAAATTACTTCACAGAACTACCTGTGAAGTAATCTTCAGCTAATTAGTGTGGTCGGAAATGTGGTTGCGCAGTGGCGAGGCCGTGGTAGCGACCTGTCTGTCACAAGGTAGCCCCGCCCTAAAGCATACCGTGCTTTATGGTCTATTTGATTCTAAATGGACCATAATTTGCTAAACGAACATCATGTTGTATTGAAGAAGTCTTGAAAGGAGTGATTGAGACCAGAAAGTCATGTTTACAATGAGATAATAAATCAAGTGAGTCAAGTTTCTCAGAGACATCCTTTCAGTCGGACTTCTTTTTGCACTCAAGAGTCGCCCCCTGATGGCCAGTAGAGTGAATGTTTAAGGCGCAACTTGGCTACACTTTTGTGACTAAAGGCAACTCACCCGTACACACCTTTAACTGAATTTTCAATAGCAAGGAACACACCTTCAAAAAAAAAAAAAGGTTTTATAGATTTATTACAGAAAAACATGATTGTTTTGCTTGTTTTTCATCTGTTCTGCAGAATATGTTGTAGGGAAGCTTCCATATGGAATGTGCTATACACCCTACGTAGAGACGAGGATGAGAGGAAGAGGGAGGGAGAGGAGAAGAACTGGTTCGGGGAGGGGCCACTGAATATGCGAGTGGAACAGGAGGAGTGTGTTCGGCGGTATTTATGGAAAAGCATGAATTGGGAGCATGGTTGGGAGGTGATGTGGTCCTGCTCCCAAAATTTAGTGAGGTAGCTTCAATCTGTAGTTTTTTTTTTTTTTTTTTTGCTGTTTTGGTGTTGACTGATAATTTTTCAAAATGAACCTGAAAACAACTTGGTTGCACATAACCTTTGCTACATGGCCATCAAAACAAAGGTCAAAATCACAAGTGACAGCTAAACCAAAGGCAGCAGACTGAACATCAGTAGAAAGCTTCTAGATCAGAGTTAAAGTCGGAGTAAAGCAAAACATTAATTTGTGTTCTGAGTTTATCACACCACAGAAAATTAAGTTATTAACAACCCTGCCAAATGAATGAATGATTTAAAAAAATTTAGTTTTCCAAATATTGAAAAATAAGCTGTTTACTTAATAGTGTATGAAACACTGGGGCGTGTCTGGGGGGAGGTCGATTACATACGTAAAGTTATCAATTGTTGGTTCAATTCCCGGCTCCTCCAGTCCACATGCCAAAGTATCCTTTGGCAAGATACAGAACTTGAAAGTTCTCATCTGCACCCAGAGATGGCTGGAGCCATCAGGGCCGGACTGCCGGTAAAAACCTTTTTGACGGACCACTGGCCCACCGGGATTCATCCCGAAATGCCAGAAAGCCAGTACACCACTGCTCGCCAGCAAACTGGACGCTCTGGTATGTAAGTGTTTTTTCTGGCATCTGAGCAGCAGAACCACTGATGCTATGTGCTCTGGTTTTTATAAAGTGTTATGCGAGGGGTCAGGATGGCTCCAGTGCGTCATTTAGCCATGGTTTCAGGCCTACCCCAAAAAATCAGAAACACAAAAATGGTGAAAAACACTTTAGCGGTCTAACCCCACAATTAGTAATTTCAAATAATTTCTGCAATTAACATATTGACGCAGTAGCGCCCCCTATTGACCCACACTGAAAGAGCAAGAAGGCTCATGGGACTATGATAAGGACTGTTACTGTTCTACATTCATTTAATGAAGTTTTGTTCATTTATGTGGGATTTCGTGTTTGTGTGTTTAGTTTAGTGTTTTCAGGATGTAGACCATGACCAAGACCTGATAGCCTCCAGGCGGTGTGTGTGTGTGTGTGTGTGTTGGGCTGTTCAATGTTTGGAAACTTGAGAACTCGGTCTCATGAGCAAATCCTCATACTGCTCACCATAGAATGTAACGTGTTTAGAAACAAATCTCAGATTTGATTTTACCTCAGATTCTAACCGTGTGAGGAAGGAGGAAGGAAGAGTTATGCAGCATCCTATCAAACACTGGTTCAGCATCAACCTGAGATGCTGAATATCACCACACAATATTGGTTTCTTTTCTCTTTACTCTTTTGTATTATATTGGTTGACAAAAGACTTTGGCTTTGGACAAAACATCAGAATGACTCCTCAGCTCGCCTACATCTACTTTGACAAGAGCAGCCCCAGCACTACCAAAATGAAGACAGATAGGCATGGAGTAAGTATGGGTGGGGAGGCGGAGTGTAATTCATGTTTCACAAACTCAATCCTTTCCCTCAAGGCGAACTCTCCTCATCATTTTTCTCTTTCAGGAAATTAAAAGATACTCCTCTTGTCTTGGTTTTATTTTTTTTTGCTCCTGCTCTTCTGTCACCCGTGAGTCTTTGTGTGAACTTTAAGGGATTAGGCTAGCGAGGACTGGCTGCAGGGAGGACTCCTCAGGTTTCACTCAAGGCCGCGTGTCTCCCCTAGGCGACAGGGAGATGTCAGCGTCTGTCAGCCTCTGTCTGTCATCTAAGCCCTGTCAGCCGACTCTGCCGGCGCTCCATCACGGCTCTGTCGCTCAGAGTTTCCTTATGGCTTATGATCTGAGACACCCAGACAGTGCAACTGGCTTCACAGGCCACCCCCCCTCCTCCCTTCAGTGCTGATACTTTACGTGACACAACAAACACAAGGTCAAGGTGTCTTTCATGTTTCACCGCGTGGGTTTGAGTGTAACTGTGCGAGCGCCGCGCCGTTGCCGGTGCTGGTGCATGAAAGCCGGGCGTGTCACCTTGTCTGCGTGTACGTGTGTGTGTGTGTGTGTGCGAGTGCCGTTTTTGAGTGACAGCGTGAGTGAGGTGCAGCCAGGCGGCGGCTCTTTGTAAAGTGCACCTACCTTCTCTTCCCACAAGTCCCTCCTGGCAACAAACTGTCACGGCTGACAGCCCTCACAAAAGAAGGAGAGGGAAGGGAGGCAGGGGGTACGGGGATTAAAAAAAAGTTTAAGAGATGAAATTAAAGCAAAGAAGGGAACCTGACAGCACCTTGAGACGAGGCATTGTCTGTGAGGGGAAATATATCTGTGCGAGCGGGCTTTGATCAGTGGAGGATGAGAGCAGGGAAGAGCTTGTAAAGCTGGATCCTGAAGCCCATTGAAAAGAGTGAAGAGAAGAAGAAGAAGAAGAAAATCAGCCCCACAATTACTTTCCAGTCTGCGAAGAGGAGAAAGAGTGTTCTCATTAATAAGTATGGACTTTATTCTCTTTTGGCCTTTCGTGGTTTTCTTAGCTGGTTCACCGACTCGTTTTCCTTCACTTAGTTGCCTCAGAAGCTTAGAAAACATGCCAAAAGACAACATTTTGTAAAAGTATATATAGTGAAAAGTGTTGTTCCAAGAACAAAACAGCTGTTTGAAGGGCAGCAGAGGAGGAGGGGAAGCAGGAGGAGATGAGGTGAAGGAGGAAGTTTTGAGAGAAGAACCTTTGAAGCACATGAAGGCGAAGCTGGAGGGAGGAAAGGGGAAAATAGGAGGAAGTGCTGGTGGGAGTGGGAGGAGGTAATCACCTTTATTTTGTGATTCAGTGTTGGGGGTGTAGCGGCCCGGCTATCTATATGAGGAGGGAGGGAGGGAAGTGGCAAGGAGCACAGCTCCAGTGGCCCCTCAGTACTATGGGAGCACTTTGATAGACAAAGCAGCGTGCTGAAGGGGAACCTCCTGCTGGCAGGATCTGAGGAGGCTGTTTACAGAAGAGCTTGTCTGATCCAAAGCCCTGCTCGCCCTCTTGTATGGAAAACACTTGGCCTTTGATGTCTCTCTCCCTCTCGCTCTCTAAATTTCTTTCTTGCTCTTATTTTCTCTCCGTTTGTCAGCGCTGCTACCTCCTCCCATTGGTGGTTGTCACCTATCCAGATCTGCACTGCATTATGCAGTTTGAACCATAGGAGACATAATGTATCCTGCTACAACTTTGAGCATGCGAGTGCATAACAATCCTTGAAAGTGTGCGTGGAGCGTGCACACCGACGGGGTCAGAACAGGGCTTGTCGACAGGCGGTCCTGCTTTAATATGACATATTAATGTGGCCTGCTAGTGCCAATAACTCTGGACAAGTAGCACATGTGTGCATATTTATTAGAGTCCATAACTTTTGCTCGCTCATAAAACATTGAATCTCTACTTGTGCTGGGGACAGCGGAGTGTCAACCATGTTGTTTTTCAGTCCCACTTTCGATTTCGATTCTGATTGAATATGTTTAAATGTGTTGACATGTGTGAGAGAGAAAGAAACACAAAGACTGCTGCTTTGGCCAGGGCTCACTTGTAAAGGATGTGATACTTCCCTTGTTAAAAAAGGTAACATAAATCAATTAAAAGGCATTTTCCACCCAGGAACCTTTCTCAGAACCTATAGGAACCCAGGAACTTGACCTGCATTTTGACTGGAAGGAAGCAGGCCCTAAATTTAACTCGTAGGCTTTAATTCTGGGCTCCCCAAAATGTCCCAGGACCCAGGAACTTGCAATGCTGAGTTGCGCAAGACAGACCTCTTGGTGCAGAGGTCTTACAAAAAGAAGTCTGATTTAATAGAATCCTATGAGAAAATTGTCCTACTTCTCTCTTGATTTATTATCTCAGTAAACATTGTAAACATGAGTTTATGGTCTCAATCTCTAGTTTCAAGTCTTCTTCAATCCAGCATGATGTTAGTACATTATAGTCCATTTAGAGTCCAACAGACCAGAAAGCGGGGGATTCTTTAGGGCGTGGCTACCTTGTGTTTGTCAGGTCACTACCACAGCATTGGCTGGGCCTTTTAATTAAACTAGTAATCTCACTAAAACAGAATGCTGCAGAATGCAAGTAGCACATCTGGTTGATGATGATACCTTTAATATATATATATATATATATATATATATATATATATATATATTCTAAAATATTTTCAGTGCCGAGATAGTTATTTGTTTGCTTCATCATTGACAATCCCCACTGCGGTAGTGCTACCTATTTTGGCCAATGAATCCATGAATGTACAAAGAAACGTTTGATGCTCACTCTATGCTCCTCTGCAGAGCAGGGCAGAAATTAAAGGTAAGATCAATATAATAATTATAAAAGTTTGCACTTTAATATGTTAGCATTCAACACATTTTACTTTTGTATTACATGTTTTATTGGCGTCCATTGATACACCGTTCAGATCTTCAGTCCAAAATGGTAGAAGTGCAATTCTGCGCTGATGTTGCAAAAGAAACGGACTTCTTCCACACAAGCGCCTTCAGATTCCTGGCAACAACAAACGAGGTGGGAAACCTCCCATACTCCTCTTTCTGGGTCTATTCAGCTGTGAAACAGGTTCAGTGTTGACAAAACTGGCCAAACACTATTGTAACAGGCTGGTTAAACAACCCACTTCACTCTGGATTGTGCTTAGGTGTGTAAGGGAATAATGGACAGGAAGTTGCACTGGCCAGTCATACAGTTTGCTTGCCATGGTCGGCTAGGACCCAACACATCATAAAAGATCAACAATATTTTTTAGAGCCCCTCTTTCACTCCACTGCACATTTCCACCATTGTTTGCAGAAAAGTCCTTCTTTCTGTTAAATCTCCTCTGCCAATCTCCTCACTCAGCACCTCCTAGCATTTCCAAAACCAGCTACAGTGGGTTTGGTTATTGATCCAGGGGGATAAAGATTCATTCAACTGAGAAACAAAGTTTCAAATGAATGAGAACTTTGAGTTTTGTGTGAGAAGTGAGAACACTGAACAGGAAAAAGCAATAATGTCTACAGAATAGTCATGTCAGAGTTGTAAAATCTTCCATACGGGAGAGTGAAAGCCAAAAAGCTCCGACATGAGATGATACCAGCAATGTACCATCTTTCATGTGTGAAAAGAGTTGTAGGGAGAAAAGGAGATTAAGATAGAAGAATAAAGTGTTGCTTATGCATTCATGTGTGCCAGAGCTCTGCTTTTCAAACTAATGATGCACATTATTGAAACAACAGATCACTCTGTTTTGGGATTGATTTATACTGCCTGTTATTTCACTTTAATCTATGTACATTATCTACGCAGGATTTATGGACCATTAGCTCTGTGAGAAGCTGGAATGTAAATGAGGCATAATAAATCAAGTCAGATGAAACACTCAGAGCACGACAAGTTACTTGTGCTTATTTGGATGCCTTGGTAACTGCATTTGGATAATCAGGTCCTTGTGCTGTATCATTTGTCCTTTGTAATTTGGCCAGAATAGTACTGGAAATGAGCATGAATAATGTTGATGACCAATGGATGTATTGCCTTTCAAAGAGTAGTCTTGTATTCACAACAAAGTGACAGAAATAAATTGTTCAAAGTGCCTCACAGAAGCATGAATACAGGATGAGGAAGAACATGTAGCAATGTGACTTCCATGCTTCATCAGCACCATGAAGCCACATATGGAAGCCCTGCCTGCGGCATTTTTGGCGTCTCTATATATGAATATATGAACTGACATTACTTTTTCTGCTCTATCTTGGCCTCTTGATACCGGCCTTATTGGTACAAACAACCATGCAGTTAAGTTTTGCTATCAATGCATTGATCATTCACTCACTTTACCAAAGGGTCTTTACCAAATCCAAGACAACCACACCACCCTTCCTTGGCTTGGTCCCAGATCTGTCATTACAGAGTTGGAGCTTCTGATCATCTGATCCATGATGATCCATGGCCCAGGCTTGGCACAAAACAGACTTGTTCCACACCAGCTCCTTCAGAGCCCTGGCAACAAGAAAGGAGGAAGGAAACCTCCCGTATTACTCCTGCTGGGTCTATTCAGCTGGAAAACAGGTTTGATGTGTTGGGGAAGCAGGCCACACACTGGTGAGTTAACAGCTAACAACCACTTGACTGGACAGTAACTTGCACCAGCAAGTCATACAGGTGGGTTGTCATGGTTGGCTCAGACCCAGAGTGGAACACTGAGAGATAATGAGAAGGATGGCCTATCGATTAAAGCAAATGTCATGTGCACATTGCAAATCCACCTCTTCTAAACAATCTGGACTTTAGCCTCAATTGTGCCTGGGCGCGGTACGGTTGGTGTAGTGTGAGTGCGCCCTAAGTGGCAGCAAGATATTTGAAGGACATTCCGTGTGTCGTGTTAACATTTTTCGTGTCGTTTTACGGCAAGTTATTACTGTGAAACTTTAGGTTTAGTCAACAAATCCATTAGGAAAATCATCACAGTTGGGCTTAAAATAAGTCAAACCTAAAGTACAGCAAACATGTAGCAAATAACTCAACAACATTGACAGCTGTCTGCTGGCTGAAAGTCCAGTGTTTTTTTGACACATCCACATACCCGATCTGCTCACCATGACAAGTCTTTCTCACTTTTTATTCTACGTCACTTGCTCTGAGTGTTGCATATTGACATGTGTTAATGTTTACACAGTCAATATAATTTATTTATGACTGCAGTTATTATTCTTTGCTTATTGTCATGTTGAAATCTCTCATAAATGTGTTGAATGTACCTTTTGGGTTGCCATACAGTTACCTCGGTCCTTATAGCTTCTGATTGGTTAGTTGAGTGACATGTGAGTCAGAAACAGGAAGAAAGGTTGTTGTTGTTGTGAGGCTGAAATACGGTCGGAAAGTAAAGTGTTACCTAAAGAAATTATCTGTCTCCATCCTGCTCTTTCTATTATAAAGACTGCACAAACCACTACACACCGAATCCTCACGTTACATGTGTTAGCCGCTTCTAGCTAACAAAGCCACCCTATTCCATAAATTCTGCATCTTTCTTGTTCCCGTCACATTATAATACCAAGTTATATCGGGTCATCTGCTGGCTGCGAAACAGCCTTCAGATAGTGTGAAATATTTAGCGTTTACAGAGGAGATTGAGATGAAACCCCAATTGGAAATGACAGCTACCCAGCTGGATGTCTCAGGATGGCAGCATGGCCACCAAGATCCACCTCTCCCCCTTTACTTCCCCTCTTTCCACCCCTCCCCCCGCCCTCTGTGTCTCATCTCCACTTACTTTTGTTCCTTCTGACGACTGATACTGAGGCTTCGTCTGAAAGGGCAGCTAGAAGCCCTCAGCCTTGACAGGTTGCTGGGCTTTATGACCAAGCCGTTGATCTATCGGACGGAGACAGATGGAGAGATTGGGTGAGAGATAAATAAACAGAGGGAGGTAAAGAGGGAGAAAGAAGGGGAGGACAGTGATTGCTCAGGGGAGGCTGGATCCAAATAGCTGTAAAAACAGACACTCAGGAATAGAAAACAAGAATTTCAACTCGATCGCTCAAATGTTTCAGCCGCTTGCACACAAAAGACCCAACTTCTACCAATTCCTCTGAGTCATTCCACTCAATTGGAGAACAATTGGCTTTGACTGAGCTCACGCCCTGCTCCCCTCATCCCATAACCCCTCCTACCCCCTCTTTCCCTCTTGTCAGTCTGTATCTCTTCAATTTACCCCGCTTGTGGAGTTGAGCGACTACGCAGGCTTTTTCCTGTGCGACCCCCTCCCCTCCTATTTCGACACGGTTTCCACATCAACCAGTGTGACAGATTTTGACGGGGAGACACATGACATCAGTTCAAATGGGAGACAAGAATAAGATTAGACATGTGATTCAGTGTGGAGAGGTCAGGGGGAACGATTGCCCCAGCCCCCATGAACACACATAACCTCCATCCACACCCCAAACAATACTAATTGTAAACATATGATCGGCGGTTCCTCGCCGCGGTAGAATGGCGTCTCCCTCGCTTGCTGTGTACAACCAGTTCCAGCCTAGTCACTATCGAGCCCCAATCAAAACAGGAATATAAAGAAAAGCCTGGGTCCACTGTGCAGTGCGGTGGCTCAAATTGAAAGTGACAGCTTGACACATAATATGGCACCCATAATGTGATTAGGCCGGCGTGGCACTCTCTTCTTAAACTCCCACATCCCAAAGAGCGAGCCTCACGTCCAACTCCGCCAAACACACTCAGGCTCTTGCCTCTAAAAGGGGGGCAGAGAGGGCCGTCTTGTCTCCCACTTTAGTTTCTCTTGCGATGCTTCATGCTTTGAGACGAATTGAGATGATGCCGCTGTTGAATCATAACCCCCTGGAGGGGAATTGCAAACACATGTAGGGGAGTGAGAGAGAGAGGCTTTTTGGGTTTAAAGCATCGATGCCAAGAACAGAGGAGATGAGTGGGAGAAAGTACACAGTGGTATGGATTAGATCAGCCATTATCAGAAGCAGAGCTGGCCCAGGCCCTCCTGTCAATCTACGTGATGTAAATGAGCAGTGACATGACAATGATATCACCCACAGCGACTCTTGACAGAGACGAGAGGTGAAATGCAAAGAAATATCAGTGAAAATAATGAGAAATCCAGATGAAGCGATGTAGTATGAGAGCATTTTTTTAAAGCGGCTCTAAGACTGGAAAGGGAGCTGGAGAGACTTAGAGGTTGACCATTTTGCAAAAGTATGTCAGAGACAAAAAAGGGAATCAGCAGTAAGGTGCTAAACTGGGGCAAAAACAAAAAATGGACTTCAGTATTGGATCCAGCAGGAAATTCAATAAAATACTTCAAAAGGCTATAGCTGACATTGAAAAATCACAAAATTATAAAATTTAACTGGAAAAATGAAAAATAATCATTGTATTTGGCGAGGGCTAGAGGGAATTAGAGTCCAGGGCCACATTTCCAAATGAGCCGTCACAGATTGAGAGATATTGGCTCTGTGCACATTTAGCATGTGGGGGGGGGGGGGGGGGCTTCTCTTTCTCCCGGGGAATTCCCTATCATGTTAGCAATGACAGAATGAAAGATGTAGCAGAGGGCTTAGTGGGGACATGACTTGGGAAACGAATGGATGGCAGACCCAGCAGTTGGGAATCCAAGTGAGTTGCCTCGGTTTGCCAAGCACAGTAAAATTGAAAGGCCTTAGGTTTCCAGAAATGAGGGTCATTTCTCAACTCTGTTTAAAAATGTGTCAACAACCAGCAAGATGGACTCAGTCTGCCAGTTTTTCTTGCCCCTCAAGCCATTTTTATCCATGTGCCTCAATCTGAAATGCAAAAAAATGATTTGGAGAGAGCCACGGCAAAAACTTTGATGCGTGCCTCGTCATAAAAAACAAATGAATGTTCTAGTCTGTAAGCCCCTTGCTTGACTACTTCAGGATGCTGTATTTTCTCTTTCTCTCTCGTCTCTCCAACTCCCCTCCCCAGCATTTTAGGTTAAGAAAAGCCTGTCAGAGGAAATCAAGTCAAGCCGAAGACATAGTTGAGCGCCGGTGACAGGCTGAAAGCCACTCAAATGGGTCTATAATGAGTCTAATAATGGTGTGGGTAAGCATAATTTACCAGGGCTGAGGCCCCAGTGAGGCTGAGGGAGCGGAGGAGAATGATGAGTGCAGTGCGGGTTGGCAGGCGATGATGAGCCATCATTCCCAATGATACGACAAGGCTGGAGCAGAAGGTGGACAAGCTCCAAGCCCGTCAGTCTCCCTGCGGGCCGGGCCCCGGGGGCTGAGCCACGGCCAGACCTGCTCATCATGGAGCAGCGGACTGGAAAATCACACATGACTGGTTGCTTCTACAGGGCCTCGGCTGGCTCGGCGGCGACCCTGTCTCCTTTGAAATAGAGAACTGGGTGACCTCACGCCGCCTAGGGAGTACATGGAAAAACGTATCTCCCCTTCCCAGCGTGTGCATTGTGTGTGTGTTGGAACTGCGCAGTGATGTGAAGGGCTAGTGGTGACAGGCAATAGCCACAAGCTGCTCACCCACATTCCCCTGGGAGATGGCTCCCGCAGGACAGGATAATCAAAAGTCCCTTGGCGGGAACCAGTAGAATGATGTAAACAAACACACACACAGGAACCAGTAGCAGACATACATGTCCTTGTTTGTACTCCCGGCGATGTCCGTGTTGCAGACATGGTGGCGGTGAAAGGTGATTCTGGCCGCGGGTCTTTCCCACGAGCCATGAGCGGACTGACCTCCATTCTCCCTCAGCTGTTTACCCTTCAACATGAATGTCACCGACTACTGCTGTGCTGCGACTGTTTCAGCTCTTTAATGTGGCTGAAAATTTTCCTTTTACGGTATAGAGCTGCTGTCTCCGTGAGTATTCTACCCACTGACTTTACATTTCCTATTGTTTTCTCAATGATTTCCAACATTATATTCAACATAGAAGCAACGTGTGTCTCCTGGATGATAGGGTCCTTTTCACACATGCTCTGCACCCCAGAACTTAACCTGAGAAGCTTTATGTGAGGATAATATGTCCAAATCAGTTGGACTGGACATTAAACAGACTAATTTACCCTGCCAGCTCCCCAAAGTCATTGTTAGATTTGAGTGATTTGTGAATAGAGCCTGTCAGTCTGCAGTATTCACAGCGAACAAGTTGATGACATTTCCATGGGAAAGAACCAGAAAAAAATACAAATATCCAAGGAGGGTCATTTACATGAAGATGTCATGCCATGTTTAACTGGAAACACAACTAGATTCTAGATTCATCTGACAAATTCAGGCAATGGCAAGAGACAAATTACGGACCAGCTACTTAGGGGTTTTATACCCTGCCTTCACCTGAACCAAATGGAATACTTCCAGTTGGTGACATTGCATCTGAAAGGAGAACTCATGTTGTGTGATGCATGTGTGCAACAAAAGGAGTTTTAACACAGAGATCCCACCATAATCTGATGTAATTTCGTTATATGGACTTCAGAATTGCTACACTAGGCAGCAACATCCAGTGAAGCCAATTGCCTTAAACCTGCATTCTCTCTCTCAGTAAATTCATTGACTTTGAAAATCATGAGCGTGTTCCTGCACTATGTGAAAAGTGTCCTGAGAAAACCTTTGTTGTGATATGACTTTATACATAAAATTGAATTTAATTAAATTTGTAGCTTTTAAACTTGAGTTTATGTTCTCAATCTCTAGTTTCAAGTCTTCTTCAATACAACTTGACGTTCATTTAGTAAATTATGGCCCAATTAGAGTCAAATGGACAATAAAACAGGGTATACTTTAGGGCGGGGCTAACTTGTGATTGACAGGTCGCTACCACTGGGTCACTTAATGTAATTAGCTACTAAGTTGACTTTAACACGTAGCTGTAAAGTTGACCTAGAATTAAGGAAGCTAACTTTGTACCTGGACAGTGACACATATAGACAAACAAGCATTCACATTCACACCAATGGGAGTCAATTCACCGATTCACACAACCTGCATATCTCAGGCTCCAGTAAATGCAACATCCTGGATGCCTGACTTTGATGCACTTTTGTCTTTTTGAGAGCGATAACCTCAACTCCATGAGAAATCAATCAATGCTGTTGGTCATAGCTGAAGAGTTGTCAAAATGTCAAATAAAAGCAAATTCTTATCTTGATTAGACAGTAGAAAGACCCTGGGAAGATCAAAATAAAAAAAGGTAAATTTGTTGGCCTTGTGTATCAATACATCCAACACATGTTGGGGGCCTTTGGGGACATTGTTGTGTGCCTGGATCTGGTCTCTAGTTGTTTGAGACCCTTGTTGAAAATAAAAGCAATAGCCTTAACTTCCAGGATGCACGGTCTCCGCATTTGTTAAGATTATGTGCAACATCTCCCGTTGGTGTTTTCCTCTTAATGCCAAGATAATTAGTTGGGCTGTGTGACAGCAGGCTGTTAGCCCTGAGGTGTGGCAGAACAGTGGAGTGACTGTTGCAGCCATGAGGATGGCATACACAGCTGGGGAGAGTGTGTGTTTAGGTAAGCAGCAGAGCAGGGGGTTGTTGGAGACAGCCATCAGGGTCAACGCAGCGCCTCTGGTAAAGCAGGTAGATGTGCGGACCGCCTGCCTTGGCCGGCCGCCACCTCGTCAAAGTCACTTTCCCAAAGTCGCTGTGACGCACGGCGCCCCGAGCCCCGTGGTTTATGTTACAGTACCGGTAAAAGGGATAATGGCCCGGCATTTTGACATTTCTGTTCGGGGTGGGGGGAGGAGCAGTGAAAGCCAAGAGGTTAGAGTTGGACTTAACCTCTTTTTAAGCACGTGAAGTTTCTTAATCGCTTCACTAGTTTAACTCTTTTTGACTTTTTCCTTCCATCACGCCTCTCATTTCCCCTGTCTCTGTCTTTCTTAAAACCCAGTCTCCACACATACCCACCTCCCCGTCTCTCTCCATTGACATTTCTCTCTGTCTTCCCTCCCGTCTGAGGACAAGCGTGTCCCAGTGTGTTTGGCACTGTGACTGTGTCTGATGGCTAAACTGAGGAGACAGGCTGCTGACAGGCCCTGTGCCAGAGCGGAGTATGCCAACAGAGGAGATTTGTGAAAATATGCCCTGTGTCATTTCCTCTCCATTTCCCTGACAACTTCACTCTGTCAAACAGCCTACGTGTGAGCACATGGGTAGGTAGGCGGGTGAGGATGGTGTGTTTCTGTGTTTGAGGAATAGGACGTCTCAAAGTGCATGTGGGTGGGTGAGTGAATGGGTGGGGAACATGATATCTGCATGTGTTGAGACGGAGAAACAGAGAGAGAGAGAGAGAGAGAGAGAGAGAGAGAGAGAGAGAGAGAGAGAGAGAGAGAGAGAGAGAGAGAGAGAGAGCAATGAATTAAGCCTATGTTATCACAACAAAGTCTGCAAAACGTGAAGCCAAGTGATCAAATCTGTCTCCCAGACATGTCTTGAACGCATCTCTACCTCAAAGTTCCCGTCTTTTGAACCCACACTTTGTTTTTTTCCTTCTTGGTGTGCTTGCTCTTCAAACGGCTCCCCAAATCTACCCCAAATTTAATCTTTGATCCCTCCTCTTGGAATGCAGCCTGAAAGATAACATTTCATGCGAAGCAAACGGGAGGAAAACAGCCTGCAGAAAGCCAGCGCGCCGAACATGCTCGCTGTCAGCCTCTTTCGCTTAATTTGATGCCTCTGTCTCTACCACCGCCAGTTGAGTCTAATCTCGTTGAGCGCTCGGAATGAGTGTTGGTGACAGGGATGTCAACAGTGGTTTGTTTCCAGCTCGGCGGGGGAACAGTACCTGCCTGTGTGTCTCTGTTACACAAGTGCCCCCAGTCTTTCTCCCCCTTGTGTGCCCAAGTCAACCAGCGTTACTGTCAATCCCACAGGCCAGCAGTGACGTGCTTAATCACTCTAAACCGCTACTGCACACACACACGCACACACACACACACACATCCACATGTCCCCCCGGCTGACAGCTTAAATAGAATCTCACTACACCACACATTGCAAAGCATCCCAGCCCCAACCTTATGTTTACATTTGGATGGAATCCGCAGTCTTGCAACATGGCCAACAGGTGAGAGAATATGTGCGTGCGAGCCAGAGTGCCAGTTTGTGCGGCGGGTCACGTCAGCTTGTATGACATTACAGGTGTTGAACTCTCCCTTCTGCTTGCTGTTGCTTGACCTCAGAGCTCCGCCTCCCCCACCACCCCCCGCGGCTGTCAATCACCCGGTGGGGCTGCTGTAAAGAAGCCCTGCAGAGAGACGGGAGGAGGTGGAGTGTTAGCTGGGGTCACAAGTTCAGGGCAAAGTGATGAGGGGTGTTGTTCTTTGAGTTTGAGGTGCGAGTGGAAAACTTTCAGCACCATTAGGCTGTACGTTTGTGTGTGTGTGTGTGTGTGTGTGTGTGTGTGTGTGTGTGTGTGTGTGTGTGTGTTTGTGTGTGTGTGTGTGTGTGTGCGTGTGTCAGTAGAAATCCTCACGGCAGACACAGTAGCAGCAGTGCCGGGCAGATCCGGTGCGGCAGCTAGACAGCGAATCCGATTCATTCTGATCAAAGGCTGCTGTCAGTGACAAAGGACCGTTTGTTTAGCCTCAGCATGACATGTATCTGAGAGCCATAAATTACAGGGGGAATTAGAGGAGGTTTGGTGGATTTCATGCTCGTGTGCCTGTCTGTCTCTTTGGATACAGAGCACACACACATATGCTTTCACAGTCACGCAGACCACACACACACACACACACACACACACACACACACACACAAGGGGGTAGCAAGGATAAAATGAGTCTGTATGTAGCTATGGAAGTGATGATGAAAGATGGAAGCTGGCATGTGTCACTGGATGAGGGGAGGTTTTAACAAGGACCACGTTGAGGACTGTGTCTAGGATGTTCACAAAGGCATCACTTTGTTGATGTTGTTCATAACCGGGGGAAGACTGGCTACCAGGAAGTTCTGAGAGACAAATGGCCAAACTGGCCAGTCATCATCAAGTTTTCCCAATTTCAATTTCTGATATCAGGAGTTGCTGTATGTGGCTTTTGTTTAGACTCAGTGGTGATGTTAGGCTGCACTCACACTACACCAACCGTACCGCACCCAAGCATGCTTGAGCCAAAGTCAAGTTGGCCAGTGTGACGCTCCGTTCCGTACTTAAGAACGGTACCCTTCCTCGGCCCCGGCACACTTGGAAGAGGTGGATTTGAGAACGGTACGGTTCATGCACGGGTACACAATGTGGACATGATGTAGGCTTTAATCAATAGGCCGTCATTATCTCTCAGTGTTCTACTCAGATCTCCCCGCTATGGAGCTGATTTATGACTGAAAATACTGTTGATGACTGTAGGACACAGTGGGATTCTGGTCGAGCTTAAAGGAAAACACCACCGCATTTCCATACTGAACTATGTTCTGCTCTGATGTTAGACGAGGTGATACATACCTCCCTCTCCTCTGTGCGTGCACTCAATGGCTCTTGCGCGCACTCGGCGCAGCGCTAATTTGCTAGCATGTAGCTTGTCCCAGTATATTCCTTAGGATCCAAAGGGGGGTGAAGTTAGAAGCGACCAAGCACTTCCACGTTGTCCCTATTTAAATACGGTTACGTGAGTAGTTACACGACCCAAGTTTGGTTACACAAAATGAAACATGCCAATTTTTCTAAGCGGATAACAAGGATAACTATATAGTATGGCGGAATAACAACTGAATCACTTCGACGTCGGCGCAGTAATATCATCACTCCGCTCCCCCTCTTACTTCCGTCAATAGAACCTACGTGACCTGCACGCCGTCGCCTGCACCAGCTGTAGTAGTTTGTGCACAGTTGAGGAAGCATCAGGTTGTAGTAAGATAGTTTGTGAACAATCAAACATCATGGTTATAACGTGGATCGTACAGGGTTGTGAAAACAAGCAGAAGGTATATAGTCCCGTCATGTTTTGAGTGATGATATTACTGCGCCGATGTCGAAGTGCTTCCAGTTGTTATTCCGCCATACTATCTAGTTATCCTTGTTATGCGCTTAGAAAAATTGGCATGTTTCATTTTGTGTAACCAAACTTGGGTCGTGTAACTCCTCACGTAACCGTATTTAAATAGGGACAACGTGGAAGTGCTTGGTCGCTTCTAACTTCACCCCCCTTTGGATCCTAAGGACAAGCTACATGCTAGCAAATTAGCGCTGCGCGGAGTCCGCGCAAGAGCCATTGAGTGCACGCACAGAGGAGAGGGAGGTATGTATCACCTCGTCTAACATCAGAGCAGAACATAGTTCAGTATGGAAATGCGGTGGTGTTTTCCTTTAAGACTCATTGTGTCAGCGGTACCAGAGCAGAACCAAACCGGTATTTTTATAATAAAAATGCTGCTCTGAGTTTCCGTCCAAAATCGTAGGTCTTGATGTCACCCATTGGTTTGCAGACTACGGTCTTGAAGCCTGAGTTCAGTCTTGCCGTCATCATCTTGGATTTAGGGCGTCGCCATCTTGGAATTTTTGCAACCAGGACCAGAAGTGACCATGATGGACTTTGGCAGCAACCTTCTGGCTCCATCTGTCTTCTGGTGTGAAGCTGTTAACAAAGTAAGCTTCATAAATCAAGGTAATCTTTAGAACACTCAATGTGTTATGATCTACTCTAAATGGACCATCATTTACTAAATGAACATCATGCTGTATTAAAAAAAAGACTTGAAAAAGGGTCAATAAAGTCATTTTTGCAATGTTTACTGTGGTAATAAATCAATCACCATTTTACCCAAATGAGAAGATTCTACCTGCCTGCCCACTCTTCCACAAGCTGCTAGACAGCTGTAAGTACTGAAGCCATTTTTTGTTGTTTACCTTAATAATGATATTTTTGGGGAAGTGGCTTTGGAGGGAGGCCCGAAATGATGGGCTAACCCTAACCCATTTAGCACATTTCGGAGCAAGCGCATACTTTCATTGGAATCGAAAACACTGGGCAGGATTTTTCGGTTGGATATTTTTATTTTTGTATTATTTATTGGTTTCTCAAGATTACCATCCTGTAGACGTACAATCTACATTCACCAGATACAAGTCACTGTCTTAGAACATGTGTGAATGAGAGGCTGAGGAAAGGGAATCTAGGTTTACGGTGTGCATTCTGGCAAAGGGAGGGAAAAGTTACAGTGCATTATGGGTACTGTGCTGCACAGCATTCAGGCAGCAGTGTTCTCTCTGTCGGGCCTGCATGACATTTGTTTCTCTGAAGCTCGGAGCCAAAGGCATCATCTGTGTTTACTCTGCACTGGCGTGTTTGGCAAAAGACTTGTCAATAGCGATTATCCCACTTTATCTGAACACGGCTGCTGAATTAACAAAAATACAAGTTGTTGAGCTGATGAGCCATGAATGTTGATCTGATGCCTGGAGGTTCTTCAGAGCTCAATCCCTTGACAGCAACCCGAGGAGATAAATTGCACTTGGGTGGGAATTAATTCAAGCCACTTTCTGTGCAGGGAAACTGATGGATTTTGGTCTGAGCACACGTGATGTACAGTTTCCAGAATTATCCTCACAGAGCACTGCGTGGTACTGGGAAACACATTTCTGGAAGCCTTGTGGAAAGAAAGAAAAACTGCTGTAATGAATTTAAAAGCTGGAAAAAAGCAAGCAAGATTTGACAAATGAGTTTGAACACTTTTGACTGTCAAGCCGTTAATTTATGACTGAGCAAACTTCCAAGTGTTTAGCTTGGACGCCTAACACAGAGGCCCACAGCTCTTGGAGGTGACTGTTATATGAAATATGGAGGCAGGCGAGCTATTTATTTATTTATTTCCTTGCCTGGCGCTTTCATGGCCCTATTTGTTTTAATCCTCGCGAGTGTTGTAGGAGAAACCGATTCCTGTTCACATTAATAAAAATAATATTTTGCGGAGCAAGGTCTAATGGTCAAAATGTCACATCAATGACTCGCTCTTTTTCCTACTCGCAGCCATAACTCAACAAGCCGCTCTTTTATTTGCTTCGTCCTGAGTCGCCAAGGACACATCACCCTAAAGCTGCAGTTTGTTGCTCCTGCCTGCACAGGGTTTATGGAGCTTCGGTGACAATGCCAGCATATTTCTTTCCTATTAACATGTTGAAATATGACAGGTTTAGAGCGTAACAAACTTCTGACACAGCACTTAGACCATCATTTGATGTCTAAACTCCATCCTAATTGAATCTTTTCAGTGGGTTAGCAGCTCCTTAAGGCATGGTCACACAAAGTTTAGAGAAAGTTTTTCAGGCTGTCACCCCTAGAATCTGCTAAGCACGAGCCTTTAACATACAATCAGCGCAAAGCGTTGACTGATGTGCTTTAGTTTGAATAAAAAGCCACTAACAGCACAACGTATCCATCCCAAATGTCACTTTTATGCCTTTTGACTGTTCCAAAATGCTTTTTATTCTTCAGCTGTGAAAACGTTGGAAGCTCTTTATCTCCCTGCTCAACTCAGAGCCTCCCCCTCCCTCCCCCCTTCTCTCTCTGGGATCACTCCCCTCTGAGGCGTTTGACTGAAAACATGCGCTCCTTAATCACTGGGGTGACAGTCCCTGCCCTATGTTTGCGCCTCTGCCCCGCTGCAACAATAAAGGCAGGGTCACGCTCAGTGTCAGCTCCAGGCGTGATGTTTGAGGGAGGGAGCGAGGGAAAGGAAGAAAGACAGAAAAAAGAGGGAGGATACGAGGGAGGGGGGGGGGGGGGGATGAAAGCAGGAACTGAAGGGGAGAGGGAAAGCTCAGGGATGTATTGCAAGCAGCACTCCTCTCAACAACAAAAATGGAGGAATTGATTCAAAGTAAACAGGATTCAGGGTGTTGAAGTAAAGCAGTCGACATGACATTCATGGGTTAGTTTGACTGTCTGGAGTTTCTAGAGTGTGTGTATGTGTGTGTGTGTGTGTGTGTGTGTGTGTGTGTGTGTGTGTGTGTGTGTGTGTGTGTGTGTTGAGAGGGAGATATAGGCTAGCAGGGGAATCACAGGATCCCATGACCCTGTGACCTGGGGGACCTTGTGCTTCTGTTTGTCTGCCTGATTGACAAATGACGGGGCAATCAGCAGGGGGCTGGACCTCTGAGTGTGTGTTAATGTGTGTGTGTGATTGTTGCTTACTCGCCTTTGTATGAGCGTATGCATCGTGGACAAGAGTGGACACAGGTATTTATGAATGATTACATGTTCATTCCAAAGTAAAGCACATGGACGTGTGCGATCAGCAGTTGCATTCAAAATGCAAGTTTGAAAGTCACATAAACAGGTGGGAGCCAACGTCTCACAAGCAACATGTAAGTTTCAGCATGCGTGTGTGTGCTTTGTTGTGTGTGTGTGTGTGTGTGTGTGTGTGTGTTTGTCTCTGAATTCCTGTGGAGTTCACGGTGAGGCCAGGCCCCATGGCGCAGCGCCGGGAGAGCCCATTAATTACAGAGCAGTGACACCGGGACGGCCGGGGCCTGTAATTGATGCCTCCTGTGTGGCAGGAGAGGCGCTCCGTCACGCAGCCAACGGATAGGGTGACCCCGGCTGTCTGCAGGGTCACCCTATCCTATCCAAGGTGGGTGGAAAGGGGTGAGGGACGATGGTGGAGCTACATTTTGGTTGCTGCTACTCTAGCATGTTGCATAGTTCTAATGACACTCGTAATCATTTTAATTTCTGCCACTATCAACTGTACTTATAACTGTCAAAACAAAGCAGTTTAAATAGATTCTAGAAAGGAGTGAAATACAATCTGGTAAAAAGGATAAGAAGGTAAGAACCATTTAACCCCTAAGAACCCACAGTTAGTTCCTCCTTCCTTGTAGGTCAAAATAAATAACTCCTCGAAGTTAATGAGGAGACAAAGGCCATAAACAAGTTATAGATCTTATACTTAAAAAAGAAATATTTTATTTGCTTTATTGCCACGAGTGACATGAGAAGATTGACGCTTATGTCTGTTAGGTATGAAGCTAGAGCCACGGGCTTAGCTTAGCGTCGCCTTGCTTTGTCCAAAGTTAAAAATAGACGAACTAACACCTCCAACCTTTTGCATCCTGTTTGTTTCAACCACACACACACACCCACACACACACACACACACACACACACACACACACGCACACACACACGCACACACACACACACACACACACACGCACAGAGAGAAACTTAAAAACAACGGTTTGTGTGTTTTGTGGGCGATGCACTCGAGTGACTTCTTGGCAAACAACAGTTGAGCACAGGGACTCCTTGTAATGACCACGAGGATGTTCAGATGTTCAGTTCAGATGTTCAGTTAAGATGTTGTTTGTCAAGAAAACAGTTGCAGCACATAACTCAATGTAAAACAAGAAATTGTCAACTTTTAAAAACTATTCCTTGAGAAGAAAAATAAAAAAATCACGACTGTGAATATGAAATATGAGTGATGTTGTACAAAGAGTACAGAGATGTTTAGACCATAGACTGTCTATAAGAAGTGGACGTTATCTTTGTGATGTTAGCCATGGGATTGTGGACTACGGTTTTGAAGCCTTGGTATTGCAACCAGTGAAGGAAGTGACCATATTTGGACTGTGGAGGAGCGACGGGTGGATCTGATGAACACAAGCGACAGAGAAGCAACCTTCCTGGATCGTAATGCAGTCAAGCAGCCACATGAGGCTTTATCAAAGACAAACTGTTACATAGAAATGAGCCACATTTCAGGCCTGGAGTGGAAATGGCCATCAGATGGAGAGTGTGCCTCCCTGTCAGCTGAGGATGAGCGATGGCCTGCCAGCAAGATGGACTCCTCCTTGTCAGGGTCCTTTCACTTCCTGCGGTTGTCCTTTGATCCGCCTGATGACTAATGACTACCCTGTGAAGAGCCGGGCAGGCAGACACGGTGATCCCCATGTATGTGTGTGTGTATGTATGAGAGGGCTTTTACATGCTGCACAGGGGGTCCCTCTTTGGAGGCTTTCAGCGTGAAGGAGCCCCCCTGCTCGGTGTGCTATCCTGTTGCAGCAGAAGAAGAAGAAGAAGTGGAGGAGGAGGAGGAGGAGGAGAGGTGTTTGAGGAGACAGGGGTGATTGAGAGAGGACAGAGAGGGAGGTCAGATACAGGGCATCAGGAGACACACTCAGTAACCCACACACACTGTGACAGGGCCTCTTCAGGAGACACAGATACTCTATCTGGCCTCTTATGCTGCAAAATGTGCACCAAGAGTTTGACTGCGTGCAAGACACTCTGACAGGGGGGTGGCTTACCTCTGTGTAGACCTCAACAATCTTTCAAAACTTGTGGCCAAAATAACCACTAATGCTGCTTTGAACATGTTGTGGAAGTCCAAGATAAGCCGAGAAACCCAACACCATCCTGTAACATGCAGAGGTGCTTTGTGAATTTCACCAAGCTGTATTCACTGGATCGAGCTTAACTTACGTGGACTACAGCAGTATGAACCCGAAGTAAACTATTTTGCTGTGATTACATTGAAAGAAACATATAAAATGCTGCAATCCCTACATAATGATGATGAGTGATGCTTTGTCAGGTCTGAGACGACGAGCAGTTTGGATAGATCGGAGGTAGACTATGTAAACATTGAAGCCAGTCTATGGTTTATGAACATATATCTTTACACATAGTCTGGTCTCTGTACTAATATGATACTCTCATACCTGACAGGCTTTAGTGACACCAACGTCACGCAAACTTCTTGCTCAACTTGAGGGAATTACACAAATTTTGCATCCATTCAACATCTTTGCATCGACTATGCAAGAGTGGATCACGAAATGTTGCTTCTCGTTTGGTGTAAACAGAGCATTAGAGTGTATCACAACCCCGGCAAACGTCCATTGCCTTGGCTTTCAATCGTTAAGTCAAGCCTAATGAACAATATGATATTCACTAAAAGAGATCATGGACGCGATGTGATTGCGTCATTTTAACTCAGAATTGCGACACATTTACATTTACATTT
Organism: Eutrigla gurnardus; assembly: GCF_963514095.1. NCBI lineage: Eukaryota > Metazoa > Chordata > Actinopteri > Perciformes > Triglidae > Eutrigla > Eutrigla gurnardus. The sequence goes on along the minus strand of NC_139936.1, from coordinate 24,047,086 downwards.
AGGTCATTTAGCAGACGCTTTTGTCCAAAGCGACTTAAGGCAGGAACACACCGGCCCAACCGTTGGACGTCTGAAGCGTTTGGAGAGGCTCGGACGAGGTCGGGAACACATATGTTTGGTGTGTACAGCTGCGTCGGAAGCTTTCGGAGCCGCGCGGACGTTGTCTGATCAGACTGAGCATGCGAAGTCTGAGGAGGTGGGCTGTTGGACATCTGAGCCATTGGATACTCTGATTGGCGGTGTGCTAGCGAATCAGAGTATCCAATGGCGGTGTGTGGGCGGGGCGGAAGTGACGATGGTAAACTCCGTATTACTCGTTCCCTACTGAGACGACGTCTTCGTAAAATAATGAGCCCGAGAGCACACAACGCGAGTGTCACCCTAGCCAGAGTCATCTTTCCAGAAATGCCAAGTATTTAGTCCACAAAGGTCTTCTCGAGTCGAACGAATACTGAACCAAGACTGTGTGTGCATTGTTTTTATCTGCACTCCGTTCCGTCATTTCCTGTTTTGGAGTACTGGCACGAGACTAGCGCCACCCGCTGTTAAGGAGGCTTATTGCATCTCGCGCAAGCGCAGAACGTACACGCTGCTGTGTTGTCGGATGCACGTCGAAGCGGTGTGTACAACGCAACTTTTCTGCCGAACGGGTCAGACGAGAGGCAACAGAGTGGGCGGAGAATGGTCGGATAAGGCAGTTGGACGTCTGGGCGGTGTGTAGGGGCCTTTACAATAAGTACATTTACAAGACACCTTGTAGTTAGAACTTCAACCAAAGAAAATGGCTCCTGCAACTATTCTTCTCACTCAATTCTGGGGGGCCTTGAACTGATGCACTGCAGCTGCAAATGATGCAATAAAAAGACATGTTTCATGTCAGTTATGACAGTTTAGCCCTTATGTTGGCTCTGCTGTCTCTTATAGGTTATTTGTCACTTGAATATTTTATCTGCATTTTCATTCTGACTCACGAGTCCCGTTGTCCAGCCTTACCTCCACACAGACAGACAGACAGACAGACAGACAGACAGACAGACAGACAGAAGGCCTCCCTCCCACAGCTCTGATGGAAAGTGAAATGTGGGAAATGAGAACCAGGTGTGTGTGAAGGACGGGGTACGATTGGGCAGACACCAGCTGACCTAAGCAAAAGGCCAACAGGTCAGTGTGAGGTCAGGGTGTACACGGGAGGGGAGAGCGGAGGTGAGGTTAGAGAGGTAAATCCAGAGTAGGGGGGGCTGTGGAGTGTTGTTTTAAACAGGCCAACTCTCAGCAAGTCACCAGGGGAAGTGACCCGGAGCTGGCCCTCTGATTGGTTAGCGGTTAGCCGACAAGCATACTTTCCCTCTGGTTAACTGGTGTGGCGTGTTTCATGTTGCTTCATCGCTCTGGAACCAAATGAGTGACAGTGCTGCTTTTGCGGGATGTCTTTATCTTGCCAATTACTGTAGCCGGGCCTATTGTTGCCTTCCTGCCAGCCCTTGGGAGAGATCACACGGGCTGTCAGTCAGAGCCAACTTCCCACAGAGACACGGAGTGATTGACAAGCACACGGATTGACAGATTGCTGCAGTGGCTGCGTGTGTAGTGTAAATGACTGCTGCCGTTTCAGCATGGGGCTAATGAACAAAGATATGTTCCATTGTCACTCTTTTATGTGATACGACTGATGAAAAATAGCTTAGGTGTGATCAAAGTGGATTAAAGTCATGGAATGCAATCTGATTAGCAATTTAGGCATTTAAAATGACACTCCGACAGGAGTGACTCATGCATGAGGGGCACAAATGGCTGTTATGAGCGCTGAGTGTCTGAACTTTTGCTGTGCGACAGCCTTTCCAGCCACTGAGACACGCTGTCTCCAACTGGGATTTCACATTAATTCCACTTTTCTGCCAACAGCCTGCTCATAGGTAGAAAGCTACCTAGCTCACGCAGTTGACTGAATCATTTCAATGATAAAGCCGAGCACCTTCACAGGCTCTTTGACTCGTCTGTCAATGAATGATCACACTGCACCGGGAGGGTCCCAACCAACCTCATGCAAAAGAAACACCTTTTGACATTTAAATCAATAAGCTCGGGCTGCCATTCGTCCCCGGGACTCCAGTGAACTTTTAACACTGACGACGGCGCTTTGAAGAATGCAAATATGATCCACCCCTCTCGAAACGTTTACAGGAAAATCAACCGCGGCAGCAAAGTATCTAAACACTCGCAGATGATTTATCACCAACAGGATCCATCGGCTGGGGTTGAAAGGAGATGAGGAGCAAACCAGTCCAGGATCAAAGATAAACAGGAATAAATCCAGTGAAAGGGGGGAGGTATGGACATGTGGGCCTGGAAGGATGTGGAAATGGGAGGAGGTGGCAAGAGGGGAGTGGTGGGTAGTTGATTTATGGGCCTTTTGGTATTTAAATCACCCGCATACAACACCCCTGCTTGTGAAATCATGTGCAGCGTTCCCACCTTTCAGCCCGCTTAACCTCTGGCTGGTGACTGTGATGCTCCGGTGACAGGGCCGCATTTCAAACCCGCCAATGGGGACGCTTCGCCTTCTCGTCCTCCATCATGGCCAAACGCCAAACGAGAGCTGAGAGCATGATAGCCGACGAGTCACACCCGTCGCCCCTGGCAACTTATTGTCTGCAAACAAACTTTTTGTATTGGCTGAGCAAGTGATTCAACAAAAAAACTGGGAGGTGTTGGAGGATGGGGGTGGTGGTGGGGGGTGTCTACAGGGTGTCAAAATGATGTAATGATGGTCGTCAAGCCATGAAAGGACGCCTATGTTTCATTTTCCGAGCAGTGAGAAAGAACAGGAGGAAGGAAAAGAGAGACGTCTGGAAGGGAGAGGCAGCAGGGAGGGATGGAGGGAGGGAGGAGGTGAATGAGCAATGTATGAGTGTTGAGAGAGCGGAGGGGAAAAAAAGAAGGAACGCCAAGGCTTCAGGTTTGATGTGGGCGTTTTTCTGACAGCTATAATTCTCCAGCCTACAGAATTTCATCAACACAAGTTGTGTTAAAGCTGTGCCGCAGGGCTGCGGCCCTTTCAAGTCCCAAGCTCTGACAGGTAGATTTATTAGTCCTGAAATTTGTACAGATCAGACGTCACTCATGGCAAACTGTCAAAGTGTCAGCGCCGCAATGTTCCTGCAGGGGCCTTTTGCTTTTTCTAGGCATTTCTGCAGGGACAGAAGATTTTTTCACCACCACTCCGACTCCAAAACATTACAGCTGTGTGAGCCAGAATACATATGAACGGAACTCATATCCCACTTAAGTCTCCTGATCCAAGCCGTTTTGACACCGGCGGAAATGGAGAGTGACATAAATCATGAAAAAGTACATTTGTCTGAGATTAGCTGCTAAAAAAGAGGGCAATGAGTTTAAAAGGAGTATCTGGCTCTTTTTTTTGTTCAGGCTCTGAGAGCATACACTTACCAACTGCTAGTCTGGTTACACTTTCTGGGCACAAGTTCAATAAATCAGTAAAAACCTGAATCTTTGGAGCTCGAGAGAGAAAAGTGAGCCAGTTGGTCATGAGACGAGGTGAAGGAGGAGAATAAATTAGGTGGAGGTGCTGAGTGACACAGAGGGTGGAAGGGGGAGGAGGTAAACACAGGGCATGTGCAGGTTAACTTCACACTGCCAGATTTATGACCTGGCACAACGTGTTGGTTCTCAACAGGATGGCTCAAACTTCTGAGGAAAGTGTGTGTAAAATAAAAAAATAAAAAAATAACTGGAGCCAAGAGTACAGTGGAGGGAGCAGGTTGGATGGGGGTGAGAAAGAGGAGGGGCCCCTGCAGGAGGGGGGAGGCAGGAGGTGAGCCGACTCTCCTGGCTGCCTGTTAAGTACTTCCTTCAGCTTGACATCTGGTTCTGATATTTCAAAGTTAATTAGTCATATTGGGCTTGTCTGAAGATAAATTTATCATCCAGCAAAGAACACAAACATTTTGAAAAATGAAAGGAAGTGAGGTGACACATTGCCTGACGTTTAAATAAATCATTTCAACATGATTAAAAACTTACGGCCTGTTGATGGGAGTGAGCAGCTCGAGAGGGAGGTTGGGAGAGGAGAGAGAGAGAGAGAGAGAGAGAGAGAGAGAGAGAGAGAGAGAGAGAGAGAGAGAGCCTATCGTACAGGGAAAGCCTTGTCTCAGCATTTTAATTACTGCGCCTGCTGCGTGTGTGGCTTTTGCTGCTCTTCTTCGTGTAGCAATGAGAAGTAATTCATTTGTGGAGAAAGAACATCTGTGACACGTTCTACAGCCGCTCCATATGTTATTTTTTTATAATGTGCTACAACGTTGCGGCTCACGGTTGATTTCATCCGGGTGGAAACAGAAGATGTACCTTCATCACACCACTTCATACTCCTTTGCTGTTTTCTTTTGAAAGTACAAGCAGAAAGCAGGGTATATTTGTATGTTTCAGGCTTACTGAAAAGTAAAGCCAATTGCTGAAGTGCCTTAAACTTGCATTCTCTCTGCTGGTCATCAGGGGGAAAGTAGACTGTTTGTATAGAAGTCTATGAGATGAAATGAGCCTACTTCTCTCTTGAACATGAGTTTATGGTCTCAATCTCAAGTCTTCTTCAATCCAGCATGATTTTCATTTAGTACATTATGGTCCATTTAGAGTCCAACAGACCACAGATTTTTTATTTTTTACAAATGCAATTAGCTACTATCATCACTCACACTTAGTTGTAATTTTGACCTTGAATTTTGAAGCTAACTTTGCTAACAGTTTTACACCAGAATCGGGGTGGTGCTCTGCTGCCTGCTTGTTTTCATCAGATCCACCTGTCGAAGAAGAAAAAAAGGCCCCTTTGTGATGCCACTCAACTGACCAATGGTTACTGACTTACTTACTTACTCAACACATCCTTTAAGATCCCAGTTTACTGATTCACTAGCGTTGTATCTGTATATGATGATATGATAATGATATGATTAAAATGGAATTTTACATGGAGAGTAACTCAGGCATTGACGCACATGAGACAATGGATTAAGTCAGGCTTGCAGAAAGGCCTCAGTAAAAAAACTGACTGGCATCCAAAATGGTGTCTGTCAAGAAGAAAAAAGGCAAGATGAAAGAACATGTCAAGGGAGAGATGATATCTCTTCTGAGCCTGAGGCAGATGAATACACACACACACACACACACACACACACACACAATCCCTCTGACTGAGTTTTAATAAAACCTGTCCGACGCCCTCTCCTTGGGTAAAGTGTGAGTGATGGCCTGGATAGACTCCATGGTTACACACACACACACACACACACACACACACACACACACACACACACACACACACACACACACACACACACACACACACACACACACACACACAGACAGACACACAGACAGACAGACAGACAGACAGACAGACAGACAAAAAGACAGGATGATCTGCCCTGACTGACACTCATGTCTCACGCTTGGCTTCACTCATACTTGGTGCCATTAAACTCACTTTTTGTTTGTTTGTGTGGCACCCATGTATATTTGTGTATGAATGTGTCCTTATTCATAGATATAGTGTGTGTGTGTGTGTGTGTGTGTGTGTGTGTGTGTGTGTGTGTGTGTGTGTGTGTGTGTGTGTGTGTGTGTGTATGTGAAATCAAATATGGCAAACAACACCTTGATGGAGACACTTTTTTCTGCCTGGTTGCTCTTGAATCACTGTGGACAGACTCTTTCAAATCAATATTTGTGGAGTCAAGAGGGTGAGTTTGTGTTTGATGGAAGACCTCCAGCTTCTAATTACCTGCAGGAAAAAATGTGTGTGTGTGTGTGTGTGTGTGTGTGTGTGTGTGAGTGAGAGAGAGTGACAGCAAGCGAGAGAGGCCAGACCTCCATAGAAGAGGCCTGTCTGTTTGATGCAATCCTGCCTGGTGAGCCAGCCAACTGCTCTGCAAATCGGACTGACATACCCAAATAGCTCAGCGATTTCTATCCTCTTCAGTATGTGCGTGTCAGTGTGTGTGTGTGTGTGTGTGTCTGTGTGTGTGTGTCATTAGTGAAGGCCCAACAAGACCAGCAAGATGAGACTGTGCAAATGTCATGTGAGCAGGGGGATGTTGACTGCCTGTCATCATAGTGAACATGTCAAATGGTTATTGTATGTGTGTGTGTGTGTGTGTGTGTGTGTGTGTGTGTGTGTGTGTGTGTGAGAGAGAAAGAGAGAGAGAGTGAGAGAGAGAGAGGGAGAGGGGGGGGGGGGGTGGAGTGCAAAAAAAAGAGAAAGAATTTATGATTATTAACAATTGGAGGTCAGCTTCTCTGTTCCTTGATTCAAGGACTAAAAGACAGCAGAGATCTGCACCTTGCTTATGAATTCTGCTGTCAAAATCATTTGTATATTGTGAGTATCTATCTTGTGGCTTATTGACAGTGAGAGGTCTGCAAGCAGACAGCAGCGAGACTCCAATGGAGACCAGCCAGTCAAAGAGAATCACCGTCAACACCTCTCTGCTACAGGACAGACACACACACATTCACACACACACACGCGATGATTTAATCCGACAGTTCACTATCTGATATGCAAACAATACATTTGTAACACTTCAATATGATGCTGATTCAATACAATCTACACAATCTGGATTTGATATTTTCACATTTGTATTGAAAGAATTTGTACGCATTCTCCGTAGTCCTTGTGCTTTCTCATCTCGCAGGTTTCCCTGGATCGTGGTGGGAATTGATCCTGACTAGACCGTCACCGAAGTCCTGCTTGACGCTTACTGCTAGTATTATTAAGGCGGCCGACTACTGATTTAAGAAATCGATTAAAACTTGTGTATTTACTGTTACTTACTCAATGAAAAGGATTGAAGTGAGAGGAACCAGGTGAAATCCTTGTGTGAACATCGTCCATGGAAACATACGACCCTGGGAACATGGGTACCCCTCGAACATGTTGTTGCTAGGAGCAGAGGGCCTTCTAGCAACAACATGTTTATTATTTACAGTAAGGTAACATACAGTATAGTAGTGCACATAGTACTGCAAGCTAGTAGAGGAGTGACATGTTGATGCAGAATTTGTTGGTCGAATCTGTGGTTTTCTATCAATGTCGCCAAATCTCACTCTTGCATCAGTTTTTCTGATTCATATCTTTTAATCTTTGTATGTATCAAAACCATCTTTTCGACAAATGAAGTCGTCGTCCTATCTAAGCTCTTCATAGTCCAAGAGAGAGAGCATCAAGGATGAATCGTACTGGAGCTTGCTTGCTTTCAGGCGATAGCCAACTTGCCATCACGGTTGGCCCACCTGCTGCTCACAGTCTCATTCACACAGGCACACTAGCTTTGTCAGCAAAGTTCAGTAGCTGGGGAGCTGGCTGCCTCCCCGTGCTGGCTGCGGACAGCGGGAGGGTGGATTGTTTTACCGCAGCCTAATAAACCTGCTACTTCATTAAAAGCCTGATGAATGGGTGCAGGATAAATAGGGCAACGGTGGTGACAGGAAAGGGATGACTCCATGTGGCCAGTTTTTACGCCACAGCCAGAGGAGAGGAAGGAGAGGACACAGAGTCCAAACACTGAGGCACGACACACACAAATGCATATAAGGACTGAAATGAGAAGTGAAGAAGTGAGAACAATTTCAATATTTGACATATGCTGGTGGGACTTTGAAATTAATTGGCTTGAGTGTGCTCTGGTCCTGTGAAAACTGCCTTGAGTTAACTTTTGTTGTGATATGACAGATACGCTCATCCAAGGGCGTAGAATTGGGTAGGGACGCTAGGGACACGTCCCTACCAATATTCAGCCGCTACTGTGTAGTCACTATCAATACAACCGCTGTCCGTAGTGTTTAGTCTGGCACACAAAGGGTTGGTCTCTGCTAGAAGTCCCACCTCTAACCTAAATACCGCTCCCTGATCGGCTGCCGGTTTCTCGCTAACTTACATGTGATTGGCTGTCCCCACTGCCACTCCTTCTGCTTGTTAAAACTACCTGCAACCTGCTTGGACCGGACGAGAGGCAGTGCATGTTATCTGCAACTGCGAGTGTAAGTTGTCAACATGTTCGGCATTTGTTCTTCCTGGGTCACGTCAGCTAGATGGATTTTAATATCAGTGGTGTCATTTACATCTGTGTTTGTGTCTGTTTGCGTGTGTACGTGTGTGCGTGCGTGTGTGCTGTACAGGATTTGAAGGATGTCAAAGAAAAGAAAAGTGGATATAAGAGACTTCTTTAGGAGTCAAAGTGTAAGTTATTTCAAGGGTGTATAGGTAGAGGCTCAACAATACAGATACTGAATAAAAGAGAATATTTAATGCCAAAGAGATACACTTTTTAAAAGTTATTTTTAATTCTTATTTTCATGTATTTGTGTAGAAGAGAGCAACGGTTTAAAAACACAAACAAAGAAAATTTGTGGTGGAAATACAATAAAACCTCAGATTCTAGATGATCATGTGATTTTATAATTATAAAATATAATTAATTAATATTAAGTAATCTAACATATAACATCTTCATGACGTGAAATTATGATTGCTAATGCAACAAAACTTTCAGGAGTGCTGCCTTGGAGCACTTTTGTGTCCCCACCAATCTCAAAATCAAACCTACTCCCTTGCGCTCATCTCTCTGTGACTGTGTTTTCTGATTTCATGGAGAAAAATAATGATAATCCCATTTAACCTGATTGAAATATGAAAGAAATATTGGCAAATGGTGTCACATAACAACTGAAAAAAAACCTAATTAAAGTTTTGTTAACGTCTGTGTACCTTTCTGTTACCAGATCTCCTGGGCATATTTTGCAGACTCCTTTCAGACTCTAAGGAATGTTTATAGCATATTTTATGTTCTTGTGTAATTTGGTGAAATATATTGTTTTTTAAATACAATTAGCTACTGAGATTACTTAGAAGTAGTGAGAACACTTAGCTATAAAACTGATTAAATTAAATTATGAAGCTAACTTTGTTAAGAGCTTCGCACCAGAAGCTAGGTGGAGCCAGATGCAGTAAGGTTGGTGCTCTGCTGCTTGTCTTCATCAGATTCAAATATGGACACTTCCCTTTACTGTTTGCAAAAATCCAAGATGGGAACTCCAGCCTTCAAAATCGTTGTCTACAAACCAATGGGAAGGCTACGGCCACTTCTTACGGTCTATGGTTAGAACACTTTAGTGCAAGTTATACATGCTGAATAAGACATATTTGTCTCATTTATTTACGTTGCTGTTAAAGACCTTATGATTATGATCACCATGAATTTCATGTCATCTAGATTTATTCCAGTTTGACAGGGTGGTAAAACGTATTCTGCAATTAAAATTGCGGGTCAACAGAATCCATGGCGCTGAGTCTCCCCTACAACACATTCCTGTGGGACTCTTTCCACCCTGTCTGTCTGTGTGGACTCAAGCCCACGTGTACTGGAATGCATCATCAGTGTCACAGCTGTGCCGCCTGTCACTCAAGAAAGGGCCTGATGAAAGGAGCTCCATTCCTCCTCACTCACCTCCTCCCACTCCCATCACCTCCCCGGTTCCCTCTCCACCCTGACAGCATGGCTGACCCCTTTTCCCCCTGTCAACACCCAGGTATAATGTGACTTGTCACCAAGGCCCATTCCACCTCAGGCAGGACCCTGCAGCTGGCTGCCCCATGGTGAGGGCCTAAGCAGGGAGGAGGGGCCATTCTGTCAGGTTATGTGGTTATGGTAAGAGTTCAGAGGGCATTGATATGTTCATATGAACTGAATGCATTTTAAAAGGCATGGTCATGCCAGTCCGCCCTGTGCTGTCCTGCTTCTGGTTCTCCTGTGCCTCCCTTCCCTACATTTAGCCCAGCAATGTGACTGGAATCTGAGCTGAAGGAGTTTCTGGTGAACCTGCATGATTTCAACCAATTTTGTGCAGAATTCTACCCGGTAGCACCATGACAAGCATTAAGAATAACAGAATAGAATATCTGTTCTGATTAGGGTTGGGCACCGAGATCCGGTTCCAAATAGGAACCGGTTCCTAATGTCCGGTTCCGGAACCGTTACGAAGATGTTTGAATTTTGATTATTTTTTTGTTTACAAAAATTTTGTTTTACTAGTTTGTTTATGCGGTTCGTTGCCAGTCCGCCGAACGGAGAAGAAGAAGCCGCTGAACACCAACGAAGAAGCGTCCACCGGAAGTGTTTGCATAACCGAGCGAGTCGAGCATGGATAGCGTGCATCGGCGGTCCAAAGTGTGGCTTCACTTTTCTAAAAACAACGAAATCTTGGTAAAATGCACTTGCGACAAGATTATTTTGTGCATAGGAGGGTGTACGACGGACATGAAAAAGCACCTCCTCCGAGTTCATGGAGTAGAAATAAATGTGTGCCCCGTCTTTGACGCGCTGACCGTCCTCTGCTGCGTCTTCCTCTGGCTCCGGGTCTGGGTCCGGGTCCGACCCCCAGCGTGGCACAGCAGTGACTGAACCGCAGTCCGAATCCGGAAAGAGTTAAACAATAAATAATATGTCTTGCGCCAACATTGAGGCACCTAACAAATTAGCCCACGTATTTTTTCATAGACAATTTACGACCTGAGATTGCTAACGTTAGCCAGGCTGGTGACTCCACGACTCCGCGATGTGCTGAGCCTACTCCGTTCACCTTAGCGGCAAAGGGGAAGATGTCGGTGCAACAAAAGGAAGGTTTTACAAGTTGTTTCTTATTGTTTATTTGCTGTTCTGCACCAGGTTAGCACATCAGTGGGAGCACGGTAACATGTTAAAGTACCTGCAGCATCATACACTGTAAATGTGTTTTCATGAGGTTTTCAAAAATAAAGCTCTCTTGAGGAAAGTGTACCCCTGTGAAAAAGTATTCATAATTTATATTTATATTCAAATTCATAGATTTGATATTTATATTGTACTTGAAAACAGCCCTGTGAGAAATTCATAGTAAAGTTCATAAAAAGTAAAAAGTTCATAGAATTAAAATTGATGGAGAAGGTCAACTATTTCATTCAGAAAGACCGTTGGTTAGCTAGCTCATTTAAAATATTCTAAACTTTTTTGACCCTGCCTCTTAAAAGAATCGGAATCGAGAATCGTTTGGATCCGGAATCGAAACAAGGAATCGGAATTGGAATCAGAATCGTTAAAATTCAAACGATGCCCAACCCTAGTTCTGATAGTCTCCTTTTTTATGTACATCACATAGAGGTATCATTATGAAATTGAGACTTTCATAAGACTTTTTCAGTTAAAGCTCCTCACATAACATATTCACCTACATTTGTGTTGAGTTCTTATGTGTTGGCTTGTCTCTATATGCAAGTATGTGGGCACTAGAGCTAGCTTACATCTTAGCTTATTGCATTGCTCATAGAGACGTTTGATGATTTGAGGAAAATAATGCGGATGCTCATAAGACCACCTAACTCATTTTTGCTGATCCTGTTATGAAACCAAATAACGATGACGGGCAGAAACTCAAGAAAAGATATAGTCTTTTCAGAAACAGTCTTTGTATAATTTACAGAACACACAGTTCACTGCCCACAGTTTTCATTCAATTATCAAATATTTCTTAGAACTACTGGTTCCGCTGAAATGGATATCAAGAGTATGATTTGTGGATTACCCAGAATTAAAGGGAAACCTTTTAATAAATACATTTTTAAATGATGATCATGTGTTGGGTGAACTGATCTTCCGAATAAAGCCCTTGGAAATGTCAGACATATTTGATAACAACAGATTACACATTGACAAAGAAAGTGAATGATAAAAACACCTACATGATCATTTCTTCAAAAGGCTTTAAGACAATGATGTGCAAAATGTGCCCTGATAGAAATACTGTGTTTTTTAAGGAATGATAAAAAAGTATTTAAAAATCCAAGTAGGTATCCAAAAACACACAAATTCAGAAACTAACGGTGCGTAATCAAACGACATCACCCAGAGGTGCTCTGTGAATTTAACTAAGCTGTATTCACTGTGAGTAGCAAGCCACACTTGTCTGGTTTACTACAGTGGTATGAACCCCCCAAAAAACGATTTGTTGTGATTGAAATGCAATAAACGTATGAATGATGCTGAATTAACTACATCATGATGACTTACAGTTTGTTAGTTCTGTCTGCAAGACGATAAGCAAATAACTTTTACAAGTTTTCTGAATGGAGTTCAGATCAATCGGAGAGGTAGCACTGTAGCTGCTCCATACACACTTAAAATAACATAATTTAGACATAAATAAAAAGTCTATGGTTGGTAGACATTGTTTAATTTGGAAAAGTTCAATTTACATTTTGTATGAATGTACCTTAAAAGTTCACACAACACATTTGTCTAAGCCACAACAACCTGCACTATGCATGTGTACCCATTTATTTAAGAACAACCCTCTTATGAATTTCCCAGCAGTGTGAAAAGAAATGACCAGGAAGAAGAGAAAGAGAACTAGTTACAGTGTGAAGATTTCGCCTTTGGGTTTTTTTTGTCAACTAGCAATTTTAAGGGAGGACCTAGATTTCCGTCAGTGCTGCGGGGCAACGCTGAAAGGCAACTGTCACATGAGAAGAACAAGCTTTACCTTGTGGGAATGCAATGTTGCCTGACATTTTACTAGTTGCATGTAATGATTTACGCACACACACTTAGCATTTAACCACGCCAAGGGGCAATGTCTCAGCTTATTTGATGGCTTTCCAACAACACTTGTGTCGTGTGAACTGAATTTGACCTGCCATACTGCTGATGTTTCTACAGTTACGCCCTCAAGCTTCACAATGTTAGACCTGTTATTGTGGTGTAATATTGCCCAGTCACGAGAAACCCCAAGAGTAACCATGCTGCATGCATGTCTTTGTTAAATCTCACTTATTCAGATGGTTCAAGGACTTCTTCCCAGGTGTTTGGTTCAAAGAGCCATCCTCTATTTCAATGATACACACACACACACACACACACACACACACACACACACACACACACACACTGTAGATATACACACAGGTGACAGTGTATGTTTTGGTGCGGTCTGTGTGATTCACTGCGGTGCAGACTGTGGATGGGCCGACCCCATTAGAAGCGAGGGGGGTTGTTGGCTCGGCTGTGGCCTGGGCTGCTCGCTCGCAGGATAATTTACGGCCCCTTCATCCTGGCGGAATGTGTTTGTAGCCGGGCGTAATGGAGGCCATCCATTCTCCCTGTCAGCGTTGGGAAACACTTTTTTAGCCGGCTATGGGAGGAAATGTTTGACAGAGAGAGGGCAAAGCTGTTTCTATGCATGGTAGCTTGCAAGGAATGAGCACTTGTGGGCTTCAGTGTTTGTGTGAATATGGCTGTGTGAAAGATGCAGTTTGTTTTAAGCATTTCTAATCTCATGAATGTGTCCACTTATGGGGCCATAATTGCGAGGGCGGCACGGTCGACTGTAGGTTCAGACTCACAGTTATTGAGAAACATTTACATACGCTACATGCTCTGTTTAACGGTCAATAAAGGTTGTTAAGTCTGTTTATTGCTCTGTCATCAAACACATGCTATTTCTAGGAAGCTATAACGGGTTGTCATCGGCATATCGCTGCATCTTCACTACATTTTACAAGGAGAAGAGGAATACCCAAGCAGAATTATTTGACAGGTGTCATTGATTTCCTCATTTGCAACAAAGCTGTGTTGGGAGAACTTGGCAAGGATGAAGCTGCTGTGGTCTGATGAAGTCTTTGAACCAACCTGACAAAAACAAAACAGCTGCATGGAGAGCTAGAGACAAGAAGGACACTTTTGGTAAAATACTGTGTGAACAGAAGAGGAAGACAAGGACCATTCCAAGGCAGCTGTGGGGACTTCTGAAATGATTGAAATCAATGTCTCACACTTGATATTATTCACAGACGTCTGTGTTGAGTTTGCCAGCCTCCTACGAATCTGCAGGCCTAAGGCAGACATGAAGGGAGCCAAGCTTTAAAATGGTTGAGCAGCATCACCTCTGTTCCTCAGCAGAGCTGTCGCATCGACCTTCACTGAGAGCCACAGGAGAGGGAGTTTAGCCCATCGGAGCAAGGAAAATAAATCAAATGCATATACACTACCGGTATGTGTGGCTCTGCGTGTGAATGCATCTGTTTATATGCATGCACATGCAGGTTTCTGCTTGTGTGTGTGTGTGTGTGTGGTGTGTTGCCACTTTAATTAATTCCTCTATCCCATCCCACCAGTGGCTCCTCCTCTCCTTGTCGAGCCTTGGCAGGTGACTCTTGTTAGCTGCACAGCAAGCGGGAAGTGACTGTGGCTGACAATATAATTTACATTGTCTGCAGAGAGCGATCGGCGCACGGCAGCCTTATTTATGCCACATTAGGGGATTTGCCTGTGCTGCCGCCATCCACGTCCAATCCATCAGATGGCTGTTTTCCAATGCCGCTTTATTGGAACGTGCCCTTGAGAGAGTGCTGAGTAGCAGGGAGTGTGTACCTGTGTGTGTGATAGTGTGTGACAGTGTGTTTATATGAAGGCTTATGGGTTTGTTGTGTGTCTGTGTGTTGGTGTGTGCGTGTACTGCTGCACGTGTGCGGTGACTCAGTCGACTGACCGCGGCCAGCTTTGTCAGACAAATGGATTCCACCCTCCGACAGTCCAAATTACAGCTATAACTTCAGAAGGGGAACAATGATTACTAGACCATTGTCATATCAGTGTGCCTGCGCAGCAGAAAAGTGGCTACTTTCCTGCTGTGCCAGGGCTTCTTACACAGCGTGTCCTCTACAGGAGCACTGAAATCTTCCTTCTTGGGCTGTCAGGTCTTCCTCTATTGACTTGTCTCCCTTTGTAATGGTCCCAAATTGCACTCAAGTCATTCCCCCCGGCATGCATTTCATTGGATAGCTGTCTCAATAAGTGAGTTAGATGCAAAGTGACACGGACACCCACACGCTGTACAAGCATGCACAAGGCTTAGTATACAGGAATATGCATGGGAGAGTTCTGGCAGTGGAACAGCGTAATGAATGACACCAAGGAGCTCATTTTTCACAGAGGATACAAAATGTCGGGTCCGGAAAGACATGTCGGAGCTGCGAGGCGGCAACACATGCGGCTCCAAGTGCTGCTCATTAATCATAAGCCAGGGAGCGGCAGCGAGGGGACCCATATCCATCTGTAGCGTACTTATGAGAGTATTATAAACGAGAAGTGCAGCTGGTTGACTGAGTGGGTAAACAGCCGAGCAGTGTACTGCAGGGTGTGCCCTTACAAGGGCACTGAGCCTAGAGCACCTGTTCAGACAGACTGAGGGCGTATTGGTCACCTGGACAGCAATGTTACCATAACAAATACACACAGAACATCTTAGTTCACATTTGAGTCAAATACAGTCTGGCTCTTATTCTTTCTTCTATACGTCACTGCAGTTGCATGCACATTGTGGTGTCAGAAAAACAATCAGGAATCAGTGGAATCAGGTTTAAGTGGACAACATCTCCATAAATAAAAATGCCGTGCTGTAGGATGTAAGAATAGGAATGCAAAAAAAGATGATCTTCATTTTTATAGAATACTGTTGTCAAAGACGCCCTTTGAGGCAAAATGCAACTGACTGGACTGATGAATTCTCGTCCTGCAGCTTATTTCATATAATTTTTCTCCTGTTTTGATAAATCAATCATGGACATAAGAATTATGCAATCAGTCTTCTCACCCAACACAAATCTACCCAACTCCACCTAAATCACCCTGGCCTCTCTGCATATCCTCAGGACACGGGGCAATTTAGCCTTTAATTAATTGATGCTGCTTCCTTGCTGAAAAAAAAGACAATAAATGAGGGTAGGGTGCGGGCCGGGGTGCTGTGTCAGTGTGTGTAGCTAATGACTGTACAGGGCTGTGGAGGGAAGGTGGTTGATAAATTAGGCAGGAGTGAACTTTACACCCCACCCTTACCACTGGGAGTGGGAGGGAGGGAGCAGGAAAGAGGGAGAGAGAGAAATGACAAGGCCTATCACAGTGATGGAGTGGCTCTGCTACTCTTGGCTGCACATTGCTGTTTGCTCTCATTCTCATTCTCCGCTTGTTCGGAGACACAGACAGAGACACGCCGCTTTTCAAACACACGCCTGGCGTGTCCCTCTCTCCCATAAAGTCGTGCTGCACCTCTTCAGATAACATCAAAAAGCCCTACGTAGCTAGCAAAATAAACCTCAAAAACACAACTGCTCTATTTACATACACACACACTAATCATACTTAACACTGCTGGGACAGACACATCGGTCCTTATGCTCCATCACACGCTTGCACAGACTCACACAGAGCCGACATTGAAACACCTGAGAACTGTAGAGGCTGTTTACGTGCATGCAATAACAGTTGGGCCTGAATCTTTACATCAACCTTTTTATAACTTGAAACTGTGTATTGCATGTGCTGAGAAAAACATAAATCTTCCTGCCCACTGACGAAACCAGAGTCGATTATTTAATAATTCAGGTCAAGGTCAAACTCAAGGTCAACTCAATGTCCCTTAAGGTAAGTAGATTAGTGATTCCAAAGAAAAAAGGATAATATCTGATAGAATTGTGAACATTTTCGGAGCCCAGTAAACTTGCGGGACACAATAGTCTGAAACAAAAACAATAAATCAACAGAAGTCGGATAAAAAGTGTTTAGACTTTGGAGGAAAGATAAGAAGTGCATTTGGCCACCTTTAGTTTAGTGGTGACAGTTTGGGAAAGAAAGTATCTTCATAATAAAATGCTCTGATTGCCACCCTCACTGCTATCGTTGCTGTGCTGTGAAAACAATGTATCTCCCGAACTTCCAATTTTCATGAGCCAAGATAATAAGGCGTGCATTTTTCAGATAATTAATGGTTTTATATATATATATATATATATATATATATATATATATATATATATATATATATATATATTATTTACTAAGCTTTAGAAACTAAATCATTTTAATCAGCCATTAACTAATACTCTTTAAATGCTGGTTAAAATGATTTAGTTTAATAATCTGTCAATTTGTCAAAAAAATCCCAAATATCCAAATTTGGAGACAGATGAATTGCCTTCTATGATAAAATGACTCCACTTCTTATTACCTCAGAAAACATTGTAAACACGATTCTATGGTTGAGTCTTCTTCAATCCAGCATGATGATCATTTAGTACATTATGGTCCATTTAGAGTCCAACAGACCAGAAAGCAGGGGATGCTTTAGGGCGGGCTACCTTGTGACCACCAGGTCAGGACTGCAGCCTCACGACCACCTTACCAATGCAATTAGCTATTAATATTACTTTAATACTTTGACACAGAAAGCCAAATGGAGTAAGGTTGCCACTCATGGTTGCAAAATTTCCAAGATGGCAGCAACTAAAATGAACAACTCAAGGCTTCAAAACTTGACATAACATAATTAGTTTGTATGTTATTTGAAGACACCAACTGATGGACTTTTCTGCAGTATTTCATATCTCCATATTATTTTTTTTATTACTTTATTGAAGTACCTTTCTTGTTGGCAAATACAAAATGGATGACCTTCTTTGTTCTACTCATTTTTTTTCTTTTTCTTTTTTTATATAAGATAAGGCAAACAAATACACACCACAAAACAACACACATAGAGACACTAAACACACACAAAAGCAAAAAACAAACAAACTAACTAACAAAGCAAGAGAAAACAAACAAACAAGTAATCTTATCTCATATCTACATATTCAACTCTTCATTCCTCGACCCCACTGATGAGATAAGTGACCAAACACAAGCACCGGCACACACAAATGCCAAAACTGAAAAGAACAAGTCTTTGATCAATGAGCTCATCATCAGATATTAAAATTAATGAGGGCCAGGCTATGCTTTAAAAATTATGGCTCTGGCCTTTTATTCTAAAGGACAAAGCAGGCATTCTTCACAGCTGGCTTCACACACACACACACACACACACACGCACACACACACACACACACACTTTTACATTCTTCTCCTATGGAGTAGAACAGTTGTCACAGCAGTTAATTTAGGGGGACAGAGTTCAGGGCGTCCAAACCGGCTCTGGTGGTTGTGGGGAGATGCTGCACCTGTGGGAGGGGGACACCTGTGGAGAAAAGGGCACACACAGCAGGAGTGTAGTGTGTCCATATAAACTGTTGAGTGGGTTTTCCTTGTGCTTAACCTCGTAACATTCATCTGAAGTATGTGTCTTATATGTGTTGTATTGTGTTTAGGATGGAGCAGATAACGGTAAAGGGGGAAAGCATTAATACATTGCAAATATGCTCGGACTGCAGATGAGGGAATGGTTAGTCAGTTCATGTCGTGGTATTTAGAAATCACACCACATTCTCCAGCCTGTAATGGTCCATGGTAACGGGTTGAATTTACTGACATCTAATGTAAATTTACCCCAGATTGATCCGAATGGTCACTGCAATTTATTTCACTCCTTCATATTGATTTATATCTGTTGCTTGGAAAGTCTGATTAATAATGATAATAAAAGTGTCACAGGCCGTTATCATCGGAGGTTGTTTTTTCAATCGCCCCTTTTCTTTCTTTTCTTTTCAGGCCAGCCTTGAACACCACGATGCTCAGGTTTCCCGTGTGTGATTTCTCATGGCACACTTGCAGTGGAAGAACAACATTTTTTAATGACAGGAAATGTATATGTAACTCTGTTTCACATGATTTATGACTAGATTCTTTATAATAAGCAACCTAATTATAGGAGCTATTAAAATTACATGCAGCCAAACCAATTAAGTTGTCTGGCTCTTGGAGTGTGTTTCCTGTGGGGGCATTTAAGGTTCATCAGCAGTTGGGGCGCACAGTGATTTCATTGAGATATACAGAAGATCGTAACACTGAACCATTACAGCAGGTACAACTATGTAATTGTATATGTATGGTTTTATTTTTATGAGGACGGGTAAATCTGGATAGACTGGAATACAATAGGTTTAAGGCACATTGGTACAAAAACGTATCCACAGACCTGGTTGGCGGGTATATCTGACTTCCGTGATTGGGCCCAATGTAAACATAATGGGCCATAGTTTCGTAGACCAGGCGCAGTCAGCACTCAGTGCACCTGCGCCACGCCGACGGGGTGTGTCCGCCTGGACTTTGCATGTTTCGTGCACTGCGCAGGCTCGCGCAGGCATACCTCACGGGCCCTAATTTCGTGGCGCAGCGCAGGGCGGTGCAGGGTGGCGGAGCCGGCGTAATGCAAGTTTCGACCCGCGCAGCCTTGCGCACGGTCAGTTTGGCAGTTTGGTGGATCGCCTGCGCCAAGATGGGTGTGGCGGCGCAGCATGGGGAGGCGTAGCAGAAGTTTTGTGGCAAAAAGCCTCGCCGAGACTGCGCTGAAAGCTCGCCAGCTCCAACCTGGTCTACTCTCGGCGCAAGGCGTAAATAAAGTCCATTCATTCAAGGCGAATCACAGCTGGCGGAGTGGAAGTTTGGCTGACGGCGCGCAGTGCGCACACGTCACCAAGACCTCACAGGCAGGTTTCCACAGTTCCAGGCACATTTAAATGCAATACATAATCACAACAAACACTATTTAATGCAACTAATTGAATCAACAGGTGGATTTATATCTATATAGATTGTCCCGTCACATCTGACGTCAGATCAAAGGCGGATGGCACGCGTAACGGAAACTCAGCCTCTCGGACCAAAACATCTCCCTCTCTCTCTCTCCTGTTTTTTATAATATCGGCATTGTTATTATTATGATACGCACGCACAGCGCGTGATGCGCGTGGTGGGAGCGGCGGCGCTGCTTCTGTCATCGGGTTGTCAAGTGACGGAACTTGCACTGAACCTCCCCTAACGCATTAAAGGAGAGGAGAGGAGCTCATTTGATTGGTGAAGATCTGAATCGGCTGTATTAATCCCAGTCCACGCCTCGTCTCCTCCTCGTCTCCCACTCACGCCTTCTTCTCCTCCCTCTTTCCCACTTGCGCGGCTGGGAGTGACGGGAGGTGTGCCTGCGCGAGCCTGCGCAAGCCTGCACGGTGCACGAAACTTGCAAAGTCCAGGCGGACACACCCCGTCGGCGTGGCGCAGGTGCGCTGACTGCGCCTGGTCTACGAAACTAGGGCCCCACGTCTCGCCCACCCGCGCAAGTGGGAAAGAGGGAGGAGAAGATGGCGTGAGTGGGAGACGAGGAGGAGACGAGGCGTGGACTGGGATTGGCTGCATTTCGGATCGCATGCATTTGCGCCGATGCATGTACGAGACTTGAACGTTTCCGCCGGAACTCGTCATAAACACGTCAAGTTCCCACCACGTCAAGTCGGACACAGGTGCACTTCACAGACTTTTTTTTAAATTTAAACTTTATTAATAATTATATATACATAACAAAAACTATCGCGCCAGGGGAAACTTCACGGACTTTGCACAAAGAATATGGCCTGCCCAGTGGCGCTGGCTTTCTTCGTCGCTGACGAACTCGAGCCGAGAAATTTGAAGTCCCGTTGTTGACGGAGGCTGAGGAATTTTCTCACGTGGGAAATATCACGTGATAATTCTGACCAACTAGGGCAACGTTGAGGGGAGTGTCTTATGTCCGCACTTATTTGAGACCATCTGCACAGAAAAGCATGCGGAGGGAGGTACCCTGGAGATACCGCAAGTTTTTAAAGTCATGTGACATGTCGCAAAGGGAAGTTATCACCAGCTTTTGTGACGCTTTTTTCCCAGAATGCCTGGTTTTGCGAGGCAAATGCATGCACATGCTTGATTCGAAATGCGTCTATTAACACAGCCGATTCAGATCTTCACCAATCAAATGAGCTCCTCTCCTCTCCTTTAATGCGTTAGGGGAGGTTCAGTGCAAGTTCCGTCACTTGACAACCCGATGACAGAAGCAGCGCCGCCGCTCCCACCACGCGCATCACGTGCTGTGCGTGCGTATCATAATAATAACAATGCTGATATTATAAAAAACAGGACAGAGAGAGGGAGATGTTTTGGTCCGAGAGGCTGAGTTTCCATTACGCGTGCCATCTGCCTTTGATCTGACGTCAGATGTGACGGGACAATCTATATATAAATTCACGTGTCCCCCTGCTGCGCCGCCACACCCATCTTGGCGCAGGCGATCCACCAAACTGCCAAACTGACCGTGCGCAAGGCTGCGCCGGTCGAAACTTGCATTACGCCGGCTCCGCCACCCTGCGCAGCCCTGCGCTGCGCCGCAAAACTAGGGCCCATTAGGTGATGGTAGCATGTGAGTGTACTGACCAGGTGGATTATGCAATTACATCCTCCCTATCTATATGTAACACAATGTGCTTCGTGCAAACTCTCGTCCAAACAACATGAATGGAATTTATATATTGAGCAGGTCAAATGCAGCCTACCTGGGCTAAAGAAATACAACAAAATACAAAAAATACAATAAAGCTCATTTTCTGAGGCGATGACAAGATGTGGACTTGTTTTTTTAACCTGCAGGCAACCTCCTGTTCTGAAAAGTGTCCAAATACGGTCCCTTCCTCCACTGGTTGACTGCATCTGGCTCCATGGCTTATGATGTTTACAAAGTAAGCTTCCATAGTTCGAGGTCAACTTTACAGCTTAGTCTTAAAAGAATATTGGTAGCTAATTGCATTGGTTGGGACGATAGCAACGGTAGCAGGGATAACAGGGATAACAGGGGTAGCTGCGGTAGCGACACTGCCCAAAAGCATCCGCTGCTTTATGGTCTACTGGACTCTAAATGGACCATAATTAACTAAATGAACACCGTGCTCCATTGAAGAAGACTTCAAACTAGCAATTGAGACCATAAACTCACGTTTACAATGTTTACTGCATAAATTAAGTTAGAAGTAGGGTAATTTTCTCACGCAATCAGACTTATTTTTGCAACCACAGGAGTCGCCCCCTGATGGCCAGAAGAGAGAATGAGAGTTTAAGGCACATCAGATTTGGCTTCACTTTTGAGAACCGGAGGTTACTGCCTGATAAAAATGTAATAAAATTGTCTTATCAGAAACAAGGAACAATGACTAACAAATGTTAATCTCTTGCTGCAATGCCTCCACTGGTTTTCATTCTTTAGTTTTTTACTCCTCCTCTCTGCTGCTGTCTGTCTTCAGTTCTGTCACCTGTGTCTGTGGTTTTTGTTTTCTCCTGATGAGAAGGAGAATAGGAGGGAGGGTGTGAAAGAGCTGCCGTGTGAAGATAAAGCTATTTGGTATTGTCACAAGTCTCCTATTGCGGAAGGATGGGGGGAGCAGAACAAGTGAGGGGAGTGACGGAGGAGTGGATCGCTACATCCATCACGACCACGCAAGACTGACACAACAAAAGATGGAGTGCTGGAGGAGGCCTCTCGGCTGCGAGGGGCCGGGGAACTCGAAACAATATTTTTTGGCGCCTGTCAGGCTGTCCAATAAGGGAGGCCGATATATGAACTATCTAGCACTGATGTAATGCGCCTCATAAATCTGCTTTAATTACTCGGCGTGGGGACAGCCAGTGGGAGCCCGCGCCTGGATTTATGGCGTCTCCGCTTGGCATGTTAACGACTCTGTGCTTTTAATATCATTACCCTGTAATTTATTATGCTGCCAGGGTGCACACCCAAACCTTCAGCATAACTCTTGTTTATTTATGCCCGTTTAAAGGCCACTTCAGTGACACAGGCATTTAGCACATTTCAGTTGGGCTTTAATCATTTGTCCTAATGAGGCTATTATGCAGTGGTGTCCTCTGGCTGGCTCCGACTGTGGCTTGATAGTTCGGGCCAAACCCTGGGAAGCCCACGAGGTGGCAAGACAGAGTTTGCTGGGTCATGGTCCCGTGTGTGTGGGTCTTGCTCCTGCACCCGATCCAGTGCCACTCTCTGGGAGGCCAGAGTCTGAATGGAAGCATTTAGTTCTGGGTGTTCTCCTCCGGCAACACTCACATCGGCCACGCTGGCAGAAAATGGGTCTTCTCTTTCTGTTCCTTCCTTTTCCTGTCTAAAGATCGTGAAAAGCCCACAGCGATCCCCTTCCTTGTCCCTTCAATTTCCTTCTCTGTTTCTCTATTCATCCAGTTTGCACCCTTCCGTCCCCCAATTTATCCTACTCTACTCCTAACGTGTCTGCCTGCCGAGGAGAATGAACAGAGGAAGAGGGAGGAGGGAGACAAGGGTGGGGGAGTAAAAAATTAGTGTGGGGTGAGGACAGGCTAGGTTTCTGCTGCCATGTCATGCTAATGGTTTCTAGATCAGGCTCCATATTACACCCAGGCAATAGCCCGTCTCACCCGTCTCCCTAATGCTAGCTGCTAAATGCCTGTGCAACCGCCAGTGACAGTGACATATTAGTTTTGCGTCCCTCTGCAATCTGATACCTCTGAGGTTGCCACCATACTAAAGATTTGATTAATGTTGTTCCATTTGGAGCCTGTAATTGGCTGTGACTGGAGCGCAGAATAATCAGGCGTTCCTATTCAGAGCAGAGGGCGGGTGGAGAGGGAGGGAGTGAAAAGGGGGCAGCAATGCTAACGAGCAAGCTAGTTAATTAAGCCTGCAGCACAGTCGCGACAGTTACTGATGACTCCTATGACAAACTGGCCCCTCCTCTTCCTCCTCCTCCTCCTCCTCCTGCTACTAGCATTTCCTCTCCTCAAACACCAACCAGCAATGTAGAGCGAGGTAGTATGAGATTCACACACAACTGGGACTTTTTGAATGCTTCTGCTGAACACTGATGATTATTCAGAGTAGTTACATGGTGGCAATATCACAGGTTCAACTCAGGCTCATGGCACTAGGTGCAATGTATGACACCCTGCTTTATGGTCTATTTGACTCTAAATGGGACCGTCAACTACTACTACTACACTTTCATGCATTGAGACCTGTTTTGCAGCCAGGGGAGTCGCCCCCTGATGGCCAGTGGAGAGAATGCAAGTTTAAGGTATTTCAGCATTGCCTTAACTCTTCAGAAGGTGTGGGTCTATGACTGGTGTGGCTGGTCTCAGACGACTACCGGTACATACTGTATCAATGCCCAGCAAAACATTAAAAGTCAATTTGGAATGGTAAATACCCATCTGATTTGGCATCTGAGGGTTGTATTAAAATTCACGTCAACTCATACATTAAGCATCACTTTTGATTTTTGAAACAAGATCAGTCCACTTAATTATTATTGACCCTGCTGGTCCCTCCAAACCACATGACCACAACAGAGGTCCCCCCCAGTGTAGTGGGGAAAATGTTATTATGTGGCTTCTATTTTGCCTCTTAGATTTCCACTTGATATCAGTTTTATTTACATCCTGTAATGGGCTTGTTTCATTGCAAGAAAATAAAGATGCTGTGCCTATTTAGATTTTTCATTATTGTGCCGATTTTTGTCAACAGTAATAAACCAGAAGTGAAGAAAACAAACTGAAATTGAGTTGTTTTTACCGCTGCAAAAAGTTGAGCCTGACTGTACATCACAATGATAAAGCACTGCCAGCGCAACAGCACTGCAAGGCTGAGGAAAGATGGGAAAATAGGGAACAATAAGTAAGAAAGAATGCAGTATTCGTTACTTTAATCACAGTTTAGATGTACACTCTCTCCTACTGCCAAAACACCTGCAAGCTAATAAAGCTTTTTCAACAACATTGCATGAGACGTGTTGAGGCTTCTACAAAATCACAAAAAACCATATGGACGGGAATTCTGAAAATATGTGAACAACACATTTGGTTGCCAAAGTGCATCGGGCACATACTGTAATATGACTCTTTTTGGCTTCAGGAACAGTATAATCGCTTCAACTGTAAACACAATGCTCAAAGGGATCACGACAAACTTTGTGGCATGTGAAAAAAGGAATGCTGCTTTCTTTTGCTTCAGTGAAATAATTGTTGAGTCGTTACGTTTGTGTGACAGCTTATTTAGCTGATGGCTGTCGCTGAACTGTAAAACTGCAATTAAATGAGTGTGGGATTCATCATGTTCATGTCGTGGCCTTGTCTCCTGGCATCGCTCTCGGATACAGAATACCGTCCCTGACAGACAATCAATCAGAGCCCATCAGACAGTAAAACTAGTGCTTCTCTATTAAACAGTAACACTATAGGAGCAGGAGAATATTTGTTACGTTGTCTCATCACTGGGTGTCACCTTACTGGTAGTCTGCAATGTTGTTCCTGGTCAAGGGTGATGAAGATTGGGGATCCTTCAAATGAACTGGGACCAGGTCTCTGTATTAACTAACTAACCTAGTAACTATCTGCTCTGATGAACAAGCCATTCAATTAAATTTGCATAGTGTCTCTGGATTATGATTAATCAGGCTGTAATCGTTTTGAGCATTAGTGGGGAGAATTATTTGGCATGGACGCACTGAATACATACATGAGATTGAAGCAGAAATATGTATGAATATGCTGGAGCCAACATGTCTGCAATGTTAATTGCAGACATGTTTAAGTGCCTTGAACTTCTAGTCTCCTGACTGTAGGGAGGCAAACAACACGAGGCACCAACAGTATAACGTTGGCCATCTCACGCATCACATCGACAATAGCACAGGACAACACACACCCACTCAACCGCCACTTCATCATCCTGCCCTCTGGACGCAGGTACAGGTCCCTGGTGTGCCCGTTATGGCAAAAGCCTGTTGCCTGCAGCCATAGCAGCCCTCAACAAAAGGCCAAGATAAAATAACTCTACAGCCTCACTCTGCCATATACTGTATATGTCTACATGTTTATCCTGTTGTTTGTCCATGTGTATTAAATGGCGGTGTGCTGCCCATAAACTGTACGGTGAAGTAGAAAAGAATTTCCCCTCGGGACAATAAACTCGAAAGTCTAAGTCTAAAGTAAACATTAGGCGGCAACCTCTGGGTCAGAAAAGTGGAGCCCACACTGAAGTGCCTTAAACTTGCATTCTCTCTACTGGCCATCGGGGGGCGACTCTTCCGGTTGTAATAGAAGTCTATGAAAATATGACCCTACTTCTCACTTGATGAATTACCTCAGTAAACATTGTAAACATGAGTTTATGTTCTCAATCTCTAGTTTCAAGTCTTCTTCAATCCAGCATGATGTTTAGTTTCAAGTCTTTGATACAGCATTAATTTAATTGAGTGAATCATGGTTCATTTAGATGAAATACACCATAAAGCAGGGTATGCTTTAGGGCGGGCTACTCTCTGATTGATAGATCTCCTTGTTTATCAATACCAACATAGCATCCAGTGTCCAGGTGGAGTGATAAGATACCACACATGATTTTTACTGTGAATAATTATTGAGGCATCTGTATTGAATTAAAACTGTTTTATAACCAGTTAAAAATTCCTTGTAGTAAGCCACTCAAAGTGATCAGCGATCAATGTTGATCTTCAGGAGACGTTAACGTCTTTCAGCTTGTTGTGGTTTTACACCCCACAACTTAACTGTTTTGGTTCACGCTCACGCCTCTCATGACATTGTTTTTAGCAGCAGCCGGCAGCTGTTTCCAGTGGAAAAGCTCTGATAAACGAACAGTATGCTAACCTGCCAAACAACAGACAAGTTAGCAACCAGCTGTTGGACATAGCGGAGCATTAAGCAGCTTAAGAGACAGATATTCCCTCAGGAGTTGGACAGCAAAACAGCTAAAAGAGTGTGAATATTGGTCTTAGATTCATCAAACACGATTCCAAATGAATATGATGTTGCTCCCTATCTACTGGATATGCACATGTTTGCTAAGAAGTTCATCATGTCAACTTCAAAGGTGTTAGTATGACACTGTTGTCTCAGCTGCCACTGAAGGCCTGAAAGATATGTTATTGCCATTTTACCACAACTACTGAAAAATAATCTTTAACCAAACCAAATTTCTTTTCAGGCGTAAGCTTTCTGGTGCCCTGCTTTGTATTCTAGTATTTACTATTGTATGGTGTGGTAAAATAAGAATTTGTTCCAGATATGCAGAAACCATATGGAGCAAAACAATAATATTGAATTATTGTTCAACAGCACGATCCCACAGTGTGTTTTGGAAGTCGGTCAGCAAACTACAGCTGTGTCATATTTCCATGCTATATTTGATTCTAACTGGGGTTGGATTGTTTGCTGTGTTCACTGGAAAAAATGATTAGAAAACTGATCTGTTGCTCTGAATACTTGGAGCAACCTAGATGCCGCCAAACAGTATTTATGTAAGTTTATGTAAGTATCTATCATTAAATCTACTGTTCACAAAAGAGACATTTAGTATTTTGGGGCCTGAGATGGTTGAATGAGGAACATTGGAGCCTTGATCTCAGTATAACACAGATTGTGCAATGTTCAGCAGGCGGGTTTGTGTTTGACTCAAAGACTGTATATAACAAGTGGACAAAGTCATCATGACATCTCCCATTGGTTTGTAGACTGGTTTTGAAGCCTCAAGTTTGGGTTTATTTGCATTACAGAAGATCTAAGGTCAACTTTACAGCCAAGTGTTGAAGTCATCTTAGTAGCTAATTGCATATAGCGTGGTAGCGAGGCTGTGGTAGCGACCTGCCAATCACAAGGTAGCCCCGCCCTAAAGCATCCCCTGCTTCCTGGTCTTTGACTCTAAATGGACCATCATGTACTAAATTAACATCATGCTGGATTGAAAAAGACTTGAAACTAGAGATTGAGACCATAAACTCATGTTTACAATGTTTACTGGGGTGATACATCAAGTGAGAAGTAGGGTCATATTCTCATAGACTGCTATTACAACCAGAGGAGTTGCCCCCTGAGGGTCAGAAGAGAGAATGCAAGTTCAAGGCAAATCAGCAAAGGCTTCACTCTTTAGGTTTCCACCTGGTTTGACTCCATGATTCATTCACAAAGAGCAGCACATTGCTCTAGCCCAAATATGGCTGCTTGATGTTGGGACGCTGTATTTTTATATTTGCGTGCGTGTGTGTGTGTGTGTGTGTGTGTGTGAGAGAGAGAGAGTGTGTGTTTGTGTGTGTGTGTGTTGAGAGAGCAGAGGTGAGAGAATAGGAGTGATGACAGCAGATGGGTGCTTTGTTTGGAGAGAGCTTTGGCCTTCGACAGAATAAGAGATCGCTGTTTTGTCTACATGCCAGTTCGCTCTGTGCTTGTGTGTGTGTGTGTGTGTGTGTGTGTTGAGTCAGTGCTGAGCTGCCACCCAGTAGACTAATGACAAGACAAACAGCAGGTTAATTCTGTCTCTCTCACTACCTGTATGTTTATGTGTTGAAAGCTCTCTCCCTCTCTGAGCTCCCAGACAGTTGTGACATTACTGAACAGCAGGGCCAACAGTCCTTCAGTGTGTGTGTGCGTGTGTGTGTGTGTGTGTGTGTGTGTGTGTGTGTGTGTGTGTGTGTGTGTGTGTGTGTGTGTGTGACTGATGACAGCAAACAGAGAAAAACAGCATGTGCAGCCTGGGACGGCCTGGGTGAGGAGGACAGGGGGAGGAGAGAAATGATTCATGTGGCAGGGAGGAGGTGGAGGAGGAAGAGGGGTTTCAACGGAACAGCTTCTTGAACTGACGCTGACCTTAAAATAACCCCTCTGATCTCTCTCTGACCCCAGATCCCTCAGCAGGTCCCCTGCAATGGGCAGGTTGAAGAGAGGACTAGCCACTTATAAAAGGATAAAAAGGGTCCGTGCTAACATTTGAGTTTTATCCAGTTATTTTCTTCAATAGAGTTTGCAGTTAAACAGAAAGATTAAAGTCCCCATATGTCAGGGCGTATAGAAGTCCAAGGCTGCCAGTGTTCAAATTAAATCATTAAATCCTTTGAAGTAGTTTGATGCACACATTCCTTGGAGAAACTCTAAATAGACAGATACAAATATTTTTTTCTCTTTGAGGAAGCAGAGAGAGAGAAATTGACAGACTATCACCATCTCCCTGTTTAATATCTGTGCTATTCCATTACCCTTCAATAATATTGATACTTACTCAGGAAGGTTTCTCCTTTTGAAAGCTACAATGCAAATTAGGCCCAGTTCAAAAGGTTCTGGGCGTCCCATCCATTTATAAGGCAATGATTTATTGTCCGAGTGCTCCTCCTTTTAAACGGGGACTGGAGGAGGAATGGTAAACATTGACATAAATCTCAAGGGATTTTCCCCAATTGCAAATTGCTGCTCTCTCACTTAAGCTTTCTCTCAAAGTCTCTCATCCCGCATTCCCTTGAGAATCAACACAAAATGTCTTATAAACAAACCCATGTGTCCACTCTTAGACTTTAAAGAGATGTGATGACATTTGGAATGACAGTCACTTTTCTTTAGGAGTCATTTGTCACTGTGGGAAGGATGGCGTTTCCTTTACTGATCCTAAAATGGCCTGTTAAGGCCTTTCAGGACATCTGACTGAAACCAGAAACCAAGAAGTTCTACGTCATCCTTGTCCTATAACTCTCTCATACTGAAGTAGACTTTAGTATTTTTTAGCTACTTTTTCTTTGGATAGACATGATCTAGTCTAGATGGAACTAACTGGAATCACATTCTTCGATTTTTCTTTCACTTCTCTCTTAAATAGTCCCTTACATTTTCCTAAAAATGAGATAGGCTACTATTTATTCTGGGAGTGCTGTTAGTGACAGTGTGGGTTCTATGGTAGTTTTGACAGCTCGACAGAGTAGCAGCACAGGGGCAGGGCTTAGCAAAGGGTCAATTGAGCCAAGTTCAAAATGTTCAAAATAAAACTAGGTTTATCAAATCCACACCAATAATGCAAAGAAATGAGATGTGCTCTCCCAAGGCAGCCTAAAGCTGCCCTTTGAGCGTTTTTGAGCTCATTGTTTTATTTTTACAACTGAGACTTTAGTGTTTTGTTTTACACAGGACCCAAACCACAGCCTCCTCAATGACAGTCCTGTGTTTGTTTGACACTAAGATGCCAAAGAATGCCTCTGTATGGGGCACTGATAAACTGTCGGTGTTTGACGAGTTGGGAGTGAGACGGGGTTGAAGAAGCAGTGTACTTAAATAAAAGAACCAACAGACAAATGTAGGACCTTTCTCCTGCAATATGACAAACGTCTAAAGAAAAAGAAAAATGCTCAAATTCAAAACCATATCTTCTGTCGCCGGCTCTTTCTCCTTTCTGTGTGTGTCATTTTATGGGAATGTCGGTCAGTCAGTAGCGGCCACACTGTATTGTTCCCATCATGCACTTCATGTCAGAAGACTTGGCTATTTTGACAGAAGCTTGGACTTGCAGCTGATTTATGGGCCTGGAGTTGGTGAGAGACAGACGGATAAAGAGAGAAAGAAGGGACAAACAGTGAGACATTGTGGATGAATAGGCCTTGATCACTTGTCTCCTTGCCTTCCTGCCAGTCTGCCTGCTGGGCTGTGGCTCTGCGGTGTGTCGACCCCCCTGTAATTACACTTTACGACTTGCTCCACAGTAAATGCTACATAAATCTTGTGACGCCCCCCCGATTACATCCCCCTGCCCTCCCCACGCACACACCCCTTATCATGCAAACATCGTAATCCTTGCCCGCAATTTCCTCCCTTTATTGGCAGTCACTTCTGATTTAATGGTGCTTTGATGATTGCACAGTAAAATGCTACATGGGGTGAGATTGGTCCAGATTGTGTGGTGGCAGAGTGTGTACGTGTGGATGTGTGTGTCCCTGTCAGCTTTCACTGTCAGTGTGTTTGCTGACAGAATCCAGGCCTTGCTAGTTTTGGGTTGGCATCCGTCAATAGAGGCCTGTTCAACCCAGCCAAGCCTGTGTAGCCATGCTGTTTTTCTGTTTTAAATCACTGTAAACACCCGTCCCCTTTTGCCTCTCTGGCACCAAAGTAACATAAAGGAATCTTGACTCTCGAAGACAAACAGTTTTATACCCAATCATCATCTGACAGGCTTGTCTTGGGCCTCTCATGAGTTATATGTTGCTGAACTGGGGTTACACAAGGTAAGGGTGCATTGCTTTCTCCAGCCATCGGAATGTGTGGGTGAAGCGTTTTGCAACATGAGTTTTGGAGTAAATATGAGATTACAGCAGTTATTAAACATACATACAGCTAATTGGTTACAGATACTTTCCTGTAAGTTATGTTAACTAAGAATTCATGTTTGAAGGGAAGGACTATATCGACGTCTACATTTTTCTCCAAAAGGCAGCAGCAACCATACTGGATCTGGATCCATCTGGCTTCTGGGGTGAAACTGTTAACAAACTTAGCTTCATAATTCAAGGTAAACAGAGAGAGAGGATAAATTATAAGTATGTAAGATTTGTCGCCAGGCTGGCTAAAAAGTATCTTAAGTGTCATAAAATGTCTTCACTAATGTCATAAGTTATCAGCTGGTGAACACTGGGGAGCTTTTAACAATGAAAAAGACAGAAACTTCCCTCAGGAGTTGGTGGAGACCAAAACAGAGGTAAAAGAAGAGTAAATGGCACTATTAGCAGAGTTGCCAAAAAGACAACTCCAAATAATGCTAATGTGGCTCCATATCTGCTGAATGCATAAATAGGCAAGATGCATGTTTACAGCTTGTTGCGCCACCCCCTGGTTGCCAAAAAGATGAGTTAATGGTGGTTTAACTGATTTGAATATGAATAAATGTCTGCTGCTGTTGCCCACAATGATGCTTCAAGAGAAGTACAAAAAAGACAGAAACATCTGAGTAGCAGCAGCCTCCACACAGTAGCTGCACCATCCTTTGGGACGGGACGGAAATGAGGAGAGGATTTACTGTTTGCTTCAATTTTGCCGCTCCCAAGCAACCATCTGTGGTTGACAAGAAAGCACATAAAAGAGGTAACTAATGTTATATGATTAAAATGGAGCCAGAGATCACATTTTTCTTTATTCTTTTACGTTATGATGGAGGATATGCTTCACTGCCGGTGCCATCGGCGCATGATATAGGTGAGTGTATTCTGCCCAATCTCCCGCTGTTGATCCACTTGCAGACGCCATGTTGATTGAAATCGAAATCATTATTGGCGTGCACTGAATCTTTGGATAAGTTGGGCTGTGAAGGGTCCATCAGTTGCATACTCTGAATCCAGAGTTTCCATTTCTCAGCTGCATTTGATTCTTTGAAATGGGATCGCCTCGTTGCAGCGATTGTGGCAAATTCAGTCTTCAATGCATCCTCCAAAGTATGTGGCCGCTATTAATGTTGGTTTAGCCATTACACTTGAAATTATATGAAATAATACTAGTAACTTGTTCCTTCTGAGCTTTGTTTCTGTTTGGAAAATCCATGATTTCAGATGAATAGTTTTGACCGTTGCCAGAGTGTAGCCTGAAACAGAGATGAAAGATCAAAGTATGTGGAATGTCTTTTCATTCCACTTGGTTCAGAAAAGCCTGGCTGCTCTAAAGTTGCTCTGCTGTCCTGCGGTGTAATGTGTGTGTTGTAAACACCAGCGTGCCACCATATTGTCTGGCAGCAGATCATATCTTACCATGTTAACACACCATCTGTTTACCCTCATAAGCATTCATTACACATAAATGAGTACACACAGCAGGCTGCTGCATCCGAGAGTGTACAAACACACACACAGACACAGACACACACACACACACACACACACACAAGTACTTACACAGACTGACAAACACTTTCCCATATAGATAGAAATAAACAGCACGCATGCATCTGTATAATGTATATAGTTGTTACATGTTAATGTAAACAAAAACACACATGAGTATGTATCTATGGTATTAGTGTAAGTATGTACGCTAACTCATATACTGCATGTCACATTCACACGCATTCACATACAGTCTTTCTCATCAACACACACACACAACTGCTGGTCTTTTCATTGTACTTTACCTCTATCTCTGTGGGTTGCTTCTTCCCAATACACCATAAATCATTTGTTAACACATAACACACTCTGATGGAGGCAACTCCGCTTCTGAGCCAATGCTGAAGTTCTTTAAACTTAAATTCTCTCTGCTGGCCATCAGGGGGTGACTCCTCTGGTTGAATAAAAAGCCTGATTGATGGAAGTCTATGAGAAAATGACCCTTCTTCCCACATGATTTATTATCTCGGCAATGGTCTCAATTTCTAGTTTCAAGTCTTTTTCAATACAACATGGTGTTCATTTAGTAAAAACTCGAAATAGTCCACAAACCAATGGGTGACGTTCACTTCTTCTATACAGTCTTTGGTTGTGATTCTGCCTCGCAGCTGAATATTTTCCATGCCTCAGACATGGGATGTCCCCCACTGAGCTTCTGACAACAGACAGGCTTATTCTAATGGGGCCCCTGCCTAGTGTAAGGCCATTTACCCATATCAGTTATGTTGCCAGCTGTCAGAGAGAACATTTATAGCAACAAGTAAACAGTTGCTCCTAATTTATTTGTGGCTAATTACAAAATGGTATTGGAGCAAGGGAGGGAGAGGAAAAGAAAAGGGGAGGGGCACAGGGTTGAAGGGGCTTGTGAGCGAGGAAGGTGGGACAGAGGATAGAGTTCTGGCTGGACTGACAGAGGTTCATTCATCCTCCATGCAAGAGCAGACAGTGAGCTGGCAGTGAGGGACAGCCCATAAATCAGACACCATCACACCCTATTCACACACACACATACACACAGGTATGTCGACATACTAGACACGGGACGATATGAAAAATAAATAGAGAATAAAAATGTATTTTCTTATCCTGTATGTTTATAAAATCATACCATGACAGCAAACTCGACAGCTTCATCAAGTCACAATATTTATGCCAATATAATATATTATCCCACCCTGCAGCAATGTTAGTATATTTTCATAAAGCATTCTATAGTCCCATGTGTCATGGTTTTGGTGTGGTTTGGATTTTGTGTTGGATTTTGTGTTGTTTTGTGTTTGTGTTTCTCTTTTTTCTTCCTTCAGTTTAGGTGTGTGGTGACAGGGGGCGGAGCTGACCCACTTCCAGGTTGCACACCTGCATCCAATTCCACCTTCATCAAGCTCCTCAGAAAGACTCCTTCACCAGTGCACCAGGCTGCCAGATTATTTCGTGCCATGCGGTAGATCACCACAGCCTCTCGTCTTGTAAGTCTTGCCTGTCCTGCCAGCGCCTTTTAGTAATTCCTCCGTTTTTGTTTCCCTGTTTTCGGACAGCCACGTTTGGAGTTCCACCGTGCCTTGGGTCAGCTCGTCCGCTGTCGCCACCACCTCTTCAGTTCTCGCCCCTCAGTTGGTGGTTGTTTTTGTTTGTACTTGGACTTACCTTTTTTGTTAATAAACTCTTTTAGTTCATTACCTGCAGCCCAGAGTCCAGCTCCAAACTCTGGTCCAAACCTCTCACCTGACACCATGTCTCCTAACCTACGCATGTATGTATATTAATAGAGTGATTCAGTGTTTCCTACTGTGTGTCTGCATCCCAGCACAGAAAAAGTGCTCTGTTTCCTTATCATCTTCTAAAAACTGCCCTGCCTTCATCCTTCACTCCCAGTATCTCCCCTCTTTCTTTTCCATCCTTTGTTTTGGTCCGTCGGTCTAATAGAGGATGCACTCTAGCAGGCTAATGATCGCCTTGGTCGGGGGTTATTGATCATGCCCATGATTGATCTGAGGACCTCTCTGATTATTGGGTCATTAATCAGGCCTGGATTACCCTATCAATGGAGCTGCCACTGACTGGTCCAGTCTGGAGATGGATGATTGGGGGGTGAGGAGGTGGAGAGAGGAAAGGAAAGGAGAGGAGGAGAGGAGAGTAAATAGCAAGCAGCCAAAACACTCAAAGGGTCAGTTTACCTAGCTAAGCCGAGGCTGATATATCAATGTGTGAGGGGAAATCATTCAGATCGGCCAAAAGTAATTATTTTGAATCAAAATGAAACTGCATCGATTTTATTGTGGATTTGTTTTTCTAAAGTGTGGTAACCACGACATGTACTGAGCTGGATATTTAAAACTTGTCAGTGCTCTCTCATGGACAAGTAATGGCAGTAATATTTCCAAATTTCCTCCTCTTGGGCATTACTGCATTTTTTAGTAGCATGTATATCACCCTGGTTGATTTATTCAAAATGATTTACAGAATATTTTAATTCAACTATTCCTTGTGGTGTGTTCATACCAAATGCAAAGTTACTCACTCAAGTTAGACCGCAGTTGTGTATATTCACATCACTCCTAGTAGAAGGGCTGGAGAGGTGGCGGGGCTTACTTCAATATTCACCAAGAACCTTTCATCAATGATGAAAGGGTAAATGGCTGGACCACGGACGTAATTTAGGGGGGGGGGACACAGGGGACATGTCCCCTGCACTTTTTCAAAAGGCCGTTTTGGTCTCCTGCACTTTTCGATCAGCGCAGCCTTGCGCACGGTCAGTTTGGCAGTTTGGTGGATCGCCTGCGCCAAGATGGGTGTGGTGGCGCAGCAGGGGGAGGCGTCACAGATTCAGCTTGGTGCAGCGGAAGTTTCGTGGCAAAAAGCCTCGCCGAGACTGCGCTGAAAGCCCACTAGCTCCAACCTGGTCTACTTTAGCTGGCGGAGTGGCAGTTTGGCTCACCGGCGCGCAGTGCGCACACGTCACCAAGACCTCACAGGCAGGTTTCCACAGTTCCAGGCACATTTAAATGCAATAAATAATCACAACAAACACTATTTAATGCAACTAATTGAATCAACATGTGAATTTATATCTATATAGACTAGATATAGACTGAATTAACACAGCTGAAACTTGGACCAGAAACGTGCAACTTTGCCGCGAGCTGGTACCGCGGCTGCAGCTGGTCTGAGCGGGGCGCGAGGTCCCGGTGTCCCGCCGTGTTGGACGGGGAATCCGGTGCAGCTGTGGAGCGCAGATGATGAAGACGGTGATGATGATGATGAATGGCCCGGCCGGCTCGTCTATTATGTCTACTGCTGTGCGCCCTGACCCTGTTTTGTGATAGACATGCCTAAAATGTGCCTACAATTTCTATAGTAATATAATATCGGCATTATAATTATTATGACTATACGCACGAACAGCGCGTGATGCGCGTGGTGGGAGCGGCGGCGCTACTTCTGTCATTGGTTGTCAAGTGACGAAACTTGCACTGCACCTCGCCTGGCGCATTAAAGGGGAGGAGAGGAGCTTGATTGGTGAAGATCTGAATCGGCTGTATTAATCCCAGTCCACGCCTTGTCTCCTCCTCGTCTCCCACTCACGCCTTCTTCTCCTCCCTCTTTCCCACTTGCGTGGGTGGGAGTGACGGGCAGAGTGCCTGCGCTAGACTGCGCGGTGCACGAAACTTATAAAGTCCAGGCGGACACACCCCGTTGGCGTGTCGCAGGTGCGCTGCGCCCCGACTGTGCCTGGTCTATGAAACTAGGGCCCAAGGAGTTTCCTCATCCTCGACCTGTTTGTCTTGGGGAGTGTGAAAACGAGTAGGCAGTTGAGAGGGCAGCTGGAGTGGCAGTGTTTTCTGGGGTGATCCAGGTCTCCGTAAGGGCCAGGAAGTGGAGAGTCTGCAGGGAGGCATATTGACATGGCGTCCGCCTTCTTGACTGCAGACTGGCAGTTCCATAGCCCCCCTAGTATTTCAAGTTCCTTACCGGTGGAGAATTGTGGGTAGCAGAGATTGGATGGGTTACAGCCTCGACTGATGGGTCTCTGGTGAACTCTTCTACGGTTTAATGTCCTGGCTGACATGGCTGTGATGGGTGGTTGTTGAGTTGTTATGACTTCCTCGATGGACTCCCACAGATAGACTCCCTTGTCTTTGTTCGACAGTCTTCGTTCAACTGTAGTGACAAGCTCTTAAGTGCTTGGTTTACCTCATGCAGGTTTAGCCCCTCCATCCAATCAAGTCTATTGACTACAGCTGAGATGGCCGAAACTAGGTAATTTCTCACAGAATTTACACAAGGTATCTAGACAAAACTAAATATTACAACTAGCTCTACTCACAAAATGCCTAAACCCAGTATCTACAGTTAGTTTCTGACTTACCAACAAGATAAAATGCAGCTTCCTTACTTTCTTCAGACAAAATGTAGTTTGCGTTGTATTTATGCATTCCCCACCCTCCAGCGTAATTAGCATGCCTCTAAAAGAACAATGAATGGGTCCACATGTATCTAAGATGGATCTTGAAATGACAAAAAGAAAGTGCTAAAAAGCACATAAAGCGGCAAACAAAGTAAAAGGTAGTGTACAACAGGGCACAGGTGAGGATGACTGGTGTGTGTGTGTGTGTGTGTGTGTGTGTGTGTGTGTGTGTGTGTGTGTGTGTGTGTGTGTGTGTGTGTGTGTGTGTTTAAATTAAAAAAAATATATAAAGAAGTGGACTCATGCTCCCAAAGGAGCAGCTTTAAATCCCTATGGACACCACATACACCACTGCATTCTAGATGTGGATATTAGTCATGCTCCTCGTTCTTTATATGAGCCATGAAAGATCGCAGCCAGCAGTGTCCCTACAAGTAGCTAGTTAATTGTTTAAGACACACTTTGGTGATGTTCCATTTCCCGACTGCTATCACAGTTGTTTCACTTTCGTCTCGAGTCATTTCAAATGCCGCTTAGTTCCTCTTACAGTAAAGTCCCATTCAATTAAAGTAACTGGGTCTGGTTGATTCACTCTGTGAGAGATAATCTTTAAAGTGGCCACATGTACAGGCACTCGCACACATCGAGGCCCCGAGGCTCGATGTGTGCGAGTCCCCCTAGGAGAATTCCGCTCGAACAGAGAGTACCATGGGAAAGTGTGTGTCCGGGTTTAGCTGTGGTTAACCAGCTGAATGTGAGACTGTGCGACTATGCGCAGTCCACACATCTGTGGTGGCCCATAGATCATCATCTGTGTGACAGTCTGCTTCTCTCTGTATTATCATCGTCTCAATCTGTCTGTCTCTGCAGATCACAGAAACCAACTGACACATAAACTCAACTGTAGGACCGTTAGAGGATACAGCTGAGTGTTGGGGAAGAATACTCCAAGGGATTTGGTCAACAGACATAAACACTGAAATCATCCATGTGTCCCTCATAAATAATTTTCCCTGGAGCTTTATGCCAACTGTTTAGCATGCATTATGCTGAGTGATCGAGGGCCACTAACATTCGAAAGTGAGACAATAGGAGCGCCTGGTGGCTCTGAAACGCATCGTTGATGTGGTCTTGCTTGGTCCTGCACATTTGTAAAATCTTGCACCTACTGCTTTTAAAATACAGTGACATTCTTGTGTCTTGGCAACCACATTTCCATTCAAAGATCAGTGGTTTTGTGGCTTCCAGTGGCTTCCAAAGAAAGGGGAGCTACATGCACTCCAGAATCAGATAGCGGAGGCACATGTCGTTTGCCTCCGCTTTGAATTTTTGCAACCAGTGAACAGAAGTGACCATATTTGGACTGTGGAGCAAGAGTTAGCTTCCATAATTCAAGGTAAATTTTACAGCTAAATGTAAAAGTAATTTTTAGTGGTAATTGCATTGGTAGTGTGGTAACCATGGTAGCGAGCCCATGGTCGGGACCTGTCAATCAGGTACGCCACGCCCTAAAGCATCCCCTACGTTCTGGTCTGTTGGACGCTAAATGGACCATAATCTACTAAATGAACATCATGCTGGTGTTGGGGTTGTAGCAGGAGCAGATTTGGTTATCAACAGTTAATTATCAATATCAATATGATTATCGGTATTAATAATTATATTTAATATATTATCATGATATAATCATGAATAAACGGGGCACCACCCTGGGATCAGGGAAAAGATAACCTAAAACTGTATTCAGTCTCAATATAAAGGTTTTATACTCACATGCCAATCCTCGTGATCATTGGCATGGAAGCATAAAAACAATCTAACAATTAAGAAGGGTGTGAAATTCAAGCACTAGCCTTCACAACCTGCTGTTATCCAGTGACATATACACAACAAGCACAAGAGACCGCTAGTTATAATATAATAAGATTTATTAAAATCAGTAATAATGATCACAATCAATAACACTGCAATTAACAAAGCCTTATTACCTAACTATCTAACACAACAAAACTAAGCTAAACAGAAGGAGAGACACCCGTGGAGTGTGTGTGTGTGTGTGTACGTGCGTGCGTGTGCATGTGCGTGTGTGTGCGTGTGCGTGTGTGTCGAGAGAGAGAGAGAGAGAGAGAGAGGGATGGCTATGTGCGGCCACCAGATGGAGCTATTCCTCACAGCGTTCAGAGGCGGAGCCACTGACGTCCGATGGAGTAGCGAGAGAGGGAGAGAGAGAGAGCGAGAGATGGCCGTATGCAGCCACCAGATGTAGCTATGTCCCTAGCGTCCGCCGGGAACAGCTGGCTTAGGACACGTGTGTGCGGCGTGTATGTGTGTGTTAGCGGGACACAAACAAAGAGAGAGAGAATGCGCGAGCGATATTCTGAGGCTCAGAAGGCGTGCCGCTATCACACGGGCTCGCGTGAATGAACTGGCGTTTATTCCGCGAGACCGGTCTTTTAACTGATAGTAGAGGCTTTCTGAGCTCGCGAATATGGCGGAGGTTAGTCGAAAACACTGTTACAGAAATCAACCCAGCGGCGTGGGTACACGATCAGCATTCAAATACAGCAGCACATGAACAAACGGACTTGGCGGTCCGCGATCAGAACTTAAAACACATTAACAAGAATTACAAGCATGTCCTACACTATCGAATCTCTGCTTCTGCCCAGACAAATAGCCTCTTACTTTTGTCGATGTGAGATGCGTCGATGTGAGGGTTTCGTCCCGTGCGGTGATGGCGTTCCTTGACGCCGGCAACGGACGGTAGTTCGTGGGCGCTCGTTCAGCACCGGATCCAATTGGTTGAAGAAAACCGTTAGTAATTCTTCCTTCTGCAGGGAACGAGGAACAATCGCGGGGCTCGGCGATTTAGTCAGCTGATTTCAGACAAAGACGGGTCGAGTTATCCGTTCTGCTGGCAGCTGGGACGAAGAAAGTTTCTTCTTACCGCGGGGAACGGGAGAGTCGCGCTGTCGCGGTGGTCTTCTCGGGATCCAAAATGATAAACAAAAGAAAAATAAAACGAGTAGAGAAAAAGAGGGGTAAAACAGTCTGTTGCTCGTCCAGCGAGTTTGGGGGAAAGACTGCGGCCTAGGACAAAGGAAAACGCTGCAGACGTAATCTTCACCTCCTGGTGTAACGCGAGTTACGATGGAGAGAGGGCGTTCCTCCGGCGGCACCGTATTATATAGTTTAGGCCGCTCCAGGGGCTCCAGGGGACCCCCCTGGTGCCCTATTGTCAGCCAATAGGGCACCAGTTGTGTGACGTCACATTTCTCACCTGGGTGAGACGTGAAACTAAAATGGCGGTGTAGTTTTTAATCCCCTTTGTCCCTTTGTTCTGGCCGCATGTGTAGGCTTTTGTAGGCCGCATTGTATAGTCCTAACGGTTAGGTCCCCAACACTGGATTGAAGAAGACTTGAAACTAGAGATTGAGACCATAAACTTATGTTTACAATGTTTACTCAGATAATAAATCAAGAGAGAAGTAGGCTCATTTTCTTATAGATTTCTATATAATCAGACTTCTTTTTGCAAGGAGTCGGCCCCTGTTGGCCAGTGGAGATAATGTAAGTTTAAGGCACTTCAGTTTGGCTTCACTTTTCGGAACAGGAAGTTGCTGCCTGGAATTAACCTGTTCAAACCCAATATTGTTGAGATTGGTTTAGTTTTTAACAGACATCCAGTGATGCAGTGTGTGATATCTGGCTAGAACCTCCAATTAGGGCACAGTATTTCACCTGGGTCAATCTAAATTTACAGTGATCAGTTGTTTTTTTTTAACTCACTTTTTATTCAACACATTCATACAGTTCATACAACCAATAACAAGGCGGAGATATAGTAGCAGGTGCATCTGGTCTAGTTCCAAGTCCCTTCTGATCTAATATCTATGTAATTTTAAAATATCATTGTTTTAAATTGAATGTTTTATTTAATAATTTCGTATTTCCCTATTCTGAACAGCACATAAAATCAATACTTTTACTTTATAATAACTGCAATAGTAAAAATTCCCATGAATGGCATATTTTACAGGAAACAGATAGGCACATAGGTATTCTGAATCACACTACAAAAATAAAACACAAAAGAAAAATGAATGAATAAATATATAGAATAGAGACTATAAATCTGGCATTGCTTGTATCACTGGTGCCCATCTTTCGTCAAACGTGTCTGTTTTCAGCTGTAGTCTTGCCGTGATTTTTTCCATGGTATACACCTTTCACACAGTCATCAGTTATTATTATTATTTAGAAAAAAGTGAACTACTGACTAACAGCAGGGCAAGACTGTAGACCAAACAGCAGACGAGACAGTAATAATAACACTGCAATGTTATAATCCTCACAGGTGGTGTCACAGCCAAAATTGTGTTTACTGTGATGCTTATAGGCAGTGTGTGGTCTGTGCATGTTCTGATAGTGTGCTTATTAGGGTTAAATCAAAAATGGAAGAAACAAGGATGTCAGTTGCGACTAGCTGTACCAGCACTGGGAGTCACAGCGGGCTGGTGAAGGATCTAACATGCTTACGGCAGAAAAAGAAAATTTGCTATCCTCTTTGCTGCTGTTATTCTGTAAATTTCCCCACTGTGGGATTATTTTTTTTATCTTATCTCTTTCCTTGAATCAAGCACAAATCCGTCACATCCAGGTAATACAAACGGTACAGTTTTAAAACATAGATAAGAATGAAGAAATAAAATGAATTCTGCTGCTGATTGTGGAAACTTTGCCAAACTATCAATGGTTCTAGCTGTGACTAATTGGAATCTTCCCCTTGAGAGAGGAAGAAAAGTAGTTTCTATGGCGTGCGTATTGATAAGGCTGTGTGTAATGGTCCCTTTTGTGTTTGATCCATGTATGTCTCTTTGTGGTCCCAGTCCCCCTGCTGGGAGACAGATAGAGGGCCCATTATGGATGAGTGCCTGCCTATGATCGATGACCTGGGGGGCAAAACACAGATCTGCCATCGATGCATGTTGCAGCCTACCCAAACAGACACACACACACACACACACGTACAAACACACACTCGGTGCTCTATCGTTTCATTTATCATTTATTACAAGTGCAGAGACACATCCGAGGTTGAGGAGGGAGATAACGATCCGAGACCATGGCTGTTTGTGTCTGCAGGTCAGTTTATAGTGGAGCCAGAGATTGGAAGAAGGAGACTTCGTCTTCCCCTTCTTGCCTTTTACTCTCCTCCTTTTTGCTGAGTGTGTTTACATGCAGTATAAATAGCTGTTTCCATGCGTTGTCATATCCAGCTCACAAATAACACTGCATGAGTGCACAGGATATTCTTCATAATGTAGACAGACCATAAAGATCTGCCTTTGTGTTAATGGTAGCGCTAACAATAGAGGCAGTAGGAGTACATCAGCGAACACAGTTCATGTAGGTCGCCCTCAAGCATGAAGCTCCGGCAACGCATGTTCCTGTTGAGTCTTAGCCTCAGCCTCCGAACCTTTCCCTTTCCAGTGATGATTCAACTATCAGACCATGAACATTACTGCTAGCCACACATTCCCACTGTTGGATAATAAAATAATCAACAATGATCTGCCCATAAGTGACTGGTGCTAGTTGTCCTTTCTTGTCCTTCTTAGGTGAACTTGAGAGATGCCTTTGACCCAGATGAGCTATTCTGATATTAAAACTGATTTTATGTACCAAGATAATTTTACTTGACATGAGGTGTAGAATCGCACATGTTGGGCAAGTTATTTGAAAAATGTGTTGCTTATACACTCACAATATAATATCAAACTAAAAGGACAACAGCAGAGCATAGACATCCAACAAGGAGGTTTGTGGAAGAAAATGAATGCCTAAGATACGTTGGATTACATCCAAAATGTAGTTCTCGGTTCTTCCTTGGCCTATGCTACATTCTTCCACCAAGTAAAAGGTTTGATTTCAGGAAATCAGGCAAAAAAAACGTCAAAGCTGCGGGCTGGGCACCCGTGAGCAGCATCAGGGAGGCTCGCTTCCTCGAACCGCCCCTTCTCCTTGAGGCCGGCGGCCAACCAGCCAACTGCCGCTT
The DNA here is from genome assembly GCF_963514095.1 of Eutrigla gurnardus. Classification (NCBI taxonomy): domain Eukaryota; kingdom Metazoa; phylum Chordata; class Actinopteri; order Perciformes; family Triglidae; genus Eutrigla; species Eutrigla gurnardus. The sequence goes on along the minus strand of NC_139936.1, from coordinate 24,004,063 downwards.
AGCCAGCTGGACGCTCCTTGGCCCTCCCAGGGCCAGGCGAGTACCCCGGAACGGGTTAGGGCAGGAGCTGGGAAGCTGTGCTGTGGCTGAGGCAAGGCTTTGGACTGGTAGCTTGGCTGTGGCTTGAAAAAAGAGATTTCTAGCAGCAATTTGACAAGCACTGCTAGCAGGATTGGCTACAAAGTCCTGATACCACCGAATAGTGTCAAGACCATTAACTACTGGGTCCTTTTCTGGTTCGGTCATTCTGTCAGGTCGGGAAAAGGGGATAACTATGGAAAAGGGAGGAGGACCCAAATGCAGTAACTCAGAAAAGGGGGCAAGATAGGGAGAAACAAAAAGCGTGCTTTATTTAAGCTGAATTAAAAAAAAGGGAGTCAGGTAAAAACTGTCAAAGGGGAAAAAAGGCAAAGTAGCAAAAACCAGCAAGGCAAAGTAGCAACAAAAAAGGCAAGACAAAGTACAAAGAAAAGGACAAAGTTGTAATTAAACATGGAAAAACTGAAAACCAAAACATACCACAAAGGGACTTGAATCAGGCAGGAACATGAGCGGGAGCAGAGGTGGACAAGAGGCATGGACAGACGCGAACAGAGGCAGACAGATACAATGACCGGACAAGGAACGAAGGGAAGACCATGGCTGTGGTCGAATAGTCTATTTCTCTTAGGAAGGTTCCTAACTGTAGAAGTGACCCGGAAGTAAACAAGTGGCCGCCATGATAAGAGCTGTTTGAATTCTCTAAATGCAAAGGAAAGGGGTCATTCCGTGTCATTTCATCAAATGCCTCCCACCTGACCATCTCAGAATGTCCTGAAAAAATTTGAGTACAAAGACACACTTGTTACTAGGACAAATCCAAAATATTAGGTCTCTACTGTCAACAGTTTCCTCATGAAACGTCATTGAATGAAGGGTAGTTTAGACGGTTTTTGGCATCATACTCTGAAAAGCCATTTTTAAACGGCATTATCTGGAAAACTATCTCACCTGTGGCCTTCAAAATTTCTACAGTGTATATCTGTTACTAATAGCCTCGAAACATGAAATATCAGGGGTGTAGCTCAATGATAACCTAGTATGGTAGGTACTTAAAATGAGGCTTGTTGAAATAAAGTAGTACATTTGAAGAGTGGCTGAGCTCCCATTTTTGCAGATAAAAGACTTCTATCACTTCTGCCTCTATCTCTGGTGTTAGCTTAAACATTCTACAAAATATGGTTTCTCTTAGATTATTAGTTTCACAGATATTAAGGCTCAAAAATGGAAGTTAACACATCTTTGCCCAACTTCAGAGTCATATTCCAAAAAACTGACAGCACGCATCAGGTCCAAACTTACTTCTTTTGAAAGATCATATTCTTGTTGAAATCATATTAAAAAATCGGGAGGGTGTTTTGCCTCAATTTGTCGCAGTGATTTTTTAAAATCCTGACATTGGTGGGGTTTTGTGGCCGTTTTTGGTACTGCATGTCTTATTATCCTACCAGTAAACATCACAGCAGGGCAATTCAAATGTGTTTTTTACCATTTACCAAAGACTTACATGTGACTAAATGCTACTGATAAATTTAGCCTTACGAAAACATTAAAATGTAGCACAGTTGTAGTAACGGAGGCAATAAGTCCTTGAATGTGAGTTAAACATGCTATATTAAACAAATATAGTATAATATTGAAGACTGTACATTTTGTCATACTTTAAGTATATAAATTACACAACCAAATCAAATAATCTTAATTTAAGCATAAAGATTTTGAATTACAGTAGAAAAGTCTCCAAAGTTTGATATTGAATAACAGTTTGTCTCTATATGCTCACTATGAGACAATATGTGAGTTATGATCAGAAATGGTGGATAGGAAGTATCAGAGATGTTTCAGATGAAGATGAAGATGTACTGGTTCAGTTCATGCACCCACATGGCCCTGCCAAGAGTTTCTACTGGCCAAGAAGAGAAGATGTGCAATGTCCCACTGCAGCATAGAATTGCAAGATTTGACGTTCCCTCTACAGAAACTGGGTGCATGTATGCCATCAAAAAAGATGAGCACAACAGAGCAGAGATGTACATTAGACAATTTCTAAACTGACTGCCAAATTAATGAATGTGACGAAGGAATTGGATCTAAAAGATGAAAAATGTGTCATCCCTCACAGTGAGCATAGAGACGAACTGTTATTCAATATCAAACTTTGGAGACTTTTGTACTGTAATGTAAAATCTTATGCTCAAATTAAGATTATTATTTGATTTGGTTGTGGTATTTATATACTTAAAGTATGACAAAATGTACAGTCTTCAATATTATGCTATTATGTTCATAAGACATTAAAAGCTGCTTTCAGCATGTTTAACTCACATTCAAGGACTTATTGCCTCTGTAACTACAACTGTGCTACATTTTAATGTTTTCGTAAGGCTAAATTTATCAGTAGCATTTAGTCACAAGTAAGTCTTTGGTAAATGGTAAAAAACACATTTGAATTGCCCTGCTGTGATGTTTACTGGTAGGATAATGAGACATGCAGTACCAAAAACGGCCACAAAAAACCCCACCAATGTCAGGATTTTAAAAAATCACTGCGACAAATTGAGGCAAAACACCCTCCTGATTTTTTAATATGATTTCAACAAGAATATGATCTTTCAAAATAAGTAAGTTTGGACCTGATGCGTGTTGTCAGTTTTTTGGAATATGACTCTGAAGTTGGGCAAAGATGTGTTAACTTCCATTTTTGAGCCTTAATATCTGTGAAACTAATAATCTAAGAGAAACCATATTTTGTAGAATGTTTAAGCTAACCCCAGAGATAGAGGCAGAAGTGATAGAAGTCTTTTATCTGCAAAAATGGGAGCTCAGCCACTCTTCAAATGTACTACTTTATTTCAAAAAGCCTAATTTTAAGTACCTACCATACTAGGTTATCATTGAGCTACACCCCTGATATTTCATGTCTGGAGGCTATTAGTAACAGATATACACTGTAGAAAATTTAAAAGGCCACAGGTGAGATAGTTTTCCAGATATTGCTGTTTAAAAATGGCTTTTCAGAGCATGATGCCAAAAACTGTCTAAACTACCCTTCATTCAATGATGTTTCATGAGAAAACTATTGACAGTAGAGACCTAATATTTTGGATTTGTCCTAGTAACAAGTGTGTCTTTGTATTTGAATTTTTTCAGGACATTCTGAGATGGTCAGGTGGGAAGATTTTCAGAAATTTGATGAAATGACACGGAATGACCCAAAGGAGCTCCAATGATCCTTTCAGATCTCCTTTAGCATAGGATGCAACGGATCTTCCCATGCGAAAGGAAAGGAAATTACGCCGACCCACAACTCCTTGCGAGAGCAACATTTAAAGTGCTGCACACCTGGGCCGTTCATGAAAACAAACGATATGTGTATTTGCATATTTAACAATTCCTTTCATGCAGACATATAGTAATTGTGTTGATAAATGTGTGTGGACAGTGATAATAATTTAATGCTAATTTTTATTTATTTCAATCATGTTACAAACTTGACAAAAACAAAACTAAAACCACAAATGAAATGTAAATACAGCAAACAGTCAAACATGCTTACCCATGTAAGTAAGCTTTTGTGAGTCATCAAATTTAAAATAGCCATGGGCAATGGTTCTGAAAAACGCACACTTAAAGTTGAATCAGCTCCATAGGTTTCATAATTGACCCAAAAACTTTGGATTTGAATCACACGATTTATGCGTTGTCCTCATCTCTGAATAGTCCCGGGGGGACAATTTGGGTGGTTAGTTGGAAGAGGGAGTACATGTCTGTTTCTGAGTCCAGATTCAGTCCGCGTCCTGGGATATTCTGATCTGCCATTATGATGTCAATCAGTACCCCAGAGTGCCGTCTCAGAGTTCAGCTTTCCTTGTAATTGTACACAAAGCTAAGTACTGTGCTTTGCAAGTTGTTCCCATTTTACCCTCTAACTTTTGATTAAGTTGTTTGTGTATACATCTTGAAATACGGTGCAAAAAAAGCCAGCACACTTCTTGCTTGCACTGCCTTCCCAAAACTTGCTCAGTCCTCGTCGACCTGTCTGAGTGTATGTGTGTGCGTGTGTGTGTGTGTGCGTGCATACGTGTGAAGAGACACTCCCTGTACAGCTCACAAAGATTAAATTTCAAAAGGATCAAAAATACACCAGACAGTCCTGCTAGGATAATCAATCACCACACCCAGGATGTGTGTGTGTGTTTGTGTGTTTGTGTGTGTGCGAGATGGAGTGAGAGAGAGAACAGAGAGACAGATAGAGACAGAGCTAAAGATAGAGAGAGGGAGAAAGAAGTGTAGCCAAGGAGAGGGAGAGCTGTGGGGGAAACTAAAATACATACATATAGTTGGGAGTGTGGCCTGCGTCTATGTGTCTGCGCTGGGGAATTGGAGTCATAAATCAAACAGCCTGTCAGAAGTGGTGGTGGGGTTGTTGGAGAACATGAAGGGGGGGTGGGGGGTGATGGTATGGAGTGGGGGGGGGGGGGGGGCTAAGTCATTCACACACTGCATCACACACTGAGCCTGAATGCAATTTCCCCTGAATGTCAGACAAAGATGCGAGGTGGGGCAGATAAGAAAAAATGTGTGTGTGTGTGTGTGTGTGTCCCTGTCCCTGTCCTCGACCCTAGGACGTGAGTCACGGGTCCAAATCTCATTATGCCGACATGATAGAATTTGCTCTCTGTGTAACCTCATTATCCTCACTGTTAGATAAGCCGCTGTAATTGCTCACAGCAACAACAGCCATATAGAAACGCCTCTTTCACTGTGTGTTAGTATGTGTTTTGAAGCCTGAGTTGGATCACTTTGTACCAGGCAGTCAGGCAGTGCGGGTTGTGCATTAATCACAACGTTGGCAGTTTGAAATCTGGAGGCTGACGGATATGTCACTATTGTACAGGTGTAAAGGGCTTTTAACAGATTTCAACTCAGACCCTTTGGTTCTAAAAAGTAAAGCCCATGCTGAAGTGCCTTAAAATTACATTCTCTCTGCTGGCCATCAGGGGGTGACTCTTCTGGTTGCAAAAAGAAGTCTGAACTCTGAAGTCTAAACGCTCGCCGTTGATCCGAAGAAGATTAAACGCCGGTAGTTGCTCGTACGAGGCCGCCGTTATACGCATCCACATGTTTATGATGCAGCAACTTTACTTGTTGAAGAGTCGCGTAAATATGTGAGACGAGCAAAAGTTCAAGTTTCGTAGTTGTTTTGATGCATCGAGCTAATCAGACTTCTGACGTTCATTGAATACGTCACATGGCCGACGAGTCCATAGACAAGACCGCGGCCGTCAATGTAAAGTCTCATAAAGCCGGGGTGCCATCTAAACGCTCTGGTTCGCGAAATATTTTGACTCGCCTTTCCGCCATTACGGCGGAATCGTCTGTCTAAATGGGGTTATAGATATGCTCTGAAAAGTGTCAAACCATTGAAACACACTCTAGGCTCTAATCACAAAAGGCAATCTTAGATGTGGGATTTAGCAATAACTAACATTATCAAATACTCTAGCAAAGGTCATCACAGAAGTCAAACTACGCTTACGAGGAGTAAAGAAAAGCTTATCCACTTGGCACTGTTTTGTACTGTGAATAACTTTTGCTCTGAAAAAAGAGCAGACTTGAAGTGCTCATTTGAAGCTAAGAATAGGGAAGGATTTAGCTTTTGACAGATAATCAATTATGGGGAAAGGAATCTGTGATCTTTTTTCATCGTCTGTGATCTTAGAATAAATGTCTCTTGGAAGTGTCAGTCTCTTCCTGGAGCTCAACGTGTCCAGAAGATCTCTTGGTGAATTTGACAGTTATTCTTCAGTCTTTTGGCTTTTTATGGAATCCACATTCAACCAATGAGCTCTTCTTTTCCTTGCCAGTGTTTTTATTTTTACTGGAGCAATTATATTAACTCTGTTCTAAACTGCAGTTACATTTTCCACAAGATCACCATGCGGTGAAACTGGGAAATAATAAGTTATAGTAGCAGTTTCATTGAAAAAATACTGGAAATTATTCCAAAATACAAACAACATAAAATACTGATGTTGCGGAAATGTAGAGGCATTTAAAGTGAATGAGACACCTGGGGTGGGAAGCAGATGAATTGTTTTGGATCTGAATTAGTGAAGCAGTCAATATGAATGCTGAAGAACAAACTTTTCTGAGTGCCTTAAATGGTGCAGTGCTGGGAAGAAACGAGCCTCATAGGACCAGTCAGAAGCCTGTTGTCCGGGACATTTAGTGTTCACTGTACTTCATAGATTACAGGTCATTTTTTAAAATCACTATTGATATTTGTCACCCAATTATTGCACAGCTTGAACTTAAAGTTGATCAAAGCTCGATCAAAATTAAGTTGTTACGCTTAGATCAAGTTTACACACGTACTAAAACCCAACCACTGTAACAAAGTAATTCCATTATGACAGAAACAGATTGAAATGTGCGGGACAAGCACAAACACTCCCCACTGACCCCAGAACCAGAAGAAAAGGGCTCATGGGAGGTGCAGACATGTAGATGCATGGTATCCCTCCGCAGCATTTATTCAGCTGCAAGGAAAAGCTGCACATGTATCATTCTGGTAAGAATAGCAGTTTTGTGGTTGACCCCATAGAAACTGAATAGTATGCGGTACTCGTGTGTGTCTGCATGCATTGGTTCGTACAACCTTCGACCACCCACAATACACCTCGCTGGACGTCTCCTATGCTCCTTTTGCCAAAAGCAGCATGGAAAAGCTAGCTTTAAGAGCTTGTGGGCAGCGGAGGAGAAGAGGGGAAATGTAGATGATTTGTAGGGAGACCATAATGGAGACAGATGATCGTTTTCTGGGACTGTCTGCTGTTGAATCAGCGCTGCCACCCAGTAAGGGGAGGGTGCCTGGCTCTGTCTCATTCTTTCATACTGCTCCTCTTATATACCTCCACTGCAGTTCATTTCAAATCCATCACAGAAACATGCTAAGCCGTAAGCCAGACAGGACGTCACACAGCACCAACACAAGCAACTTTTTCTTTCTCTCTCTTTGTCAAATCGTCTGATCAGAGCGTGACAAGCATGCTAGCAGTATGGGCCGCAACACTTAGAGATCATAGATTAGTGAAATGTAACACCCACATGGTGAAAACGTGGTTAACCCCAGGTGAAAAATACAGTATACTACTTGTATCATTTTCAATAGTATATTTCCAATATACAAAAAAGAACTATCTGCAAATATATTTTAAAAGTATACTAACATCATACTTTTTAAGTATTTTTCACACTTTTAACACACTTTAAAATGTGTACTATAGTAAACTTTCTATAAATATTATGAAAATGTATGTTAAGTCAAATTTACATGTAATTACTTAAGTGTAGTTATGCCAACTTTGTAGTTGAATATTAAGAATATATGCTCGGAATTATTATCGTAACAATGTATAGGAAGCATATTTTTTAAATGTATTAATTAATTGGAATAACCCAGGATTATAATTGAGCATACTATTACTAAAACAAGTATATATTAATGGTATATTGCTTATATATTTGCACAAGACATTCAATCCATTTTTAATATACTCAAAGCACAAACAGCGCCGGACTGACCATAAATGAGCATCATGCTGTATTGAAGAATAACGGGTCTCTGTTGTTACTTTTAATCATGCAGGAAGCATTCAAAAATCATCTAAACCTCTGCTAAAGTTTATAATATTATCAGACTTCTTTTTGCAACCAGAGAAGTCACCCCCTGAAGGCCAGAAGAGATAGTGCAAGACTAATGTACTTACTTTTCAGGAGGTTGCTGCCTGGCTACAAATCAAGGCCAGAATCTGTGATGAAGCCTCATTTTAAACCAACGAGGTTAGGGCACCAATAACTTATTAGTGATACAAGGGAATGCAAAGGTAATATTACATTCTGAAAGGGACACTGAGTGTACTACTTTACTTTTTATGAATTACAATATTAAACCAGAGACTTTGCAAGACACAGTTCAGCACAGAAACATTCCATTATTGCTGCTATAATGATATGCGTAACAGTTATTAAATCTTGATATATTATTTAATGCAGGGAAATAGATATAATTAATTCATGGAATATAATTGTGAAAGTGCATGAACGTACCTTAGCTGACACATCAAATTTCAGGAAGCGGAAGCAGCAGCTGATGGCCTGCTGACCACATCCTGTCCATCCATGTCCAGCCAACAACACACTCATCTTTTTTTTTTTTTAAATCTTAAACACAGATTCATTTCTTAATCCTATAATAGATCCCTCAAGGAACATTCTCATTCTATGTCCCCCTCCACACTGACATCAGAGGTCAGGGTCGGCTACAAATCTGTAGCCCTGAAGCTGGTCTTGCCCTTGTGTCTTCATGAGGGACACTTCTTTTAGAAGTCGGGTTAGTGTTTAAAAGCACCACGCCTACCGGTTATTGCATTTAGCGTGCTACATTGTGTGTTACTTTATGGACTCAGCAGCTCTTTTGTTGTCTTGTTTTCTAATCTTCTGTACATATGTAAAAAACGCACTGTGGCTACTTTAGAGACGCAGATTATCAACACCCTCATACACCATAATCAAAACAGTAAAGACTGCAATAAAATGCATGTAAATTGTAAAATAAGAGTCATCATCATTTTATCTTTGAATAAAGTTTGGTGATGACATGAATGTTGCTCAAAAATGAAAATGAAAGCGACTGTCCATGTAACCGCGATTGTCTTTATATTGGTGTTAAAATGACCAAACACTGAGTGGAAGCGACCAGTGGTGAATTCAAGCAGAGTTATCTGCTTGTTTGTAAAGTAGCCTACAATTCTGTAATGCATTGAGGTTTGAAAACTGCTAGCTGTGGATTTCTGGGAAGTGCCTCAGGGGGAGTCTTTGGCTAGAAGCCATCATGTCCACCAGACACAGTGTTGGACTGCTTCTGTATTTGATTTTTGTGAAGATGGACTAGTGGGAAAATAGAAAATTAAATATGGATACATTCTTCTGATCATCACAAGGCCAACAAACACTGAAACAAACAAACTAAGCAATATTCCAGAAACCAATTTACACACCAGGGGTCTGACAAGTAAACAACACGAAAATGTGAAATACTTGCCTGCACATTTTATAGGGCTTTTATAGTGAAAGGTTCGAGCCCAAGTTGTGGATCTGGTATGTGTTGCATTGGTCGAGGAAGAAAGAAGTGAAAATGGTTGCCGTCTTGGTTTGAACCAAATGGCAACCTCCTGTTCTTAAAAGTGAAGCCAGCTGAAGTGCCTTTCACTTGCATCCTCTCTACTGGCCATCAATCGTGGGGCGACTGTTAGGACTCCTCCATTTTTTACTTTACCACTAAGAGCCCAGTTCCATTTTATTATTGTATATGGGGAGCTTTGCTCGGTTATATTTACTTTAACGTTCTATTTACTTTAACACTGTTGATTATGTGAGCCTTACGTTACACTAAGCCCTGCCTAGCACTGCTAGTTCACTGGGACATAGATTACCATCCACAGGAACACCTGGTTGATTCATGCATCCGTTTTTAAAGTCCAGACACTGTTTTTACTATTACTGCCATACACCAGCACACCGTTTAATAAAGTCTAAAGACACTGGGATTTAATTGCTATGCACCAAGACCAATGAACTGTATTCTAAATTGTTTCATCAATCATCTGCATTATTAAAATGGTTGCACATAACCTGTAGACAAATTAAAAAGCCAGGCAAGAAGCACACAGAAGCCACATTCACTCAGGTGAGGAAGGTCAAGAGATAACACTGGTTTACTCAGAGTTGAGGGAGTCAGACAAGGAACTTAAAACAATGAGCAGATGAGCAGGGCGGGCAGACGGGTCAATCTTTTTTCTACAGGGTGTCGATTCCAGGAAACGAGGTGTCGTGTTGCCATGGAGATGGGACCAGCTCCTGCACCAACGAAGGGAGGGCTAAAGTCTAAACCGCAGTTCCTCCCCACCCTTGAACTCAAAAGTACACTTGCTGCCATTGGTTTGCAGTTAACATCCTAGTTGCTTATCAGCTTTGATGCCTGCGATCTTTCAAACAGAAAAAGTCCTTGAGTTCTTGATTTTATTTAATGATACAATTCTGAATAAATAGTTAACAGTACATCATAGTCTGTATTCTCTTTAGTCTGTCTTTACAAATCTCAAACAAACAACTCTTTTAAAACAAATGTATAAATGAAGTACACTACAAGCAGATATAGTATATCAAGATTTGATATTTAAACAGAAAAGTAATTTGGTTCAGATAAAGCAAAAATAAACGTGTTTGTCACAGCAGAGAAAACTGTATTATTAACCACTGAGCCAAATGTGAATGAAAAAAACAAGTACTTTTATCTACAATTAGGTTTCTAGAAGTACTCTGAAACCACACCCAGTTGTGGTTAAGAGTCGTTACAGGTGCGTTTATTCAATTCAAATTCAAAAAGCGTTATTGTCCTCCCATGGTGATAGAAACTTGTCTCAGGTTTGGGGCCCACAGAAAACATTAAAACACCTATGAAAGACTCGTGAAATTGAAATTGCATTTAAAAGAACACACAAACATTCTATGAATAAATAGATAAGATCAGGGCTGCAAAGCTGTATTAGTGGTAAGTGACATTTATATAGCCCCAAATCACAAATGGGTCTTTACAACCTGTACAGCGTACCACATAGTCTGCCCGGGACCCTCCGTCAACTGAGGACAAACTCCCTAAAAACCAGAAGAAACAGGAAGAAACCTCAGAGAGAGCAACAGAGGAGGGATCCCTCTAACAGGATGGACAGTAGTGCAAGAGATGCATGTGTACAGAATAAACAACACACATTCCAACAGAGACAAATCATTTACTGATACAGTATAAACATGTTTTTGACTTAATTAACAACATTATTGTGTTAATTATTGCTCCTACACAATGTCCTCGCTGTTACAAATTAGTCATGTAACCCAATTTCTAGGACGCAGCGTTGTCATGATAATTGTTTATGTCATGATCAGTCAATACGAGACAGAGGTAATAAAGTTTGAGCTTTTACATATCAGTAAATAATGACAGGAGTTATTTGTTTTCTGTTTGTTGCTGTAGTCTAGAAGAAGCAGCTCTTTGAGGTGACTTGAACTGAGAGTGTGTAGGTGTTTGTGTGTGTGTGTGTGTGGGTGTGGGTGTGTGTGTGTGTGTGTGTGTGTGTGTGTGTGTGTGTGTGGGTGTGTGTGTGTGTGTGTGTGTGTGTGGGTGGGTGGGTGGGTGTGTGTGGTGGGGGGAGGGAGCCAGGACACAATTTGGACATGGCTGAGCAGTCTCATCAGTGTGACTGACAATCGGACAGGCCAGCTGCTGTCCCAGGGAGGAGGACGGGAGGAGAGACGATGACAGGGATGTGTGTGTGTGTGTCTCTGTCTTTTTGTGCATGCCTGCATGCCGGAGATTTTGAAGTCACTGTGTCGCCGTCATCTCTTTTGTGAGAGCCCCACATTCTGCCTGCCTCTTACAGCAGGGCGGCTTGACAGGCTGTGAATGGCCGTCCCCGCTGTGCAGTGGTGGCCTGCCGCGCGGAGTCAAACCTTCAACAGCCCTTATTAGTGTCAGCAGCTCACAGACATGAGGGGCCTCCGGCATGTGCATGAGCAATGGTGTGCATGTGTTTATTCCTTCACTTTCCCTTTTATCATTTTATCCAACGCTATTTTGATGTTTTGGGAGAACTGTTCATCTCTCATGTGGAATAATTGAATTGAACTGAGGGACAGAGACACAGGAGGTCTGTGAAAGAATGTGTGAAGCAGAGCGTGTGTGTGTGTGTGTGTGTGTGTGTGTGTGTGTGTGCTGCCACGTCAAATGCCACCCACACCTCCTCATCCTCCTCCACCTCATCCTCCCTCCTCTCCTTTCAAGTCTCACAGTGATTAATGATCCTCAGCTGTCAGGTACATTACTCACTAAGCTTCCACTCTCTTATTCTTCTTCTGCTTCTCTTTATACTGACTTGTTTTTTACTTAGTTCTGCAAGATCTGGAGGGGTCTAATGAGAGGAAAGCATGGACATCATAAAAGACAACCAAAAACTGTGAACTCCACAGATTGAAAGACAGAAAGAATCTCTCTCTCTCTCTCTCTCTCTCTCTCTCTCTCTCTCTCTCTCTCTCTCTCTCTCTCTCTCTCTCTCTCTCTCTGGGAGAACAACCAGAAAAGACCTTTCACAACCAACCCAGTGTGCTGAAAACAATAATACCACTAATGAAAGGCAAGAAACAGGAACGTGAGCCAGAATATATTCACTGGTGTGTGTGTGTGTGTGTGTGTGTGTGTGTGTGTGTGTGTGTGTGTGTGTGTGTGTGTGTGTGTGTGTGTGTGTGTGTGTGTGTGTGTGTGTGTGTGAGTGTGTGTGTGTGTAGGTGTGCGGGTGTGAGCCTCCACTTTTCACGTGCATGCGTGTGTTTTCACATGTGTGTACGGGTGCGAGCCATGAATGTGCCATGTGAAGGCGTTTGAAAGAGGCCAGACGTCGGGTGTCAGGCGTTGCTCTGTCTTTCCTCCCCCTCTCCTCCCACCGCTCCCAGCCTGATGATGGATGATGGCGAATGAGAAGTTTCCTCTCCTGGACTGCTGACTGCAGCCGGCTGCCGTCAGAGGACCGGCCATCTGCTTTCCATTGCAGGGGCCGGGGGGGCCCTTGGTTTTGGGCCTGGGTTTTGGCTGCGCTGGCAGCACGATGTGGCTACAGAGGCGGCCAGGCCTCCAGGCAGGTTTGGCTGCAGAGGAACGAACAATCCTCTGAAAGTGATAAATGAAACATAGGAAATAATGTTTGTTTTCAACTAAAGTGAAATCATGATTAATCAGTCTCGGTCAATCTAGTGTTGGAGCTCCTGTAATTGGGATTCGGCTACTCCCAACACTGGCACCTCTATTTTCAACATTGACACTTCTTTCAAGTACAATTTAAGGAAAATTACAAATTCAGCTGGAACTAACTCCTTTGACTTTTTGAATGCTTCATATTGGCTGCATGAATAAAGCTGAAGTGCCTTAAGCTTGCTTTCTCTTTGCTGGCCATCAGGGGGCAACTCCTCTGGTTACAGAAAGAAGTCTGATTGCATGGACGTCTATGACAAAATGACCCGACTTCTCACTTGTTTTTTTCTTAGGTAGAGTCTTGAAAAATAGTCTAAATGTCCACTCACACATACCTCAGTGGGTAGATTGATTGTCCTGAATAGGCTGAAGGGAGAGAGAGTCCAAAATGGACTCATGACATTAGCTGCAACATCCTCTTTATTTCAGTCTGGTCCCAGGGCGTCAAATACGCATGCTTGGGCAGGGGCCCTTAAGGGCTTGATACTTGATACTAAAGGTATCCTTTTAGAGTCCGTGTGGTAATCACCAGGCTTTTAACGAACTATCAAGCTATAATAAAGTAATGTAAACCCATCTGCATCCTTATTAGATACTTAGAGCAAAGGAAATTGTACTATGAGTGAGAAGTACGCTGAGGGCAGGCAGAAGGCCTTGTCAGACACCAAAACACTCTGGAAAATGATCACAGGTGCAAATATTTTACTATTCATTGACCAGGAATATGCGCTTACCTGTATTTGATTGGTCACCGTAGCATTTTGCCAAATGACATTGCAGTCTGGGCAACCTTGTGTTTGTTGCCAGCTATCCAATCTAATATATTTGTCTAATAGCGGCCAGTATTGACGTCATATGCGATAGATGGGTCGGTTACTTCTGTGCATCTGTTGTAAAAAGCAATGCAATAAGGGAGAGAAATATACAGATTCATCACATCATCTTCACAGCTTTGCCAAGTTGAATGTCAGAAAGTTAGTGGCAGAGCTGGAAACAGCAGATTTCAGCAAACTATTTTAATCAATGTCCATCTGATGCTAAGCCACCACTTGTGTGTCACATAGATTGTATATAAGAAGTGGACTTAGTCATCGTGACGCCACCCATGGTTTGTGGACTACGATTTTGAAGCCTCGAGTTCAATATTTTGGCTGTCGCAATCTTGGATTTTGGCCGTAGCGTCTTGGAATTCTTTTTTTTTTTTTTTTTAAGTTTCAGGCACTTCAGCATTGGCTTCACTTTTCAGAGTGAGAGGTTGCTGCCTGCTATGTCAGTTCTGATTCGTTCACACTGAAGATATTAACTCTGCAGGGGATGAGAAAGATCACTGGCAGCACAGAGGAGAGAATCATATCACCAAAGAGAGAATATAATCATTCAGCTCTGATCTTCACAATTCAATATGTGAACATTCCTGCATAATGTTTTTTTTTTTACTGAAACACTGCAGACCTGCAGACCGACAAACATACAATCTACACAGCATCATAAAGTCAATCAAGTTAAACAGATGGCTACAATTACATTACATTTACATTTAGGGCATTTAGCAGACGCTTTTGTCCAAAGCGACTTACAGTAAATACATTTGTCAAAACAAAGAAACCAACATAGGCTATCATTGCAGATAAATTAAGAGCTAAAAAATAAAAACAAGTGTTAGGTCCTCCTCTGAGTAAAGTAGTAGCTGTTCAGCAAACATACCTTAACTACAACAGTGTTTTTTATCAAAATGATAGGTAAGTACGACGGCGTATTAGGGCCACTGTCAAAAAAAAAAAAAAAGAGAGCCGAGAGAGGTGGGCAATATTCTGAGATTAAAAGTCACAAATTTGCTAGTTTTTAAGTGGCAAATTTGCGACTTTAAAACTAGCTAATTTGCGAGTTTTAAAGTGGCAAATTTGCTAGTTTATTACGATGCTAACAACCGGCATTTATGCTAGCTAACTTCCCATGAATGTAGCTTTTATCTTTCTAATTAATCCATCCCGTGTGTCAATGCTTTGCTAAGGTCCTTAGGGTGATGGCTCTTGATGGTTAGTGTTGGTTAATTTTATATGGGCCAAATTGTCATCTTACGGTGTGTTTGTTGATCGGGTGGTTTGGCTAAGCTAGCGGTCATAAAGGAAGTAATCACGTAGCTTTTTTTGCTAGTTTTAAAGTGGCAAATTTGCGACTTTAAAACTAGCAAATTTGCTAGTTTATTACGATGCTAACAACGGCTAGCAGTAGCTTTCACTTGTTGTCATAGCAACGGCAAACATCCGGGTCAAGCTACGTGATTACTCGCAAATTTGTGACTTTTAATCTCAGAATATTGCCCACCTCTCTTTTTTTTTTTTTCGACAGTGGCCCTAATAAGCCACTGAGGACCAGAAGAGAGAAGAGTCTGGACTTTGCTGAGCAACATTACATTTTCATGTCATATTCTGTGTTTTAACTGTTTGGATGTTTTGGCTATTCTGTGCATGCCAATTTAATATGGCTGTAATTCACAGTGAACTGAAGTGAACCTGAAATATGGAAACAGAGAGAGAGAGAGAGAGAGAGAGAGAGAGAGAGAGAGAGAGAGAGAGAGAGAGAGAGAGAGAGAGAGAGAGAGTAGATTTAAGGCTACACAGCCACAAATCAAGAACATGTGAATGTCTCTGTGTTTCTTTAAATATAATTTCATTTTATTGAACATGACAATTTCCATTTAGTAGACACTTTTATCCAAAGAGTCTTAAAGTCAAAGGAGAGCAGACCCACTTCTGACTTTCACCAGAACATTCAACAACATTACGTTATAAAATACATATGTATATATTACTTAGTTATTGTTATGTAGTTACAGACATATAGCTCTGTAATTACATACTTGTTATCATTGTTACATATTTATAGTTAAAATTTACAGTGTATAGTTGTTACATAATTGTTCTTATTTGGTCACAGAGTGACAGTTTTGTTATAATTGTGTGTAGGTAATAGTGTATAGTCAATTATAGAAAACGGAGTGACATTTTTACATCATTATTGTTATGCATTATTTTTTCTGTATTGCAGAATATTTATAGATATAAATGTATACAGTAAAAAGTACTTTTATTTTCATAGTTCATAGTTAGTTCATAGTATTGTAAGCTAATCTTATTATCATGACATTGTTTGGTAGTCATATGGTTATAATTATGATTAACTTATGATGAATTCAATGTGGTTATATCCAGAATGTGTGTGTGTGTGTGTGTGTGTGTGTGTCTGTGTCTGTGTGTGTTGTATTTGTGCAGAATAGAGGCCTTCCATTGTTTTTATTATTGTATCTAATTATTTGAAAATGTATGCTGGGATTATACATGAACGTCAAGTCAAAGGGAGATCATCACACGATAAGACCTAATCAGCCCCAGTCGGACGCGTGCGGCCATGATATTCATAGAAACCAATCAGAAGGTGGGGAGGGCACACCGGCATTCTGCTGAGTCATCTCGAGCCATGGTTTGGCTGTGTCATGGGAAAACGCTCCCAGGTGACCCTCCATTTCCACAAAAGCCATCAATCATCATTCCAGGATTCCTCTGTTCTCCCCACCCCACTCCTTTCATCCTCCACTCCCACACACATCCTCTCCTCTCTCCTTCGCCTCTTTGTTTCTGCTATTTGTCTCACACACTGTATCCTCCCATGCCCTCTTTATTTTTCTAAGGAGAGTGGGCTTACCACATCCTTTTGTTGTTTTTTTAGATTTAAGAAAATGGCTGGGAGCAAGAAGAGAAACACAGCAGAGTGTTGGGATTCATGCCCAGCCAGCGAGGTAGCGGGTTCGTGGAGAATCATACAAATGTTACTAAACTCTCTCCATCATAAAAAATGTACACAAAATAGGTGGATAATAAACTTTTCATTTACACATCCCTGATCGGAGGTAAATATAGAGAATAATGTGCAACATTAAGATCTATCTATATCCTCCTCTCTTGAATGTGCTACATGTCTTTCTATCACACTGGTGGCTCAGAATCATGGGACCATATTAAAAGTTCATGCCAAGACTATCCTGACTAAAGTAATTGTGATTCACTATATTATCACAATAGTTATCAAAATATCCTTAAAACTCTTTGCCACTTTATAAAGTCACAAATTTGCGACTTTTTTTCCTGGAATATTGCCCACCTCTCTCGGCTCCGTTTTTCTCTTTTTTTCCCTACAGTAGCCCAAATACGCCGTTGTATAAATCTCCCTGCAAGAATATGGATAAATAAAATAAAATGGAGACATACATGTTTTTTATGCATTATTCGCGCTAGACAGCACTTTCAAGTCGTTCATGGTGATATTAACGATTATCCGGATAATAATAATAATAATTGTGAGTTTTCTATACCGATCTGCGATTAAACCTCACATCGTCCCATCCCTGGTGGCCGGTAAGCATCGACAATAGAAGTCACTGTTGTGTGGGTCGGTGTTATGTGGGTCACTGACTGCATTTCATGCCGTCATCAGTCGCCTGCCAGTTCTCTGACATCCTTCCCTCTCGCTGTGACTTCTCCTTTCTGCTCTCCATCACTCCTGTCTTTCTGCTACTGACACCTGTCTTTCACTAAGATTAACGGCTGTCCATCTGTGTGTGTGTGTGTGTGTGTGTGTGTGTGTGTGTGTCTTAGTTTATATCTCTGTGTGTGTTTCCTGCGTTCACACACTTCCAGTCAAATGTGCACGGATCAATCAGGGAAAGAGGTGGGAGTCGGCATTGATAAGGCAGTAAATAAGGTGATTGGCAGGATCAATGGAGACCCCAAGGGAACAATGAGCATTTCTGCCTGCCGGTCTGTCTCTCTGTCTGCTTTTCTGCCGGTGTGATGCAGCAGAAGGGGCCGGGTGTTAAGGGGAGACAGAGACAGAGTGCGAGCACAAGCAGAATGCGATACATAATAGAGGCTGCCGCGGCCTCTGTTGCTGCTCTAGGCCTCATCCATCCACATGACAGGACAATGGAACAATACGGAGCATTGGCTCCCATTGAGAGGACAGTCAAAGGACGAGGAGCCCATCCATGTACTGGAGTTGATCACTCACCAACTACTTTCATTGTTGCCGTCAAGCTTTTAGAGAATTATTTTTTCCCCGAAAATGTTCTGAATGCATTTTGTCTGCCATGTTTATGTGTGCTTTTTCATCATGTGGATGGATTGACAAAAGTTTGGAAATTGGTGGGAATATACAATCATATGCAAACTACATCCAGTCACGAATACAGCCTGAACAATCAATCAATGCTTCTCTGTCCAACATCACTTGAAACTTTCTTTTTAATTCCTGCCATCAGGGGGCGACTCCTCTGGTCTGATCGTTACCATATAAAAGTGAT
The DNA here is from genome assembly GCF_963514095.1 of Eutrigla gurnardus. Taxonomy (NCBI): domain Eukaryota; kingdom Metazoa; phylum Chordata; class Actinopteri; order Perciformes; family Triglidae; genus Eutrigla; species Eutrigla gurnardus. The sequence continues at coordinate 23,985,806 of NC_139936.1, read as the reverse complement.
GTTATAGTTATAGTTTGTTATGTTGCAAAATTGGGTATTGAAAGGAAAACAAAGTCAATAGTTTTTTTGGAGAGCAATCCAATAGTCAAGCCTAGTTAGTTCTAAAAGCATGCATTCATGGGTTTTTTTCTGTTAGCCTGAGAGAAAAAATGGTTTAACCATAGCAATGTACATTATTTCTATCTTTCTGGGTAACATGCTGATATGTAACACTCACCAAACTGCAGCCTTAATTTATTGCAAAATGTGTGCCCAGATGGATGGAGAAAAATGTATTATGTGATGTGGTGGTCGAGGTTGCCATTTTTTCCCCCCTCAGTCCAATAATAACAAGAGACACTCATGCTTGGTTTCAGCTCAGCTCTCTTTGCCTATTTATTAAAATCCAATATCACCAAATGTCTTACAATCAAAACAGCAGTTATACAATTTCAACAATGGTTGTCTTTTAGTCCAGAAGTCTCCACTGTATCGGATAACATTCCTGTCCTGTGCAGCTCGTCTCCGGTGTCGCCTTAAGGACCAGCTTCTTTATGAATATGTATTGCATGTATACATAAAGGATTAAGATCTCTTCTTCAGTTCCTCTCCACCTCCTTCCCGTCCTCCTTCTCTCTGTCTCTCCTCTCAGCTGTTCAAATATTGTCTTTCTATTTATACTGAGCTTGGGGAAATATTTACCCTGGGCCACTGAAGCAGGGTGGATATGAATGGGCATCATCTCTGCTTGTCAAATTAGCTGACGCTCGCTGCCTGCTAATGTCTCTGTAATTGGAAAGGCTTGCAGTGCTGCCTGTCTGACTGCTGTCTTGGCATGGACGTCACGTGTTGCTGCCCATCTCAGAGGGCTGGGATGCTACTCCACAACCACCGAGGTCACCTTAAGGGAACATCATAAAAGCATTTAGATGAGGCAGCAAACCTCCGGTTCTGAAAAGTGAAGCCCAAGCTGAAATGCCTTAAACTTGCATTATCTCTGTAGGCCATCAGGGGGAGACTCCTCTGTTCTGTTTGTTTTATTTTATTTTAATGTTTTATTTAATAGGGACAGTGCATATTTATGGACATTAGTATGAATATACTTAATATATGTAAATACACTAGAGTTAGCACAATGGCTAGTTTTCATCTATTGTCCCTAGGTTGATAACATAGAAAACATAAAAACAACATAGCATACACACAACACCCTCAATTTAATTTGAGGGATAGACACACAATGAAAACATCAGACAAGACAAGATGCAACAGGTCATGTGAGTGACACACATAAGGGAGTGTGTGATACAGTTAAAAGTGAGTGCAGCTTTGACTTTCCCTCAACTAATGTACACAGTCTCACTAGAATATTCATTTTGGATGGTCTCATCATTGAGGATGGGTTAGGGGTTTATATGCCACTGTGTGAGCTCAGTCTAAAATTGGATTCATACTTGACACAAAGGACCAGACCTGGCATAGACACCCACAGCATAGGTTATATTATTTATACTCAGCACAAGAATTCTCATTGATAGTGCCAGGGCAACACTAAACAGGTGTAATGTATCGGGTCACAGGTCAAAACATTTGTAATTATTTTCATTTGAAATGATTTTCCTCACAGTGACTGTTTAATTTACTTAATAGTGAACCAATTTTTCTGGGGATCCAAAACAAAACCGGGTTTTATCTAAACCATGTAAAGAGATCTCATTCTTTTCATTTCCTCTTCTCAGTAAAACAAATAGAATGTTCGCTCGTTAATAAGTAGACTATAATTATCAGAACAATAAAAACTCCCTCATGAGTCTCAAAAGTGTACTGCAGATATAAATGTTAAAATATGAAGGACAAAATTCAGCAACTTTATTTGGCGACCCTGAGAAAAGGCTGGTGAAATAACCCTCGTACAAACAACTTTTAGCTCTGAGAAATACATTTTGTGCCTGGTTTCTAAGATTTATAAACATTTTAATTGTGACTTGTGGATACCTGCTCAGTAATGTCTATTAGATCCTCGAGAATATCCTCTATACGAGACTGTGCCATCAGCTCTTTCTGTCAAACACACAATTCAGTGGAACACCCTGCCGACGATGTGAGGAGCTGCAGCACTTTCAGCACCAACTTCAAAAAGTCTGTTCAAAGCTGTTCAGCTCTGCCCTCAGTTATGCTCTCCATAACTCGCTTTTAATCTGACAAGCATACATTGTGATGTGCTGTTGTGTGTAGCTTTGTATTGTCTTGTGTGCTCTTCCTTGTACAACTTGTAATATGTTCCACTCTGTCTTGTTTTGTTATTGTGCTTGTCTTTGCATGCTTTGTTTTGAAAATCAAATGGCAACATTTATATTTTAAACGGCACACAGCCCCTTTCAAATAAACTAAATATAATAAATGAATATACGATTTTAAAAAAACAAACTGATCTGAATTTCCTATCGTAAGTTATTGTTTAAACCATTATTTAAATACCAATATATTTCATGCAAACTGTGTCTCACACAAACATGTGAGGTGCAAGTACACTCATGTCATGAATAATTCAAAAGTGCCATATGGAATATGTAGGGAAAAGAAGTGAAAACAGGACCCAGAGGAAATAAAGCACAAGCGGCTGTTTATCCATTGGAAAGCAGCTGAAAGAAAGCAGGCAGTAAAACAGTGATGGAAGTGGTTAACAGCAGAGCAGCAAAGCTAATGGAGAGCCACATGTCCTACTAAAAAGGATCCTCCTGCAGACGATGGGCTCGAGAGTGAGAAGGGAGGAGCAGAGAAGGAAGGGAAGAAAAGCAGCCGTGGTGCTGATATTGATCTTCTGCCAGAGAGATTGATAGAGCAATAAGGAGCTGAGGAGAGGAGAGATGAGAAGTGGAGTAGAGGAGGAGGAGGAGGACGGCAAGGTGAGAGAGAGAGGATTGCGGTGTGTGAGATGAATGGATGGCAGGGCGAGGACATGAGAGAGAAGGGGAGAGGGTGAAGAAAAGATAGAATACGAGGAGGACGAAAAAGTGATAGACAGTGGATGAAAAAGAAGGCGAGAAGGGAGGGGGAGGTGATGTTGATAAAGTAGCCAGCGAGTGACATCATTTGAGAGGTGAAAGATCAGGTGTCTCCTCCTTAATTAGGTCAAGGGGAGCAGAGCGACGGGGTGATGGATGAATTAGAGGAGGAGGAGGAGGAGGGATATAGAGACAGAAGAGGGAGAAGCAGAGATGATTGGATTTTATGTGTAAAAGGGAATTGTGTGTTAGGCTGCCTGAGACACTAAAGGTGACCCCCCAGCCGCCTAATGGCACGATACATATTCTTTAATGAAGTCACATCTAACTGCAGCTCCACCGGCAGCTCCTGTCTGCTGAGTCTCTGATGTGCACGGGAGTGTGTGCTCAGACAAGACAGCGCGACATGTGAAGCACAGCATGGCCACCATTCATCTGCAGCCCCCAGATGTGTGTGTGTGTGTGTGTGTGTGTGTGTGTGTGTGTGTGTGTGTGTGTGTGTGTGTGTGTGTGCGCATGAGTGATATATGGGTGTGTGTGTCGCGGTGAGGGGAGGACCAGCACAGCCATCACTCAGGTCCAAGGCCTAATGGAGAGTCCTGGCAGACAACTGGCTGATAGATTGCCTGACCACAACACACACACACAAACACACGTATGCACACACACACACGCACACACACACACACACACACACACACAGTCATCAGATAACAGTACTAATGCCTGACCTCACTCGCTACACGTCCTTCAGGAGCGACGGAGGGAGAGGAGGAAGGAAAAAAGACAGCAGTGTGTGTTCCTGTGTGTGTGTGTGTGTGTGTGTGTGTGTATTGTGTGCCGCGAGTCGCTGGCATGTCTTCATGTCTGCCGATATGATCTCAATTTCCCTGTTAGTCCCTCTCTCCAGTTTGTCAGGAGTCATTAACATCACCAGCAATCCCAACTTCCTGAACACGCACACACAAAACACGATGTGCGCACTTATGCCTGCTCTCGTGCACAAGTATGATCAAGAGTGACGCACACAAACACACCTGCAGCAGCTGCTGATGCCACATGTGTTTCGCGTTGGTGCGGGGTCGCAGTGCGCGGCCTGCCTTCACTCTTCATTAGCTCCTATTTGAATGAGATGCTCGGAGACATTGAGGTAATGTTACAGGTCAATAAAGTATTTAAAGCCCCCCTGGTGCCAGCACAGGGGGCGGCAGGGTGGGGTGAGGTCATTAAGGGCCTCGGAGGAGAGATTAGAAGGTGGTAGGAAGGATCAGAGGAGAGCACACAGTTTGTTTTTAGATTATTTCTTTCCTACATAGTCTGGAGAAAAAAATAATTTTAAAATATTCCATATATTTGTAAGCAGTTTCCATTCTGTTAACAGCAGGATCAAAACAATGTGATACTGCAGAGTTTGTCAGACTCCCTCCTCAATATGCAAGAAGTTTTATGTGATTATACAGTGAGTTCATATGTAAAATTAAAAAAACACTTTGGGACAGTACTCAAGTCATTTTCTCTGGGACATTATTATAGCACTGCTGTCGCACTATTAAATTGTGCCAGACAATGTATCATAAGCTTACAATAGATATTTATTATTAGCTTATTAGTTGTAATTTATGTTGCCTTGGCAACCAGTGTTATGTGGTCTAAGGAGTGTTATACACTGTCGTTGTCAATGTGGAGGCAAAATCTTTATTTGACTCAATTAATTATATACTAAATTTAATAAAGTTCAAAGAACTTTGTGGCCGTCTGTGTTATGATGAAGTGCTCAACTCACATTGAATACATTATTTTCTCGTGGATTTCCCTCAATCATGCTGCTCTCTCTATTGTCATGGACTGCAGTTTTGAAGTCTCGACATTGCCATCGCCATCTTGGAATTTTTGCAACCAGTGAAGAAAGTGCCCATATTTGGACTATTGAGGAGATGGATGGATGGATCTGATCAACACCAGCAGCAGAGCAGCACCCCAAGCAGCAACCTTACTGGATCTGGATCCATCTGGCTTCTGATGAGAAGCTGCTAACAAAGTTAGCTTCATAATTCAAGGAGGACTTTACAGCAAAGTGTTAAAGTCATCTTACTTGCATTGGTAGCGACGGTAACAAGGTCGTGGTAGAGACCTGTCAATCAGCAGGTAGCCCCGCCCTAAATCATCCCCTGCTTTCTGGTCTGTTGGACTCTAAATGGACCATAATGAACTAAATGAACATCATGCTGGATTGAAGAAGACTTGAAACTAAAGATTGAGACCATAAACTCATGTTTACAATGTATACTGGGATAATACATCAAGTGAGAAATAGGATATTTTCTCTTTGACTTCCAAGCATCAGACTTATTTTTGTAATTAGAGGAGTCACCCCCTGATGGCCAGAAGAGAGAATGCAAGATTAAACTTCGATTCCGCCTGGTTTAGCACCCTAAACCTTCTCGTTGACAGGTTCCTGAGTGTCTTCACCTCGATCTACAGAAATCCCTTTCCTGGATTATTTTCAAAGTACTTTTTTTTTTGATGCAACATTTTTTAAATGTGTTACGATCTTCTTGTCACCCATTCACTGTAAAAGAAACACATTAGTCATTGTCATTTTCCCACCGTGACGTCGCCGTGTATTGGTACAAGAACCGACACCCACATAATGAGGGTGTAAAAGCCTGTGATGGACAATACATTTCAGCTCACTTTACACGTTTGACTTTGACAGCTTGACTACATAACCTTTGCTGTATCAATTACAAGATGATAGCCCACTGAGTTTCCCATTTATGTCCAAAGATTCCTTTGAGTCAGCTGCTTCAAAGACATCATCATTAGGAGACCTGTCTGAGCCAGTAAAATGAGACCACAAGAAAGGAAAGAAAAAGCAGTGTGACAGTAGGCTAATGCAAGTAGAGAGGAGTCATAATGTCAGTAGTGTCAGTTACCCAGCTATCTAAAGTGTGCTAGCCTGAGCTCACATTACCCGACACAAGCCAGGTTTCATTTGAACTGCAGGCTTATTAAAATGTTTGGTGTATTAATCTGAAGAACTCATCACTCCACACAGATCTATTTGTCATCTGTTCAGTGGACGTCAGAGTCGCAGGCTCCATTTACATCATGATGTGTTTACTGGACTTGTTCCTATAGCACTTTGTCACATTATTCTTTCATCACTTTTTCTTTCCCACCTCAGCCAAGTAAAAACTTTATTATTTACAGTTGGATGGAAATGCAGCCATATTGTCATTCAAAGATTTTGGCTGGTGCAGACAAAGACTACGGTTTGTTGGTAAACGTTTCACAGTGGGCGAATCACACTTTTGCCGATATAGGGCCCCACAATATAAACTGGTAGCTGAAGCGTCACAGAGGAAGACATCAACCATCAGCATAACAAATACCGAGCTTTCAACTTAAATGACTGCAGACACATTAGGGATGGATCTTGCTTTGTGGACAATGGGTATAGTCTCGCTCCATTGATTTCTCACCAGCTTTTATTGCAATTCATCGACGGCTAATGCCCCTAAGATCCTGCCGCAGTCTGAATTATTCAGCAGGAGTGTTTTGTTTTTGTGTCAGGGCTGCGGGGGTAATTCTAGATCGGTGATATTTGATGATGTGCTGCAGGAGTAAAACGTCTATTCTCAGGGTAACCGAGTGACTTTTATTTGGCCATGGGTCTGATGTGTGTCGGCTGATGCGCTGTGTCCATATCAGGTTGAGAAAGGCCCATGACAGGGATATTTAGTGTCTGGCTGTGTTCCAATATTGTCCCAGGCAGTATCGAGGCTTTTCATTTCAAAAACAAGAATGAGACGGAACAGGAGATGACCGACTTCTCAATATCACAGGGGATTAAAAGAGGCATTGATGGAATAGCTCAGAAGTGGAAAGAATAGCCAAAGATATAAAAAAAAGAGGGAAGGAGATATGAAGTGAGAGAGAATGCAATAGAGAGTTAGAAACAGACAGAAGCACAAAAAGGAGAGTAAAATGAAGCAACACCACAGAGGATAAGACAACAGCACAGATGATATATATGTATATATATACGTATGTTTATACATGGAGAGAGAGGAATGCGAAGAGAGAGGAAGAGATGAGAGGAGAGGACAAAAGTGCGTTGGTTAAGATTCAGGGCAGACGGTGGCGCGGGGCTATCATTACCATACATCAGGACAATAAATGAGGCTTTCAGCAGGCCGTAATAAGAGTTTGATAAATCATCGGGGCCAGAATTAACTAGACGTCAAAACAATGTGAGGGCTCTGACGGATGGCAGAGGAGGGGCCGATGGCACAGATTAGTCTAGCTGGAAGTGAAGGAGCGCTGAAGGGAGAGAAGGGAGGGGAGAAGCACCAGGGAGGGGGTGAGGAGGGGAGGAGAGGTGAGGAGCACAAGGACAGAGGCAGACAGACTGTTAAACAGAGGAATGAGACATGGTTTGCTCTGTCACGTCCGTGTTCATGAGGAAGTTTGTATCAAACTGCTGTGGAGATGAGTTGTGTGTGTTACAGTGACATCTGCTGACCTCTAACCTCAGGGAAGTGTATGCATATCAGGCAGCAAACTGTGGTTCTGAAAAAGGAAGCCAATGTCGAAGTGCCTTAAAATTGCATTCTCTCTGATGGCCATCAGGGGGAGACTCCTCTGGTTGCAAAAGAAAGTCTATGAGAAAATGACACTACTTCTCTCTTGATTTATTATCTCAGTAAACATTGTAAACATGAGTTTATGGTCTCAATCACTGGTTTCAAGTCTTCTTCAATCCAGCATGATGTTCATTTAGTACATGCGATCGTCAAACCAACCGTCCTTCGCAGTCCAAATATGGTCACTTATTTTCACTAGTATCCAAGATTTCATCAGCCAACATACCCAACTCGAAGCCTTCAATACTGTAGACCTCAAACCAATGGGTGACATCATGGTTGACAGGTCGTTACCACGGCGATGTCCGGATTAGGGGTTGTCCATGTTTCATTTGAGCCTTCACGCTTTCACTGTGTCATTTCAGTTCATGACACTTAATTGTCAGCGTTTTGGTAGTGTTTTGTAAGTGACCTTCTCGTGTCACTTCTGGTTGCAAAAAGGCAAGATGGCGGCAACAAAAATGGCCAATTCAGTCCTTCAAAACCGTTGTCTACAAAGCAATGCGTGACCTCACGATGACTGCATCCACTTTTGAAATACGCGAGAGAAGCTGTTTCTTTGTGTGCACGTGTTCGTGTGTGCGTGTCAAGCTCTCAGCACCCCACAGCTAATCCTGTTGGTTATCATGATGAGAGGTTAGTGCAGTGCTGCTACTGTCCGTCCCCCCCCCCCCCATTGGGTAGATTTAATTGCCAGGCTCTGACCTTTGCCGAGCGGCAGTGACAAGGCCTGTCTGTAGCAGTGGGAGGTGGTAGTGCCTCGATTAGCTGTGACAGCAGAACCAGGCGATCGGAGGGAACGAGCGCGAGAGAGAGCGAGAGAGAGAGAGAGGGGGGGGGGGTGGAGGGAGGGAAGGAGAGAAGGAAAGAAATGAGAGCAAGTAGAGAGCCAGCACCGGCTAATTGGAGCCCCTCATCCTCGGAGCAGTGAGCCAGAGAGTAGACACAGTGGTCTGGGGCATGGTGACGAGTGTGTGTGTGTGTGTGTGTGTGTGTGTGTGTGTGTGTGTGTGTGTGTGTGTGTGTGTGTGTGTTGAGAGGGAAGGCTATGGGGAGAGTTGCATCTACTCTACCAGTCTGAGAGCAGTCAGTGTGTGCCTCGTGTGTTTTGTTTGTGTATTGTGGATTCTGTGTAGGCTATATTTCATAATGAGTGTGCATATGTGTGCGTTCTATCCCGTGTGTGTCTGACACTTATTCATTCTCAGTGCTTTATAGTTTTTGTTCTGCGTCTCCTAGAACCTGCAAATGGGAACTTTGCACATCGTTTCTTATTATTTCACTTCCTCATTTTTATTTATTTAAAAAAAATCAGCAGCAAATCTATCTATCTATCTATCTATCTATCTATCTATCTATCTATCTATCTATCTATCTATCTATCTATCTATCTATCTATCTATCTATCTATCTATCTATCTATCTATCTATCTATCTATCTATCCATCCAACCAGTTTCTATGTGTGTGTGTGCGTGCTAAACTGCACCCGTCGGGGTGTGTGTGTGTGTTTGTGTGTGTGTGGCCAGAGAGAGACTAAGTGGAATGGACAGTTAGATTGAACAGAACGAGGCACAATTACCAGGTGAGGCTGAGAAGATAATGTTGTCCCAATCTAAGTCACCCCTCGGCCCTCCATCCCTCTCTCTTTCACACACACACACACACACACACACACACACACACACACACACACACACACACACACACACACACACACACACACACACACACACTCCTCTGTCTCTCCTTGTCCTACAGGCTGGAATTGAATGGTCTCCTAAGAGTCGCAGGGTGGACAGCCTGCAGGCAGACACCACCCAGCCTTTTATCAGCTGTCTTTCTTCAACTGCATGCTGGCAGAAATGAGCTTTCAGACCTGCTGCTTACAGAGACTCACCTGGGGAGAAAGTCACCGTTTGATCCCTGCAGCCCTGTCTTTTGACAACTTATTTTACATTGTATTTGTCCTGTCCAAGACAGCTTCAGGGAAAACAACCGCTCTGCGTTAAAACAACACAAGAGGCTGCGTCGGGACAATGAACATTACAAGTAAGTGTTCAGCAGGAACTTTGGCTTGTATTTGATTGGTGACTGCAGAGCCTTGCCGAAAAGAGAGTTGCAGGTCCTCTGCACCTATGACTGCTGCATTAGTGCTAATGAAGGGCTAATGTCAGCATGCTAACATGCACAATGACTGTGCTTATATGTTGACGTTAAGCAGGTGTAATGTTTAGGATCACCATTGTGGGTTAGCATGCTAACAGTTGCTATTTAGCAGTGAACACAAATTGCAGTTGTATGTCATTAGTTGTGTGGGTACAAAGTCACCAACCAAAGTTTTGGACTTGGATGGGAGGACCAGCCAATATGGCAAACTTTATTCTCGCTATGTATCAGTTTCTGGATGAACTTTTTCTTATTTTATCATTGTGTCACAATGAATAAACATGAGATAGATGCAGCTACAAGGCTGAACCACACTAAGCAATTTTAAGTGGATTTGTCTATCCCAGTTAATCATCATTCTTATTTAATTGCAGTTAACCGAACACATTTGTGAATCAGATATTTCAGTGTTCTTTCCGCCGCTGATGAAATTACTCTGCAATTTGGCTCCAGTTTCCAATGAGAATCATCGCCCTTGGATCGCAGTTTATTGAAATTCATGAGATGCATCAAAGATCCTTTGTGTGACAAGAAGATGTTGGAAAACCCAGCCTTGGCTGTCTCAGCCCAACAGTCAAAACACACTTCACATTCAGCTCGTTTCATTCCATTTCTTTCTCCCATTTTTTGAAACATAATACATTGAGGAGTGACAGCAAAACGGATGACAGACAGAGAGGAAATGAGGTGCAACCTGGATTCAAACCCACAATGCCATATTCACATGCACGCCAAACCTCGGCTGAACCTGGACACTGCAACCACAACCTTCATATCTAATCTAACTCTGTGGGAAGAAACAGTGGTGCAATCCAATTCATACATGTACCACCATGCTCAACTACTTCTAATATTAAACTAAGTGCAACCACACACTGAATCTTGATGCCACAAAGTGTACATTGCTCGACAAAGAGCAACATTGGGTTTGAAACACTGCCTGAGTAAAGCTTACTTGTTCAGTTCAGTGCTCTTTTTGAGAAGGACATAAACTCTTTGCTGTGTGCACCTTGTCAAGTATGATACTCTTGTCCCTCCTGCAACTGGGGAACTAGAAAATAGACTAAGAGGCTAAATTGGGTTGAGTGAACCCAGGTGAAGTTCAGGGGTTCACAGCATGGACAAACTCAGCCTTGTTTGCTGTTAAAGTTCAGCGTCTCTTGGCAACGGCACTTCTTTAGATAGCTATTCCTAGTATGACTGTGAAGCGAAAGGGAAACCTCAAGAACATCTGCAGCTGTTTACTCTAAAAGTGAATTATTATGGAATGGAATTTCAGAACTAAATGACAAAATATGAACTGGCAACTTGTTAATGAGGTTATGTCTTTGGTTTGTTTTTTGTTTGACAGAAGGAAAACAGAAACAGAAAACTTTACAGAAGGGTGTAGCATTGGCCAAAGAAGAACACGTTAAGAACACACCACATACACACACTATTTTTCACTTATGGAAATGGTCTTGGTGAAGGTGTGTGTCCAAGGGTCCTTCTAGTTGTGAATAGAATTTCTTGACATGAAAAACATATAATTCATGTTCTATTTATGACATGACTTAATGTCTAGATGTCCATTGAAATTTACATTAAACTCCTCTGCTGTGTATTGAAAATACATTTGGAAAATGAATTTACTATGTTTATATGAAACCCAGTACAAAATAATGGCATTTGAATGAATATAATAAAAGATGCACTTTAACAAAGATGACATATTAAAAACACCACACCATAGTCTGTATATAATAATTCACAGGGACATCACCCATTGGTTTGTGAAGCCTCGAGTGCTGCATTTTGGCCATCACCATATTGGATTTTGTCTGTCATCATCTGGTGTGAAGCTGTTAACAAAGTTAGCGTCATAATTAAGGTCAACTTAACAGCTAAGTGTTAAATTCATCTTAGTCGCTAATTGCAGAAGTCTTGTGCGTTTCGCCCTGCCGTCCATACGGATCCGGCGTTTTCGCGGCATGAAAACGCACTTTCAGGGTGGAAAAGAAAAAAACGGCACCCCTCCGTTTCGTGTTCGTTTTCGCCGAAAACGAATACGCTGACGTCATCGGCCCGCTCCTCGACCCTCAAGCCTGACTTCTTCCCCGACGTCTCCTAACAACAACAACGGCGACCTCCGTGCTCCTAGCAGATATTCTGCTCGTCTGTACGACGGCGTATCAGGGCCACTGTATGAAAAAAAAACGGATTCTCTAAATGCAAAGGAAAGGAGCTCCAATGCTTCCTTTCAGAGCTCCTTTAGCATAGGATGCAACAGACCTTCCTATGCGAAAGGAAAGGAGATTACGCCGACCCACAATTCTTTGCGAGAGCAACATTTAAAGTGCAGCACACCTCGGCCGTTCATGAAAACTGTTAAATATGCCTATTTGCATATTTAACAGTTACTTTCATGCAGACATATAGTAATTGGAATAGTGATGATAAATGTGTGTGGACAGTGATAATATTTTTTTATTTATTTCAATCATGTTACAAAAACTAAACTAAAACCACAAATGAAATGTAGGCAAAATACAGCAAACGGTCAAACAGGAAGGAGGAGCTGCTGAACTGAAGCCGGTCAGTGAACGAGCCGTTTATAAAACCAACATGTGGAGAAGTGGAGGACGCGTTTTTTGTAGTCCATTATTGTAGTTTCTCCAGCGCAGATGCACGTCAATCGCCGGTGCCGATTATCAGCTGTCAATCATCAGCCCGCGTTATAATGACGTAGCTTAGAGAAAGTCCGGTCGGATTCTCTGAGCACCGCGGTCGACTTTTCCTAAGTCCTTTTGTGTTCTCCTATCGCCTTTCCTTGACCCCGTGACGTTTTCCCCAGAGGTCAAGGAATAGGAGTTAGGAATAGGAGTTAGGACCTTATTTTTTGACTATTCGACTGCACCCCCTGTGTATACTCTTGTTGTCAATAAAGTTGTTTAAAAAAAATGAAACGAACACGAAACGGAGGGGTGTCATTTTTTTTCTTTTCCACCCTGAGAGCTGGTTTCAAAAAAGTGCGTTTTCAGGCTGCGAAACGCCGGTTCCGTATGGATGGCCAGCCGAAACGCACAAGTCTTGTGTGTTTCGCGTTACGCACAAAAAACGTTTCCATGTGGATCGGGCCTTAAACCTACCCTGCTTTATGGTGTATTTGACTCTTAATGGACCATCGTTTACGAAATGAACATCTTGCTGTATTGAAGAAGACGTTTAATTATAACTTCAGTATTGGCTTCACTTTCCAGAAAATGAGGTTGTCGCCTGGTCTGCACATGGCTTGAAATGGTATGCACTTTCTGTATCCTATCCATGGGCGTGGCCATGGCATGTTTGCACATTGTGATGGTGGATCAAAGCAAACTGGGTTATATTTGCAAAATGTATTAATATTTTATTTTGCTTACGTTAGATATTTACACAGCTAACAATTATCAAGCACAGTGGCGTCAATTCAGCCAAAGCTAAGGTATGGCAAGGTTACTAGTCACATGACTTAACTACAGTATCAATCAATATACATGCACAGCAAATAATCATAACAAAAGTGACAAGTCTACTATGTAGCTTATCTCATCATTTTAAAGTTATATGTTTGGCCTTTTATTGCGGAAGGACATCGTAAGAGTTAAAGAGACGAGAGAGAGCGACGACATGATTTAAAAGAAGGACGCATGGCGGATTCAAACCGGGGGCCGCAGTAAGGAGTCTTGGTTCAAAGGGCGGTAACTCCACCACTAAGCTATCAGTGAAGTTAAGGTTTTATTTAATCAGTCAGATCTAGTAGTGCCCTTATGATGGCCGTCATATTATATTATATATTACACCACTAGTAAGGACTTTTTGCCAGCAGTCCTTCCTGCATTTGGCAGATGAAACGCTTGCCTTTTTCCTGTATTATATGTTTAACTTTGTATTTCTGTATGATTATGGTTCGCTCCTCGTACGTGAAATACGCTGCTCCGCTGCCGTAGACTGATCCATGTATGTGATTGGTCAAACGCCGCCTCTTTCATGTGCACGCGCTCATAGCTGGACAGGTAAACCCTGGGTTGAGTTAACGAGTTGATAACCAGCTTCGTGTGACCGCTTATCTCCGATTGCCTTTGTTAGGGTTACTTAAGCTGGATCTCTGAAAGATACCCTGGGTATGTTGAACTCGCTTCGTAGTACAGGCTCCAGCTCTGACCTCCGTCATCTCGTCAGGGGGGGCTGGGAGATACCACATTTCAAGATATGGGGGGATACAAGTGTTGGGAAAGATAATATCTAGAGAAATTGATTGTGTTGTTCTGATTTTCACTTGTAGTTAATTTATATGTATTAAATAATAGATTAATCAATACAAATTGACACAGAGTAATTCCATAAATGTATAAAAAAAAACGAATATTTACATTTTCCCCTGGAGCCAAGGTGTGGCAGCTGTCATACCTTGCCATACCCAATTGACGCCCCTGATCAAGCATATAATTTTCTCCTGATTTGTGTCTTTGAAAAATACCATATCAATGTCTGAATTTTCAGAAGACATGTGGTCCAGTATTTAGTTTGGACTTGATATTATTTGGTTTAAGTCATCTTCGATTAGATTCAACATAGCTTTTTTATATTTAAAAAAAGAAATAAAAAAAAATAATGATACATAAATGAAAACATTTGTATTGTTTTTCCCCCCAAAAAACCTTGAGATATTTATCATGATTACACTGTTAAAGGTGGAATATGTCCCAAAACTAATTCACACATGCTACTTCTCCTGCTCGGTTAATATATCAACTAACCCTTTATGGCATTATGTCATGTCTTTGACTGACAAACAGCAATGTAATGACAACCATCTGGAGTAGTAATGAAGGCAGCAGTGGGAATGAGATGTTTTAATTAATGAAAGCCACTCCATTAGCTTTGATGAGTGGCTTATCAGCTCCGGCTCATTATGCAAATAGGATTAAGATCGCTGAGCGTCCTGCGCTGCTAATGACAGAGATGTTCAGGCGTTTTGTTCAAAGTGACTTCCTCAGCCCAAGGCTGGCCAGCCGTCAGCTATTCCAACAATACGACACATATAGTTCAAGCTACTGTAGAGCTGTATATGCACATATTGCAATGTTTATCATTGGTACATTGGTATTCCCATTCTCTCAAATAAACCCAACCCGGCATTTGGGAACAAACATAAAGCTGCACAAATCAGTAGTTTTCATATAAAGAATGACGATGCACTATGTGAACAGGGTTGTCTTTAGTGAACCCCAGAAAAGAAATGTTAGCATTGTACGTTTCTGAAAACCACAGATACGTTGAATGTCAACTTTTTTTGGTTTGGTCAGAGCAAGTGACGTAGCATGTCGTAGTATTTATGTACATATACATATGTACATATGTGTAACTCATTAAGAAAGTCTGCTTCGGGCGGTTGTTACATTTTTACATTATAATTACAATGCACACCATTCTCTAATCTTCAATTTCAATTTTACTCACACTTTCATATCATAACAAACAGCAGTGAAATTTGTGTGTGTGTGTGTGTGTGTGTGTGTGTGTGTGTGTGTGTGTGTGTGTGTGTGTGTGTGTGTGTGTGTGTGTGTGTGTGTGTGTGTGTGTTCACATAGGGTGGGGTTATGTGTCTTTCTTTTGACCCTGTGGTCATTAATCTCACTTGCTGTCAAGGTAATGGACACTGATGGACAGGATTGTGTTTGCTCACACATACTCTCTCACACACACACACAAACACACGATCACACAGCCACATACATACACACCAGCATCTCTAGGTGCTGACAGCTTTTAACAGCCCCCTCCACACACACACACACACACACACACACACACACACACACACACACACACACACAGTTACTCATTCACAACAGCTGACATCCATTCAATGAATAATCCACAACTTTTCTTGCTAGTGCGTGCGTGTGTGTGTGTGTGTGTGTGTGTGTGTGTGTGTCTATGCATGAGTGTTAAGTGTCCTCCAGTCAGCTGTCGCCCCCTCTGCTGGTCAGTCGGAGCACACAAACCCTTTTCTATTCAAATTGGTCAAAGCTGCCGCCGGGCCTTCACCTATTCACTGTCCCACGAGGCTTCTACAATTCCCCAAAACATCTGTATGTTACATTTCCAGAGTCACAGTGAGGTTAGCAACACAACCCCCGTACTAACCGCACTGCTTTGTCCAGCCTGCCTGCTCGCTTCCTCCACATTTCAAAGCAATTACTCCATGTTGATTTAGCTGTCATTGGGGGCATGTGTTCAAGCGTGATTTATAGACGCCTGCCTGGTGCCAGTTGACTCGCGATAAATTGCACAATATTCCGAAAGGCTCATTTGCTTAGCGCTACATTAGGGGGCCGATGATTGCTACACAAAGCCATGTAAATGAGTTCTGAGAGGGGCCCCATCACTCAACATGTCATGTAGCCAATCCCATTATTATTTATGACTGGAGCTGCGCCGCGTTTCCTCAGAGGCCAGGCGGAGGCTCATATGTGTGCTGTGACAGCTCCGCTCTGCCTCAGTGTGTGAGAGAGAGAGTGATATAGGCCATATCTGTGTGCTGGGCAGGAAGGAGCCAGGCTGTCTGCGTTATCTGCTGGAGGGTGAAGATTAAAAGATGCTGATGATTGTACAGGGGGAGATGGAAATATGACTAACTAATTTGTTCAATCAGACTCTTTTTTCCTCTTTGGGTTAGGGTTTGTTTGACTATTATAACACACACACACACACAGAGAGACATACACACTTAACAACGTAATAAATCCAGAGATGTCCCCAAACAAAAGCTCCTTCGGTGCACAGACAACGGAGGAGATCAGTGCAGTGCATTGTGTTTATTCACTCTTATCGCCGTCATGTCAGGCCGGCGTGAAGAGCCGCCCGGGCCTGGTCCAACAGCATTTTGCCTTTTTTTCATGGTCGCTCAGACATGTCATAACACCGCTACTTACATTCACTGCTGTCAAACATGTCAGCTCTCCAAACCATAACAAAGATAACAGAGGCTCTCCTCTCAGATCCATCGCTCAGCAAGTTGATATCTGTGTGTGTGTGTGTGTGTGTGTGCGTGTGTGTTGACATTTCAGCTGAGCTGTTATTTGATCAGAACAGTGATTTAAGTGTCTTTGGTGATTAGGTGTAATCTGCTTTCCAGGGCAGTGATCTATGGTCTGCAGCAGCGGGTGGGGAGGGTGTGTGTGTGTGTGTGTGGGCGGGGGGGGGGGGGGGGGGTTATTACAGGCAGAAATCACACATACAATTGAAAGCTGTGCTGCTTCTACTGTGACATGTAGATGTACACAGAATGGTAACATGGCGCACTATGCAGAAGCCCTTAAAGCCCCATTTGGTGAAGTGACTTCAGCACTATTTTGCTCCACTGTTAGAGTCAACATACTAAACAACGTTTGGTAATCTGAAATAGACGCAAGTAGGCTTTCAGCTCCAAGCTCCTAGCTCCAATGCAAACGGTCCTGCAGCATACGTGGACAGCAGGAGCATGTGCCGTAGTATAAAGTGTGTGAGAGTCTGCTGAGGGTGGACAGGAAGGATGGTGGAGGGGTCAAACCTTGTCAACAGATTGGCTAGTCATGTGAGTCATGTAGCTCTTTAGTCAGTTTGTAAAGTCAGTTTGATTTTATTTGATCAAATACAAAAATGATGGTGGGTGTGCTTTTAGAGATAAAAAAAACAGTGTGTTTACCAAAGTGGAGTCAACGGTTGACGAGAAAGAGATCGAGCTGTGTTGGATGACACACAGATATGCATCCAGGACGTCCGTTGTATTCACAAGGAGCATGTTTGACCATGAAATGTCTGGATGTGGACGACGGATTTTGGCGTTAATTTCCACTCCTGCTTGGCATCCCTGTAACAATTTAAAGACATGTACTTTACAGCCAAAGTAGCCGGATCAGTAATCCAAGTTGAAAAATTAACGTTGGAGCCAATGACTCACTGTGCACATAATATTTGCAGTTGTCAAACTGTTTGCATCAACAATGACATGATGTGAATAATCTCAGAGGAAACTTGAGACAAATTCTCCCACACTGGTGGTTCTTCAATGGTCACATGAAGCAAAACACAACAGGTGAAGTATATCGCTACGGTGTCAATAGACGTGTTGATTCGTTTGAAGCTTTTTGTCGCCATTGAAATTCATTTTTAATGCTGTGATTTAAGACTGACTACAGAAGGAGGAAGTTAGGTTAAGTGTTTGATACTTAAAAATAGATTTGTAATGGAGTATTAACACATAGAAAAGCTTCATTAGTCATAAATAGTATACGTGTAAGAAAATCTCACTTATTTGCTTTTAAGAGCTTTTGTAACTGGTTAAAGCATTTTCAGCTGTTCTCTCTTCATTCATTTACTCCATTGCCTTTCTTCATTCTCTCTCTCTCTCTCTCTCTCTCTCTCTCTCTCTCTCTCTCTCTCTCTCTCTCTCTCTCTCTCTCTGTGTCTCTCTCGCTTGCGTGCGTCTCTTATGTCCTTCATTGCCTCTCCCCAACTCCTCCTCCTCCTCCTCTCCACTGGAGCTTTTTGTTTTTTAACGGATGAGTTATTGACTTAAGCAGGGCCAATTAATCAGGGTGTAATGGGGCAGCGGGGAGGCCCAGGGAAGCCATGCATCATGGGCCAGAGATGAGCTCTGTCAGCCTGCTCATACAGCCCTCCTCTATCACTCCCACATTAACGCCAGGCAGAGATGAGGAGGAGGAGCAGGAGGAAAAGGAGGGAGAAGGAGGAAGAAATGAGGATTGGGAAGGAGAAACAGGGAGGGAGACGAGGGAAACGGGAGCGTATGCACACATGAATCTGAGTACGACACAGACGGAGAACGTGAGTTTGTGAGAGACCACACGTCGAGTGTAGACTCCATTTACCACCCAAGACCAGCTTTGGCAGCTGTGTGTCTCATCTGATCTTACCTCAGGTGGCCTGTGTGTGTGTGTGTGTGTGTGTGTGTGTGTGTGTGTGTGTGTGTGTGTGTGTGTGTGTGTGTGTGTGTGTGTGTGTGTGTGTGTGTGTGTGTGTGTATGTGTGTGTGTGTGTAGCAAGGTTACTGTTGTTGTGTTGTGACTGGATCAGATGAACTCAAACACTTGACTGCACATTTCACCCAAACATAGCATGCCAGAGATCAAACCTAAATCATAACATGATGATGACAATACAAACAACCCAGAGAGAAAAGTTGTTTCTTGCTGTTATCTGAGGTCACACACACACACACACACACACACACACACAAATACACACACAGTTATGAATTAAGGATGAAAATATATTCAATTCTAATCAATAGATAAAAGAATGAATATACACATAAATTAAATGCATGATTGAATTAATACATGAATGCATGGTAATATTAAGGACATAGAATTAAATTTTTCAGTTTGTAATCATTATTTCATTTAAGTGTGTATATATTTTTGTATTTCTACATTTACATTTGTTCTGTTTTAACATTTATTTACACAATTTAATTGTCAATTTTTGTTTTGATAAAAAAATATATTTTATTCATTCAAATTGTATTTATTTATTGTCCTCCATAGTAACATATATTGTGCAATCTCTGAAATTTAAGTGAAATTAAATTAAATAAAAAAGAAAAGAAAATTGAGAGCTTCAGTTTTTACTGTGACGGTTGTGATCTCTCAATAATGTTAATCTAATGGCTGATGACATGAATTTCACCCTATATAGCAAATGAGTAGTAGTCATCTAGTCATTATTTGATCCAATACTATTTTACAGGCTTTAGTCATTAGGCTGCCTGTGCATTCTTCATTATCAATATCACATAACGATTACCAATGACCACCAGGACCCCCCCACCTGCGGGCCGACCTGCCTCTGGGCGTACGCAGCACTGTGACGGTGGGTTCATGTAAAATTCATAGCTGACAATGTCAAACACATGTTGTTTCATTCAGCCTGATTGAAGTATCTGACTTCCATTGGTAGAGCCTTAGAAATATCACTGACATGTGTCAGTCAGCGGCTTTAGGCCCACCGAGCAGCTGTGTGTCACATCATAATCCTCCCTGTCACGACACAGATACACTGGAGTAAAATATCCACTTAACATGCCGTCCATCACTTTTATCTCCTTCAGCTTTTCCTCGTCTTCTTCTCTGTCTGTCTGAGTCTCTCATGATGGAGACTGAAATATTGCCTCTTAAAATCTCACTTTTTTCTCTTGGAAATTAAGGACAGGCTGTTAATGTCTGCCGGTTGTATTGAAAGGGTCTCCCTGCACTATTAATGCACACATTTCAATATGGGAGTTGATCTCCTGACCCCTGACAGTGATATGTTCTGCCCACTGACCTGCAGTTTCACCTGTTTAGTGACACAACAACACAAACATGTCCCCCTACACCACCTTGTTCTACGACAGACTGTGTTAGGGATTCATGTGAGCAAGGATCAAAACGTCACTCCAGGCCCCTTATGAGATTTACCAGCCTTGGAAGGAATACTGATTTTTATAATGACTGGTGAAAAGCCAAAACAGAAGTTCAGCTAAGTAAACAGAGTATGCAAAGCACCCTCGTCTTTCCCCTGGAGTTGAAGAAATCTGGTGTCTGGCGGCAGCTGTAGTGTTTTTGCCTGGGGGGCTAAAATGAGTTGACAAGCTCAACTTGAGAGAGAGAGAGAGAGAGAGAGAGAGAGAGAGAGAGAGAGAGAGAGAGAGAGAGAGAGAGAGAGAGAGAGAAAGAGAGAGAGTAAAAACAAGTGAATTTGAAGAATAAACTACTGTCACAAACCCACTAAGGACATGTCCTCTAATAACTCCTTTCCGCCAAAATGAGTGTGTATACACTCTATATGTACAAAGAGGAAGTAGCCATCATGACGTCACCCATTGGTTTGGGGACCACAGTTTTGAAAGCCTTGAGTTTGCCATCTTGGAATATTTTACAACCTGTGAACGGAAGTGAATCAACAGACGTTATTCTATTACGGCTTTCAGACATTTGAGGTCAGTAAGAAATCGTAAAGAATGTATGAGGCATTGTTTCACATTCTTATGAAGTTACAATTGTATGAACACATGAACGCACAAGCCTTCTATCAGATGACGGGATGTAGAAGCTGCTTGTCACTTTGGTCCAATCTGAATGTGCAGCAAGAGATGTTGCGTCATGGCCGTGCACTGAAGAACTACAAGAGGATGTAAAATCAGGGATATTAGGATGTAGGATGTGTAGAGAATAACACGGGACACACAATCATGAATGTAATGCACTGGAATTAGATTGAAGGAATCTGGACCAAACACGCAAACTCCATCCATCCATCCATTATCTTCCGCTTATCCGGGACCGGGTCGCGGGGGCAGCTGCCTGAGCAGGGACGCCCAGACTTCCCTCTCCCCAGACACTTCCCCCAGCTCCTCCGGGAGGACCCCAAGGCGTTCCCAGGCCAGCCGGGTGACATAGTCACTCCAGCGTGTCCTGGGTCTTCCTCGGGGTCTCCTCCCGGTGGGGCATGCCTGGAACACCTCCCGAGGGAGGCGTCCAGGGGGCATCCGATGCAGATGCCCGAGCCACCTCAACTGGCTCCTCTCGATGTGGAGGAGCAGCGGCTCTACTCCGAGCTCCCCCCGTGTGACGGAGCTCCTCACCCTATCTCTAAGTGAGCGCCCCGCCACCCTGCGGAGGAAGCTCATTTCGGCCGCTTGTATCCGGGATCTTATTCTTTCGGTCATGACCCAAAGTTCATGACCATAGGTGAGGGTAGGAACGTAGATTGACCGGTAAACCGAGAGCTTCGCCTTTCGGCTCAGCTCTCTCTTTACCACGACGGACCGATACAGCGACCGCATTACTGCAGCCGCTGCACCGATCCGCCTGTCAATCTCACGCTCCATCCTTCCCTCACTCGTGAACAAGACCCCAAGATACTTAAACTCCTCCACTTGAGGCAGGAACTCCCCCCCGACCTGGAGGGAGCAAGCCACCTTTTTCCGGTCGAGAACCATGGCCTCAGATTTGGAGGTGCTAATCCTCATCCCGGCTGCTTCACACTCGGCTGCAAACCGCCCCAGGACATGCTGGAGGTCCTGGCTCGAAGGAGCCAACAAGACCACATCGTCCGCAAAAAGCAGGGATGAAATCCAGTGGCTCCCGAACCAGATCCCCTCCGGCCCACGGCTGCGCCTAGAAATCCTGTCCATAAAAATAATGAACAGGACCGGTGACAAAGGGCAGCCCTGCCGGAGTCCAACATGCACCTGGAACAGGTCTGACTTACTGCCGGCAATGCGAACCAAGCTCCTGCCCCGGTCATACAGGGACCGAACAGCCCTTAGCAGAGGGCCCCCGACCCCGTACTCCCGAAGTACCTCCCACAGAATATCACGAGGGACACGGTCGAATGCCTTCTCCAAGTCCACAAAACACATGTGGACTGGTTGGGCAAACTCCCATGAACCCTCGAGCACCCTGCGGAGGGTATAGAGCTGGTCCAGTGTTCCACGGCCAGGACGAAAACCGCATTGTTCCTCCTGAATCCGAGGTTCGACTATCGGCCGAATTCTCCTCTCCAGCACCCTGGAATAGACTTTCCCGGGGAGGCTGAGAAGTGTGATCCCCCGATAGTTGGAACACACCCTCCGGTCCCCCTTTTTGAATAGAGGGACCACCACCCCGGTCTGCCAGTCCAGAGGTACTGT
The DNA here is from genome assembly GCF_963514095.1 of Eutrigla gurnardus. Lineage (NCBI taxonomy): Eukaryota > Metazoa > Chordata > Actinopteri > Perciformes > Triglidae > Eutrigla > Eutrigla gurnardus. Next base: position 23,963,305 of record NC_139936.1, on the reverse strand, counting down.
CCCCGACCGCCACGCGATGTTGCAGAGACGTGTCAACCAAGACAGCCCCACAACATCCAGAGACTTGAGGTACTCAGGGCGGATCTCATCCACCCCCGGTGCCTTGCCACCGGGGAGCTTCTTAACTACCTCGGTGACTTCAGCCCGGGTAATGGGTGGATGAGCCTCTGAGTCTCCAGCCTCTGCTTCCCCAATGGGAGACGTGACAGTGGGGTTGAGGAGATCCTCGAAGTATTCCTTCCACCGCCCGACGATATCCCCAGTCGAAGTCAGCAGCTCCCCACCTCCACCGTAAACAGTGTTGGTGGAGGGCTGCTTCCCCTTCCTAAGGCGCCGGATGGTTTGCCAGAATTTCCTCGAGGCTGACCGATAGTCCTCCTCCATGGCCTCCCCGAACTCTTCCCAGACCCGAACCTTTGCTTCAGCGACCGTCCGTGCTGCAGCACGCTTGGCCTGCCGGTACCCGTCAGCTGCCTCGGGAGTCCCCCGAGCCAACCAGGCTCGGTAGGACTCCTTCTTCAGCTTGACAGCATCCCTTACTTCCGGTGTCCACCACCGGGTTCGGGGATTGCCGCCACGACAGGCACCGGAGACCTTACGGCCACAGCTTCGAACAGCCGCGTCAACAATGGAAGCAGAGAACAAGGTCCATTCGGACTCAATGTCCCCAGCCTCCCTCGTGATCTGGTCAAAGCTCTCCCGGAGGTGGGAGTTGAAGACCTCCCTGACAGAGGGTTCCACCAGACGTTCCCAGCAGACCCTCACAACGCGTTTAGGTCTGCCAAGTCTGTCCAGCTTCCTCCCCTGCCAGCGGATCCAACTCACCACCAGGTGGTGATCAGTTGACAGCTCAGCCCCTCTCTTCACCCGAGTGTCCAAAACATACGGCCGGAGGTCAGATGACACAACCACGAAGTCGATCATTGACCTCCGGCCTAGGGTGTCCTGGTGCCATGTGCACTGATGGACACCCTTATGTTTGAACATGGTGTTCGTTATGGACAAACCGTGTCCAGCACAGAAGTCCAATAACAGAACCCCACTCGGGTTCTGATCGGGGAGGCCGTTCCTCCCAATCACGCCCCTCCAGGTAACACCGTCGTTGCCCACGTGAGCGTTGAAGTCCCCCAGTAAAACAATGGAGTCCCCGGTTGGAGCACTCTCAAGTACCCCTCCCAAGGACTCCAAGAAGGCCGGGTACTCTGCACTGCCGTTTGGCCCGTAGGCCGAAACAACAGTGAGAGACCTATCCCCGACCCGAAGGCGCAGGGAGACGACCCTCTCGTTCACCGGGGAAAACTCCAACACATGGCGGCCGAGCTGGGGGGCTATAAGCAAGCCCACACCAGCTCGGCGCCTTTCACCGCGGGCAACTCCAGAGTAGAAGAGAGTCCAGCCTCTCTCAAGGAGTTGGGTTCCAGAGCCCAGACTGTGCGTGGAGGTGAGCCCGACTACCTGTAGCCGGTAGCGCTCTACCTCCCGCACTAGCTCAGGCTCTTTCCCCCCCAGTGAGGTGACATTCCATGTCCCCATGGCTAGAGTCACCGTCCGGGGATTGGGTCGCCGGGGCACCCGCCCAGGACAGCCACCCAAATCCCACCGCACCGGCCCCTTCTGAACCCTCCTGCGGGTGGTGGGCCTACAGGAGGGCGGGCCCACGTCGCTCTTTCGGGCTGTGCCCGGCCGGGTCCCGTGGGCACAGACCCGGCCACCAGGCGCTCGCCTGCGAGCCCCAACCCCGGGCCTGGCTCCAGGGTGGGGCCCCGGTAACGCCAATCCGGGCGACGTGAACTTCCTTGATTTTTCTTTTTTCATTAAGGGCTTTGGAACCGCTCTTAGTCTGACCTGTCACCTAGGACCTGTTTGCCTTGGGAGACCCTACCAGGGGCATTAAGCCCCGGACAACATAGCTCCTAGGATCATTCAGGTGCTCAAACCCCTCCACCACGGTAAGGTGTCGGTTCAAGGAGACTCATTTACAACAAATGCAAAAAGACAATTAAATTTACCCAGTGAAGTATAAATGAAAAGGGCGAAACGCCGGCAATTCATCTCCAAAATTGCCACGCGTAACATAACAAGCCCATAAAACCAGCTACGTCTCCAAACACGAGACAATGCAGCACACTGACAACCAAGATTATCTTAACTGATTTACTGTGTGAGAGCTGTTGACTGAGAAACACAGACACACACACACACACACACACACACACACACACACACACATCACATAACACTGTAACACAGCATGCTGGATTCTCCATGAAGGCAGGCACTGCCAGTAAGTGATATTACCCTTTGTGTCCATGAGTGGTTATACGCGCACGCGTGTGTGTGTGTGTGTGTGGAGTGTGTGTGGAGTGTGTGTGGAGTATGTGTGTGTGTGTGTGTGTGTGTGTGTGTGTGTGTGTGTGTGGAGTATGTGTGTGTGTGTGTGTGTGTGTGTGTGTGTGTGTGTGTGTGTGTGTGTGTGGAGTATGTGTGTGTGTGTGTGTGTGTGTGTGTGTGTGTGTGTGTGTGGAGTATGTGTGTGTGTGTGCGTGTCATGTCAGTATGAACATTGGCAGGAAACGGAGCTGAGAGGATTGATTGTGCCCTCGATAGGGACTGAGTGACATGAGGAGAATGGCGACGGTAGGATTTTCGAGGGATGGGGGTTGTTATGGCGCCCCAGGGCAGACTGAAAGACGTGTTTTGACATGTGGCCCTTAACTCCCATAATCCAGCTTGATCTGACCGCTTTGCACAGGCAAAGACCTACTGTATGTGTCAATTTACCATAACAAGCATAAACAGAGCAGGAAAGCAATGTAACAAACCTCACTGCTAGCAGATATGGTCGAGCATTTTGTGACTTTCAGCTGAATAGTCATGCATGTTAGGTTCGGTATTTGTTTTTGTTCTTTTAATGATATCCTCAACGTCCCTCATCATAGACATACGGGAGTCCCTCAGATCATTTATATATATGCATCACCCACACTAGCAAACACATGCATGATGTACATAGGTGTACAGTGAAAAGTGAAGCCATAGTTGAAGTGCCTTAAACTTGCATTCTCTCTGCTGGCCAACAGGGGGCAACCGCTCTGGTTGGAAATAGTCCTATTGGTTTGTGGACCTACGTTTTTTAAGTGAACAGAGGTGCCCACATAGACTGAGGAGGAGCGACGGGTGGATCAAGCACCCCGAGCCGAACCGTATCTGGATCCATCTGGTTTCTGGTGTGAAGCTTTACAGCTAAGTGTTAAAGTCATAGTAGCTTACTGCATCGGTAGCAGTGGTAGCGACCTGTCAATCAAAATGTAGCCCCGCCCTAAAGCATCCCCTGCTTTCTGGTCTATTTGACTCTAATTGGACTATAATGTACTAAATGAACATCATGCTGGCTACAACAAAGAATAGAAGTTAAAGGCACATCAGCTTTGGCTTCACTTTTTAGAAACTGCCTCCTGTTAATAGCTGAAAATATACAGATACAAGTAAAACAGGAACTCTTTTGCTATATTTCCTTTTCCTTTCCAGCACCCCACACACATCTACACATCTACACACATATCTACCTCCCCCCCACCCCACCCCCACCCTCTCACTCTCTGCTGGTGCTTTATGGGTAATGTCGAGTGACACTTTTAAGAGGGAGATGTCAACCCTGCGTATGTACCATTGAATGGCAGAGCCACTGAACGCTGGTGACAGGCACACACACACACACACACACACACACACACACACACACACACCATCCATAAGAAGTAAGTGCATACTGTCACGCAGACATTCAGACATGCAGCATTGACCTTGGCTGTTTTATGGTCCTTGCTCGTGCGTGTACACACTGAAGAAACATCATCTACCATCATTGCCCCCTCTGTTTTCTTTCTATTAGGGATCAGATCTTCTCTCCCGGTCAGCCACGGAGCTGTCAGCGGGGCATCCAGTGGGCCAAAAGTGAGGAGAAGGAGAAAAAGCAGGAGAAGAAGAAGAAGAACAACAAAGAAAAAATGAAACATGATACTCGGCGCCGTCGGAGATCTCTTCTTCTTTGCTGACATTTGGATTTACACATCTCATTTTCCTGAGTGACAAAGTACATAAACACACGCTTGAAGTCGAGGAGCTTGGCAAGCTGCTCCCCTCCAACACACACACACACACACACACACACATGCAGCCCTCGCTTTGGCATTTTGGATGAATTTAAGGAAGAGGAGGGGGATATGACATCTAGTCTTTGATCCATGGAGCTCTATCTTACTCTCTGTGTGCTGGTGATGAGCGATGAGTCAAGTCAGATGGGGGATTTTTTTCCCATTTGGAGCATTACAGACAGTGGTAATGGGGGGGTAATGGGGGGGGGGGGGGGGGGGGGGCTAGCCGCAGGCTGTCTTTGTCCTACATAGGACTTCTCCAACTAGACTCACTAAACTGTGTGCGCACAGGAAGTGGCTCTCCGGCTGAGTAACAGCCAACCGGTGTCCTTCTATGCGTCTCGTCTCCTCCTGCCCGTCGGCTGCGTCGACAGCTTAAATGATGAGGTGACACACACCTGTCAGCGCTGAGCCTGACACGCCCCCGACAGACACACAAACACGTGTGTGTTGGTGAGCAGTTCACACACACACGCTCGCACAGACAAACAAAAATACCGCCTTGTCCAAACACACACATCATAACATATTAAACACACGACTGTCCTCACGCTGCGTGTGTGTGTGTGTGTGTGCATTGGAAACAGTTGCAGTTTGAGTGTACCTGAGAGCACAGTTTCATCTTTATTTGCCTGCTGGATCCTTCAGCTTGTGTTTGACGTAGTGCCTATAAATCAGTCACGACTGTCGTGTGAGCACTCTGAGAGCAGCAGGCCTATTTACACATGCCAGGAATCTGACTTGCTGCCGAAGCCGTATACAAAGTATACAATAAAGCTGTCAAAGTTATAAACAGGGTGGCAGAGCTCTGAGCAATACTTGGCACGGTTCAGTTTGTGAAGCAAAAAGCTGGACTGATAGAGAGATTAGTTCAAACGTTGGGCCAAGATATCAGCAGTCTCATAATAAATGTTCCTTCTCTTCACACAGACCTGATAGTTTTAAGACCTGGAATGACGCCTGCATCACTCTGCCTTAAAAGGCTGCTGGCCCAGTTTTCTGAGTTTAAAGGGTCACTTCAACAAAATTACAACCACAAAAAGTATTTTCACAGAGATTTAAGAGCTTTAATTGTCCAAGTTTTTGAGATATGAGTCTCTGAGACGTCGTACAACATCACAAATTAAATCCCATTTACCTCAATTGTTTTGGAAAGGAAGCAAAAATCTTATACAATTCAAATCCAAACTGTCCATATGGCTCTGGGACAATTTGACTATTGTTATCTGGTTGAACCAACCTTTTATCCCTTAAGAACTCATGGTGACACCGTATCTCACAAACATTTTAAATATCCTGGAAAGAATATGAACTCCATAAATGACACATCATTTTCTTAAGTTTCAACCCATTTAACAAATCTTATGCATAAATAAAATGTCTTGTGTTACATTGAAACTTTCTGACCACATTTCTTGAACGAATGTAGACAAAACAAGTTATGAAAATATTGCCCTTTTATCCTTAAAATCATGAAAAACTAAGAATAAGATATATAAGAAATAGTTTGAGATAATATATATTTATATACTGTATATATATATATATATATATATATATATATATATATATATATATACAGTTTATATACTATATATATATATATATATATATACACACACACACACACACACACACACAGACAGACAATATACACATATACACATAAAAATGATGTAAAATGAATAAATGTTTTTAACAAAATATTTTTTTGCTTAGAGGAAAGGTCGGTTTGGGATCTTATGAGTTAAAGTGATATTTTTAACATAAGCAATATACTTCTCAGCCTGAGAACAGTTTCTAACATCGTCTGTGGCTCTGGAGGAGCTTTAAGTCTGAGAAAATAATCCTGATGATGTCATCGTGATGTTCAGGGTTATCTTTGCTTGGGGAATTCAGAAAAGAAAGGGAGTGGGTAAAGTTTGAACGCTGCGGGTGTTTACAAGTAGGCTGAAATGTATTATTAATCACTGCATTATCGGACTTCACAGATCCATTCTTCTTCCCATGATCATTAATAATAAGTCATATTTTCTGTTCAGTATACCCATTTGTCTCCGGTTTTTGTCACAGTTTTAGAGCTGTATCTAACATCAACTATCACACACACTTTTAAACCATCCACCACATTATGACGAGGTTGGAACAAAGCAATACACAGCCAGACTAGTCTCCAGTCACTTAAGAGGGAACATTGGTACACTGTGATGTGATTTATTCTTTTCAGGTCTAGCTTCTGAATAGATGTTTCCATTTCTATTTGTTATGCTCATGATGAAGACATGTTTTTTTCTATATGTCTGTATGACATTATAAATAACATTGAATTGAATTGCTTTTTAATTTTTTTTTACATTCAGGCAGAACAAGTGCCTAAATGATGGAGTCTCTGACTCGACTGGTTGTCGTGTCAAAGCTGATAAAAAGTCAAAGTTACAGAGTTCTTCATCTTCAGCAATCGTTGCTGTGCATTCTTCAAAGTCTGTGTTGGTCTGCTGTCCATACTAATTAGCCCAAATGTATACTTCTACACCTATAATCATTTCTGTGCTTTTAATTGTTTTGATTTTTGCTCCCAGAAGACATTTTATTTCATCCTGAGTGACCTGTATGCTCTTATTGTGGTGAATAGTGTATTTCCAGTGCAGGCATGCAGCAATTCCTGCAACACACACACACACACACACACACACACACACACACACACACACACACACACACACACACACACATACACACACACACATACACACAAACAGGTTCAGTGACTCAAGTGTGTGTGTGTGAGTGTGGTGTGACAGAATGCCTTAATTATGGATTAATTGTGTCATTAGCAGGTTTCTGCTATTGCCACCACATTGGGCTTGTCAAGGTTAATTACTGGAACATGTTTATTTGCTGTCAGCCGCTGCTGCAAGCTGTCACTTGGATGGAAACACAGACAAACACACACAGACGCTGTTCACTCAAACAATTCACAGGGCACCTCGTGCCCCTCAAGCCCTCGATATTTTCCTCGGCTCCTTTTGTTTCTGCTTCAGCAGCTTTGTACAGTTCTCCGAAACACCGTGATCCTGCAGTCTCCCTCCATCCAAAAGAAAAGTCAAATACAGGCCTCTCTGAAGATGATGGTTATTAACGATCAGTCCAGTCTTCTGGACCAAAGCGGTTTATTTATAATAACAGATGTCTACAGTATCATCTTCACTGCACTGTTCTGGTGGAGGGTGTTTTTATATTGGCCACCTGTAATAAAAGGTAAGAGATCGATCAACTTCCTGAGATTTACTTTTACAATAAGTCACATTTGATATTCATGTTCCAAAGATGAAGTGAAATAATATCAGTGTAAATTTGAAGGTGCCTTTTATTTACATTTACATTTACATTTAGGTCATTTAGCAGACGCTTTTGTCCAAAGCGACTTACAATAAGTACATTTGTCAAAAGAAGGAAACAAGGAAACCACAACGAATCATTGCCGATAAAGTAAGAGCTAAAAATAGAACAAGTGTTAGGTCCTTATCTGAGTAAACTAGTACTTCAAGAGCAACAGTGCTACGATCAGAGTGCAATAGGTAAGGGTATTTTTTATTTATTTTTTTTGGGGGGGAGGGGTGTTAGTGGGTCATGCTAGTCGAGTTGAAGTCTGAACAGGTGAGTCTTGAGCCTTTTTCGGAAAATGGCAAATGACTCAGCTGTCCTGACATTAGTCGGGAGTTCGTTCCACCACTGAGGCGCCAGAACAGAGAAGAGTCTGGACTTTGCTGAGCGACATTTGTTTGATTTCAGCGATGGTGGTACCAGCCGGCCAGCTGAAGTAGAGGAGCGAAGTGCTCACCTCAGGGCGTGAGGTTTGACCAGTGTTTGAAGGTAGATGGGTGCCGTTCCATTGATGGCCCTGAAGACGAGTGTCATCGTCTTGAATTGGATGCGTGCTGCAACAGGGAGCCAGTGGAGGTCACGGAGGAGGGGGGTCACATGGGAGAATTTGGGTAGATTGAAGATAAGGCGTGCTGCAGCGTTCTGGATACGCTGCAATGGTTTAATCGCAGAGGCCGGGAGTCCGGCCAGGAGAGAGTTGCAGTAGTCAAGGCGGGAGATGACCAGTGCTTGGACCAAGAGTTGCGTTGCATCCTTTGTGAGGAAGGTCCGAATCCTGCGGATGTTGTAGAGGGCAAATCTGCAGGATCGGGCCACAGCAGTGATGTTGGGGGTGCAGGATAGTTGGTCATCGAGGATTACACCCAGGTTCCTCGCAGTTGACGACGGCAATACTGTGATGCCCTCGACAGTGACCGACAGGTCCATGCGAGGGCAGTCTTTCCCCGGGATGAAGAGGAGTTCGGTTTTATTCAGGTTAAGCTTGAGGTGATGTGCAGTTGTCCAGCCAGAGATGTCAGCCAGACAGTCCGAGATGCGAGTTGCAATGTGAGTGTCAGAGGACGGGGGAAAAGAGAGGAACAGCTGGGTGTCATCTGCGTAGCAATGTTAGGAGAATCCATGCGATGTGATAACAGAACCTAGTGATCTGGTGTATAGTGAGAACAGAAGCGGTCCTAATACTGAGCCTTGAGGGACACCTGTGTCCAGAGAACAGGGTTTGGACATAGAGCCATTCCATGTGACCTGAAAGGTGCGATTTGTCAGGTATGATGTAAACCAGGCGAGAGCAGAGTCAGTTATGCCAAGTTCAGCCAGGGTGGAGAGGAGGATTTGGTGGTTGACTGTGTCGAATGCAGCAGATAGGTCGAGGAGAACAAGAACGGAGTGGGACGAGGCTCTGGCGTCTCGCAGGGACTCGGTCACTGTGAGGAGGGCCGTCTCAGTGGAGTGAGCAGTCCTGAATCCTGATTGATTAGGGTCAAGGAGGTTGTTCAGCGAGAGATAGGATGACAGTTGGTTGTAGGCGGCACGTTCCAAGGTTTTAGAGAGGAATGAAAGAAGAGATACAGGTCTGTAGCTTTGGATGTCAGTAGCTTCTAGGGTGGGTTTTTTAAGGAGAGGCTTCACGGTAGCTGTCTTAAAATCCGCTGGAATGACACCTGAGGTGAGGGAGGAGTTGATCAGGGTGGTGAGGAATGGCAAGATGTCGTGTGAGATGTCTTAGAGAAGAGAGGAGGGGATCGGGTCGAGGGAGCAGGTGGTGGCACGGTTAGATGTAACAAGTGCGTGAACATCTTCAGAGGTGAGGGGGGTAAAGCTGGTAAGACCATCCGAGTTGAGGGTTGGGGGAGATGTCTTCTGGGAGGGAATAGGCGTAAATGAGGAGCTGATGTCATTTACTTTCTTGGTAAAGTAAGTAGCAAAGTCATCGGCAGTAAGGAAGGAAGGGGGGGGAGGGGTAGGGGGGGTGAGGAGGGAGGAGAACACGGAGAAGAGTTTCCTGGGGTTGGAGGCAGAAGAGTTGATCTTTGCCAGGTAGAAGGCAGATTTAGCTGCCGAAACAGTTGAGGTGAAGTCAGAGAGGAGGTGGTGGTAGTGAGTAAGGTCCTCGTGCTGGCCCGATTTCTTCTATTTTCTCTCTGACGCTCGCAACAACAATCTGTTGGTTCGCAGAGGTTCAGACGCCAGGGAGGGGAGGGAGATGATCGCGCAGGTCGTGAGATTGGGGGACAGAGAGTGTTCAAAGAAGAGGAGAGTGAGGACATCAGGGTGGAGGAGGCTTCCTCAGTAGGCATTAAGGAGAACTGTTTTATGTTTTATCAGCAGCAGTCGTGGGATGATATGACAATTTCATGCCACGATAATCCTCGCCAATATAATCGTGATTCACAATATTATCCCGATAATCATCATCCATCCATCCATTGTCTACCGCTTATCCTGTATTCAGGGTCGCGGGGGGGCTGGAGCCGATCCCAGCTGTCATTGGGCGAAGGCAGGGTACACCCTGGACAGGACGCCAGTCTATCCCAGGGCAGACATGTAGAGACAGACAACCATTCACACCTACGGGCAATTTAGAGTCACCAATTAACCTATCCCCATCCTGCATGTCTTTGGACTGTGGGAGGAAGCCGGAGAACCCGGAGAGAACCCACGCTCACACGGGGAGAACATATAAACTCCACACAGAAGGAACCCGGGCCGACCTGGGAATCGAACCCAGGACCCTCTCGCTGCGAGAGTGCTACCCACTACACCACCGTGCAGCCCGATAATCATCATAATAATCATTTTTCAGAAACAAACTATAATAATGAAAAACAAATAATCAAACAATTTAAAATAAGATAATCATGAATAATGAATATCTCTGCATAAAGCAATGATAGGTACATTTTAAAATTGGCAGCATGTCTGTTTTTTTATGACATGATACTTCCTGTGTTTTTTTTAAATCAGGCTCTTTTCCTCATTGATCGTGAGCTAGACCGCTTCCTAAAGTCTCTCATGAAGATATTCCAGATTATCCGATAATAAAAATGAATCACTATCAACGTATTGTGAGTGTTTTTATCCTGATTCGTGATCAGATCTGATATCGTGCCATCGCTAATCAGCACTTCATTTGGTCCTCCAGTCCTGTGAAAAAACTACTATAATGATGATATGATCCATGCTCAGCCACTCAGTAACACAAGTAGAGGAGAAATACAGAAATGCACTAACATTAACCACAATACGCCACTGGTCATGTAAAGACACATATAATAACAGCATCAAAGACCTCTGTTTACAGTCCTGAGTAGATATATTTTATACTTATTTATCTTAATATCATCATTACTACTATTAGTATTAATAATGTTATTATCATCACTACTATTATTAATAGTACCATTATTTGTATTGATCTTATTGTGTTTATTTTGCTGTTATACTGATCATTGTTGAAATCATTTCCTGATACATATTGTTAGTTAGTTTGTCTGTAGTGTACTGTACCTGCCTTCGTATCCTAATGCACACATCTGGAGGTCAATAGGCCCATAAAAGAATCATTACTAGCTGATGCCACGGAAGATCGTTGCCCTGAATACTGCATCAATTCAGGGAGATTCATATATTTACATTTAAGTATAAAGTCAAGACGAGAACAAAGAAAAAAATATAGAATATAAGGTGCCGGAAAGGAAAACTGTCATGTCATTTTAGGAAAACGACATAAATCACATGAATGACTTTGTTTGATGCTGGTACTGTAAAACACACATTTACATTTTGGTCATTTGATATATATCTTGTATTCATGTTTTGTTATGATGTATTTATAAAGAAGATGAAAAAGACGAGTCTGGATGAACAATGGCTACAGGGAAGGAAAGGAACAATAAGATCGTCATACATCACCACCTTTGGCACTACAATACAAAACTTTTTTTGTTACATTCTGGCTTGTTAAGTGTTAAATAAAATGTGTATGTATTCATCTTCAATCAACCCAGAGCAGATACATAAAAATGTACCTCAAAAACCAGGGGATGAGAAAGATGAGAGAGAGGAAGCAGCACAGACAGAAAGAGAAGCCAGCGTGGCCGCTTTGATTGATTTCAGCTGTAATCTCCTCACTAACTCATCTCCTGACATCTCTCTCTCCATCTCTAACAGACTCTCCATCCATTAAAGCCCAGTCGGGTCCTGGCTGAGCAGCTGTGAAGAGACAAAGCATTTATCAGCCTGTCAGCCAGTTATTCCAGCCAGACAGACTGCGGTGCTGTCTGAGACCCAATAACTCTGACTGAGGAGAGCTGGCACTGCTCCTTACATGACACAAACATGCAGACCATACACACCGCGTGGAAGCATGAGACTTTCTTAAGTTTGTTAAAGGCGACGCTGGCTAGACAGAAAATATGTTTTATGTGTGTGAGCTGAGGAGCTCACACGTGGACAGTTCTGTCAGGAACACCCCTCGGTGTATCAAGGTGTGACATTTTAACAGGCCGACAGCCTGTCTGCTGGTCGGAGTGACATCGTGTTAAACAGCAGCAAAGCCAGCCACCTGCTCCACGCAGCACCCTGCAAGGAGGATGGAGCGACGGCGCCATCTAGGGCACACTCCGACAATCACAGTGAGTCTGCATTTATCTTCACTGCTCAAAAAAAGGAAGGGGACACTTAAATCACACACTTCTTGATGGATAAAATGATTGAAGTAGAATCTTTACATTGTATCCCGTTGTGTCAATGGAAACACAATCATCAACACACCGAGGGCTGGATTCAAAATCACACCAAAAATCTAAACATTGAAATCACAAACGGATCCAACTTGTCACTCATAACGGAACTCACATGTGTTTAGCCGCCTGTATGCACGACCAACAACGTCTGGGCTCCTGATGAGTCGGCGGATGGTGTCCTGGGGGATCTCCTCCCAGACCTGGATCAGGGCATCACTGAGCTCCTGGACAGTCTGGCTCTACTTGGCAGAGTCGGATGCACAGATACAAAACGTCCATAGGTGCTCAGTTGGATTTAGGTCAGGGGAAGGTGAGCACCAGTAAATGGCATAAATGTCACTCTGGACAAATGAGGCCGGGCTAGTCCTGCACCAGGAGGAACCCAGGGCCCTGTGCACCAGAATAAGGTCTGACAATTGCAAAGGATGTCCTCCCACAGTCAGGGGACCATTGGCTCTGACATGGAGGTCTGTGTGACCCCCCAAGGATACGCTTCCCCAGACCATCACTGTCCCACCACCAAGCTGGTCATGCTGGATGATGATACAGACTCTTTCAAGTGTTCCTGTCGAAAAGTAGTACAGTTCAGTGTATTACAAATGTAAACACTTTGAAAAAGTATGCTACATTTCAAATACTTATGAAAACTATAATTGTCTTATAATACACTATTTTTATTAATGTGTACTTTACTTTCATTTCATTACAAATGTAAAGAAGTATAAAGTACTATTTAATAAATACAAAAAAGTTATTTTAAGCTGGATTTGAGTGTACTTTTAAAAAGTATATTCAATAGCACATACATATTGTACTTATGAACTTATGTAACTTATTAAATTCCTTGTCACGGTCCAGACATTGTCTAAGAGACCTCTTTGTCACCAAAGCCAATGAGGCGCTACAGCTGTCAAAAGTTTGGTCATGCAGCAAAAGACGTGTAACGATGTGAAGAATGTCATCATGAGTATAAACAGCGTCATCACAGACAAGCACAGTGTTGTTGATGTGACGTGATGAAACGGGAAATGGAAATTCAGCAGGTGAGAGTTCATAGCAAGATCGCGTATACAGAGGCTGTGAAGACGGTGAGTCAGAGACATGATGAGGCGAGACAGCAGAAGAATCCCACCAGGCAAACGAGGAGAACGTGATTGTTGATTTAAAGAGTCACTTTCATAGCAGGGTAGTAAAAGCCACGCTGATTAAATGTAAGAAAGCACATGCAGAGGTCAGGACAATTATACCTAAAGCAAAAAAAGCAAAGCTGGCAGATCTTTTAATAACATCTGTACAGCAAAACGATGTTTGGAACGTGTTTAAGAGTATGAGAGGTATCACAAGGAAAGGGCAGAATCCAGAAGTGGAGTTTGGATGCAGCCGTGTCTGATGAAGAGGCAGGATGATAACTTGACTGGGAAGGTAAAGAGAGGAAGAGTAACAGTGGATGCTCCATTCACATTGGGAGATCTAGTTAGACAGGGTCTATCGGTTGATTGTTCCTATTGGGAAACCACGGAAGGACCCATCAAGTCCAATCAACTGTAAGCCAACAGCACAGACGTCACATATGGGGAAATATTGGAACTGTAGAAAGATTAGCAATAGTAGCTGGAGAGCAGAGGAAGTCTATCACCTCATCGAGTGGATGTAGGTGGAGTAGAGGACATGGTCTGGAAACAGTTAGGGAAGTCAATAGAGAATATGTGATGGCAGCTTTTTGATGTAAAAAAGGTTTGGAAGGAATTATTGATTATAGAATATAAATATGCAAGTTGAACACGATTGCATTAAAGACATTTCATTTGATGGCTGTATTCATTATCAGGAAGTGATATGGAATATATCAGTACTTCCCAGGGTGTGGGTCTGCCATAAAAAACAATATAGTATATCATTAAATACATGTCATCATAGTGTAAGGTTATGGAGAAGAAACCCCAGCTCACCTCTTCTGCACACAGAGAGTCAGAAACCTTATCAAGGCAGTTTTGAAGGCCTTGAATATCAGTCATATTAGTATATTATGTATCACTTTTTGTAATGCAGGCATTTTTTGGCACACTACACTGGACCTATTTTCTGAAATGTTTTTGACTTATTGCATACTATACTGTCTTATTTTAATACATTTTATGGCATGTTATACATTTAGCATACTAGAGCATATATATGACTCTTCATGGCAGAATATACTGTGACTTTATTACATACTATATCAATAGTCATGACATACTACACTTTTATTGGATTTGTCAACCTTAATATACTATATAATTTGGTATATATTTGTATTATATGTTGATGCCGGTTTAATCACAAACTAAAGAGCACAGAGCGGCATTTTTTTTCTAAAAGGACCGATCCAGTTCTGCTCACACCCTGAGACTGAAGTGAGTCCCACCACTGGTCTGTAATAGGTCTATAGTCTCAGTGGGTCCCACCACGGGTCTGTAATAGGTCTTTAGTCTCAGTGGGTCCCACCACTGGTCTGTAATAGGTCTGTAGTCTCAGTGGGTCCCACCACTGGTCTGTAATAGGTCTGTAGTCTCAGTGGGTCCCACCACTGGTCTGTAATAGGTCTGTAGTCTCAGTGGGTCCCACCACTGGTCTGTAATAGGTCTGTAGTCTCAGTGGGTCCCACCACTGGTCTGTAATAGGTCTGTAGTCTCAGTGGGTCCCACCACTGGTCTGTAATAGGTCTGTAGTCTTAGTGGGTCCCACCACTGGTCTGTAATAGGTCTGTAGTCTCAGTTGGTCCCGCCCCCTATAGGCGGGTTGAAAACATGAGGAACTAGTATAGTAGTACTAGTTGTAGTCTCACCCCCTCTAACCAAAGCAGCCTCTGATGATGCAACATGATGATATCTGCGTCATCGGAGGCTCTTTTTCAGAATAGAAACACGGAGATCTCCGACTCTGGGGAAATGAGGGAATGATGCTCGACCATTCAAACATACTACTGGGTTTCTAACCACACAATGCTTAATGCAAATGGGTGAAGTATTCCTTTAAGCTCCATAAAAGTTAAATGAATAACAACCCATTCATGAGAAAAAGGACAAACAGTGTGGTTTATGTGCATTAGCATTTTAATTGGACAAAGCAAGAAAACATTGATTACAGTAGCAGAGTCATCAGTTCTCAGGGCTAACACCTTTCTAAACAAAAGGGTCTGAAAATGTCTGTAGGCACTGCCTAATTAAAAAGAGTATCTTTTCAGCTAAAAGAAACCAGCTCTATAAGGCAACAGTTACATTGTAGGCCTCCCCATTTCTCTGGCAAAAAGAGCAAGTGTAAAGGTTGAATCCACACAGATTTTTTGATATAAAATACTGGCGTTTCAATAGATATTTAAAAACCATCAGAAGTGTCAAACATGTTCATCCTTTAACATTTGAATTGTGTTACATTTTAAGTATGCACTGCATGGCAATGCTGTTTTATCCCTGCATGGAAGAAACGTGTGTTGCATTGTGGCAGTGTCACATTAGATAGTGCCACTCTGCTACGTACAATGTTGGAGTTAACTGTCAAGTTATCAAAACAAAAAGAAAGCAAGCACCCACAGTTAACAGTAGCATTTTACTTACATTGTTTCAAATGAATTTATGGTTATTTACACGTGGCGAAAAAAGATTTGAGGCTGTCCGAAAGATATGGAGAAATGGAATGCAAAAAAAAGAAAAAAGGAAAAAAACGCTCTTGGTAGTCAAATTTGTCCCAAGTACAAGAGAGGAAAAAACTGTGCAATATTTATCTGCCCTTACAGAGAAACAGCAGTGGCAACAATCCCTGCAATTGATTTTAAGAGAAAATTAGAACAAATTAAACAGATTTCCATTCCTCAAATAATAACTAAGGTTCATAACTTAGCACGACTCAGACTTGAACAGTTTCTTTGAAAAAAAAAAAAAAAAACCTCTCTGTGTGGCTGTCTGAGAGGAAAGATGTGAAAATGGAAGCAATTTGTAAAACCCGAGAAAAAAAAAAATCCCAAAGTTTCTCCTTTACAGTTTTATACTCATTTACAGTTAACTTAAAATGGTAAGAGCCCTGGTCCTTGGCCAGTCTTGCCTACCACGAAGGGTGTAAATACCTGTGTGGGTCAAATCGCTCGTCCCTGGCTCCCATTACCTCAACCCCCCACCCACCCCCCCAAGAAATCCCATTTACATCTTCTATAGATGTCAACCTTCCCATTAGGTTCCACATCCCAGTAAGTCTTAGTCCTGCCACAAATGGAGGCGGTGTTACACAGCCCCGCGGGGCACCGTACAGCCAATAAGAGGCTGATGGTTGACAAATCTCCCACCCTGCCCACTTATCAGTGTGTGGGGTATCCTGCGGCTCCCATACCGGGCTGGTTGGCTAGCATACTCCCATTCAATCCCTGTGTAGGCTCCATAACCCCACCGTTACTGATGGCGCTCATGCCAGTCCACCCAGCACTGGCCGGTAAGTGACTGCAAAAAACGAGGTAAAGAGAGAGACAGAGAGAGAGAGGGAGGGAGGGAGGGAGAGGGAGAGAGGGGGAGACAGAAAGACAAAATGCCAGCAGGTTAGAAGAGACAAGGCGAAAGGGAGCCAAAGGGTTTATATTAGAGCTACTAGAATCTGGAGAGGCTAGAATGAGAACAAGAAGGCAATCAGAGCTATCAGAAGTTGTGAGGGTGAGGCAGGCTGGGCAATAATCAAGCTAGCAAAAAACAAGGAAAAAAACAAAGTGGAGGGTTCTTTGGAGGGGCCAAAGGTAAGTGTAATTTGATTAAACATGGGTGGACAAGCAGACAAAGAGCATAGAGGCTAAGCGCAGTAAGCTAAATATTCCTTTCTAAGCCCACCCCCCTCCCCCCTTCCCAACTGCTGATAACCAGCCTGTGTGCAACAGTGTGGCTTATCTTCATTCCTCTTACACTTCGAACGAAAAAGAACTTAATTTTCAGTATCGTAAGATTCATCGAATAAAACTAAATTCTAAGTTCAGTGTGGAGATAAAACAGATCATACAGGTATTATCTTCAGGTTTCAAGTCAAGAGAGGCCTAGCCTCTTTTTCTGGAATTGTGCATTTACCGTACAGTCGACAACACACTGTCACTGCTTCTTTACCTCACACCTTTGTACAAAGCTTTATACAGCTGGTCACCAAGAATTTTAGACTGTCAACAACATATATGGCCTCTCCTTTATTTTTCTTAGGTGCACAAAACGTCACTGCACATTGGCTGTCTAAATAAAAACAAAATTTGATAACATCCTACAAAAGATATTTAACATGTCCTACCGACGTTCACATACAGGTCAAATCCTCAGATATATGTAGAAAAAGATCAATGAAAATCAAAAGGAAAATAAGGTAAAAAGCTATGACATGAATGGCGACATACAAAAACAACTGAACAGCCTTAAAGAACACAGTCCTTAAACACAGTAGGCAATCATACAAAAAGGAAAATTTAATTCTTCATCAACAAACTGTCCCCGGGTGTGGACAGTAAGTGAAAACTTTGTTCTGGACTTTTAGGCATTCAACTTGTTCAGTCACTGAAGTCGGTTATCTTTAAATGAATTAAAATTCATGAAATAAGTTTTCAGCTAGTTTAAGGCAGTTTAGTTACAATCCTTTTTGGAACCGACTACAGTTTGAACCATTATGCGCTATAATTCAAGTGACAAACCTTTTTGCGGAAACAAAACCCTTCAGATATTAGAAATGTGTTGTGCAAGGTGAGCAGTTATGACAGACTGAAACACGATTAACAACAAAATTAAAGTTCAGATTGTTCTGTGGGGGCACATGTGTGTTTGTGTGTTTATTTCTCAATCTTCTCGAGATGCGTAAGGTGAGGGGCTGGTGAGGGGAGGAGACAGGATGTGGGGTTGGGGGAGGGAGGTCACCCCCCCCCCCCCCCCTGCTGCCAGAGCTGGCTCTCGCTGCCCCGGTCTTGAAGGGGAACTCTGGTGTTGCTGGAGTAGAAGGAGGCGGTGAAGGGAAGCCCTGTGCACACCATGCTACTTACTTGAAGCCCTGCTGGTTCCAAGCCTGGCCGTAGACACCGTAGGTGGGGACCTGCCACCCGTTGGGGACATATTGGCTGATCTGGGGCCCGTTGCCGTACCACTGGCCCCACTGGCCGTATGGCTGGGCCGCCGCAGGGAAGCTCATCTTGTTCTGCTGTAGAGTACAACAAGTACAACGTAAGACAGCAGGTAAACACTTCCTCCATCGCCTCCTATTTGCAGGGGACTTATATTTCCAGGGGACCTCATGAGATTTTTTAGAGATGACAACACTTTGTTTTTTTATTTTACTATTAGGGCTGTAACTGTACACATTCATACTGAACAATGTCAGTACAGGACGTTGGTTAGGTATGGAACATCCTTTCGATACGCCCTGTGACCCAAACAGCCGTTTGTTTTTACTACTTGCACATGTGGTACAGAAACTCTGGAGTGAGTTTTACCTGGAAAGTTTTGGCAGCACACCACTTCATCAGTTGGTGTGTGCTGGGTGGTTTAGCCTGGATAGTTATAATTAAGCTCAATGGACCACGAAACTGTGTGCAGACACCATTAAACTGAACTCGGGTTCACCTGTGTAAACACTTACCATTTGTCATCAGCTGAGTGTGGATTTTTTCTCAGTAAACCAGTTGTCTTTTCTTTTACATTTTATTTAAATGTCATCGCTGATGAGATGATTGATCGACAACTGACTGGACAAAACACCAGGTAACCAAGTGGCGCTATGATGGGTTTTTAAATATCCGTCAATACTGAAATGCACTTGCTTTAAGTTAAAGCTCACATCTCCTTCAACATTTACATTAAGTGGCAAAATGCTTGTTAACTGCCTCATCATTATACAGTTCAACACTTCCTGGGTGATGGTTTTTAAATCGACTGGTGTTAAGTAACAGTCAAGATACACAGCAGCATCAACTTGCAGATGTCATCTTATGCTAATGTTGTTGCATGAGCTTCTACTAGGACGGAAAATAGTGGTCGTCTTCATACAATATGTTCAGTATATGGGGTTTACCTGGGGCATGGGCATCTGCTGCATCGGGTTAACCATGTCCGGGGTCTCTTTACCCCAGTAGCATTTGACTATGTGGCCCTCTATTGAGGTGCCATTCACTGACACAATGGCATGGGCTGCTGACTCATGGGAGTTAAACCTGGACAAAAACAGAGGGGGAGGAGAGATACAGACTAAGGACACACGGACTTCATAGATATTTACTGAGCAACAATGACCACTGCACTGCTGATTACAAAGACTGTGTAGTCACTTGTGAATAAATACTCAACAACGTATCCTACAATACAAGCAACTTACAGCATTTTATCTAAATATCAGGGACTGGAATTACTACTAAATCTAAATCATTCCTGACACCCAAAACATAGAAGACCAAAAACCAGTATGTGGATAAAAACTTATGCTGCTTATATCATTAACAACTCTTTATTTCAATGGTTATTAATTAAGGTCTTCAGAGGTTCTCTCTCTTGCCTAGTAGTCAACTATATTCCCCCTACATCCACAGCAGCAGTCCTTGATTATATTGCTGGAATAAAAATGTATGCTGAGGAACGAGAGAAGACCGTGTGCATCATACTTTGATCTTGCTTGAGAAAAAAAGAAAAGAAAAAGGAAATAAATCATGAAACTTCCACATACCTCACAAATGAATAGCCTTTGTCTGGGAAGACTCTGATTTCCATTATTTGTCCAAAAGGAGAGAATGTCTGTCTCATCAGTTGCTCTGAGGGCCAAACAGAAAGCAAACATCAGGCATATATAATAATAATAATAAAAACATACCAACACATTGGGAGATTGCTATTTTGAAACTTTTCATTGAAAATAGAGTGTCTCTGGGATGTCAGTTTGAGTTTTTCTTTATTAATTTGAGGTGAGAGTGATATAGTATATAGGCTGATGAGCAATATACTAGGCGTGGAATGTTGCAGCCAATCACAAAAACACTGACAAATGTTTTCAGATTTTTAGAATAGATGTAAAACAGTTTGAAGCATATTTTGTTGATTGTTGGGATAATATTGTGATTCACAATTATTTTGTTGTTTTATTTGTTAATTTGGTGCCAGTGTACATGACTGCTACATAAACACAATGGAAATGTAACACAGAATATTCACAGGATGCCTAGAATATACTACCCATTCTAATGGAATGACTCTTTCATTCAATGGTAGTAGTTTTTGGTAGGGCTGTACCCATTAGTTTGAAGCTTCATTCATAACCTAGGAATTCTAATTATACATCAATTATAATACAAAACATTAAAATGCTGCACAGCTTTTGTCGATGTCTTCAGTTTAAACCAAATATTTCTGCAGAGTTGCAGATAAAGATTAGGCCACACTCATCAGCCAGTTTCAAGTGTGGGGCTTAGGCTCTCCGGATGCACAAATACATGGAGCAGAGCAGAGCAGAGGAGAGCCAGGTGAAGTGGAGATAATGTTGTCGCTACTGGTTACAAACAGGCATGAGAGTGAATAGTATTATACTATTGTAGAATTAGATTCCAGCGGTGGCTGCGTAGGACTCTGTCCAACGTGTGTGATACAAACATTTGCAACGAACCAATGACATCGTTGTGAAGTGGAAAAGTCCAAATTTTTTGAAAAAGGATAGATGCTATACTTTCCAAAAATTATTATTTTTTAAAAAATCTAACCATTTATTCTGCTTTAATCCATATTTGTTGGTTTTTAGACTCTTAAAAGCAACATTTTCATTGTAGTGCAAACAAAGGGAGGCATGCACTGACGAGTTATATATTCATTAATCCTGTGGAGTCCACGGACGCGGCCCCACGTCTTTTTCATGGGAGCGCTTTAAGATGACGTAGCAGAAAGACACAGCCTTGCCGAGTCTCCGTTTCAACTTGTGTCGCAAGTGCAGACTTCAAACTATTTACTAATTTTTAAATTGTTTTGATATGCCAAGTAAAACCAGAGTTAGAATAAAGAATTCACGCCATGTTTTTCCTGACTATTTGTCACGTTTGGTGCAAGACAGAACCATAAAAACAGGCTGTTGGTGAAAACCAATCAAAAATGTTATAGCCACCAAAGGCAGACTGAAGTGCAAATGCTGCCTCAAGTGGACAAGAGGGGGAATGACACATCCTGGAAGTGTCAGAATCAGGAAGGAGTTTCTTGCCAAATACAAAGAGTGAAACAAAGAGTAAACAATAAAAAAGGCTGTGATGTGCCTCTCTGTCTTGTGGTGGACAGGAACCGTTTTTGGGAGTGGCACAAATAATGTGTAGCAACATTGTGACTCCTGATTGTTTTGTAAATAGTTGTACAAAAAACACCTGAGATATTGCCTACATTTTAATGCAAATAGTTGTATATAACGTTGTTGTTTGATAAATTTGTACATATGTTTTTGAAGTTTACAATGTATATTAGTATTCCAGGTTATAAAAATGGTTTGTTCAATATGTTTGTGGCAAATATATAAATCAATACAATTATTAATTACCTGTCAGTCCTGTGCTGACCCCGCCACAATACACAGTGCAGTTACTTGGGCTGGACTGACTCACTACTTCATCGAAGGATAGATGCTTGGAGTTATCTGCCGGAAGAGACAGAAACATTTCTACTGTTAAAACATGAACTCAGCAGCTGCGTAAACAAGCAAAACTTAAACATTAATCGTGACAACGCACTTTCATAGGTGGTCTTTGGGGCGGGGGGCTTTCTTGTGGCCCAGTTAGTTCGAATCTGTCTGCCTCCTAACCACTGTCCACCCATCTGCTGAATGGCATTCTCTGCATCCTGGAACGGAGAACAGCACTGGTTAATCCAAGGAACTGTCCAATTACGTACAATCTAAAATACATCACTCTAGCAGCACAGGACACAGTAACGTTCAAAGATGTACATATCGTTTGGTCGATCATGCCTCAATACTAACCCATTTGTTGAAGAAAGAAACAAAGCCATAGCCTTTAGATTTCCCTGTAGCCATATCTTTCACAACACGGGCATCTCTGTGGACAAACACACCAATAGAAGAAGATTAAAAACACAGTAGCACAACACAAAGCTTGACGGGACGAAAAACCTAAAAACAATTAAGGTTAAGACAATTTAGTCTTCCGCAAAAACTCAAAATCCATATAATATTGCCCTCTATGTATTTGAATACCCGATATTTCTACCATTTAATAGGTTTCATTAGTATGAAGAACATTCATTTTCTTCATCTCTCATCAGTAAATCCTGATACTTACGATATCCTACCAAATGGACCGAAGGCAGCTTTGACGTCTTCTGTAGTAATTTCTGGGCTGAGGTCTCCAACAAAGACATGAAAGTGATCTATGGAGGGAGGGGGGGGCATGGAGCATGTTACAATACACAATCTATTTCAAGCTTTTTTAACTTTTTCCAAGATTGTGATGAGGAGAGTCAACCACATTCCAGACAAATGAATAAAAAGCTTTTTTTTTTTTTTTTTTTTTTTTACATATGACATGTTTGTCTGCTTCTCTAATCTGCTCTCTGTACCCATTTTTCACTATGGCTCACACACACACACAAACACACACACCCATGAACACGCACACACACAAACACACACAGGGCAAAGAGGCCATCTGAATCAGCAAGCCTTGTTTATACAAAAACGTCAAACCCTAATTTTTTCCACTCGCCGATGAGTTTTTAGAGCTTCCCAACAAAAGCCCCATCTCTCGTTGTCTTAGTAGGGCTAAACACATTCTAAGGGATTTGTCCCACCCAGGGCACCAACACTTTGAGTTATTGCCCTCGGGCAGACGTTTCAGGTCTCTAAATGCTCGGACTAACAGACTTAAGAACAGTTTTTATCCAAAAGCTATAACAGTGCTTAACACCGCAAATACCTTTACCTATGACGGTACATGATGCTCAGGGTCTCTGCAATCTACTGTGTTTTGTTTCGTCTCCTTAAGCTGCTACGGTGTGCATGTGTTTGTGTTGGTGTGTAAGCTTGTCGTTTTAAATGCGTCTTTTAAAGGTCTAGCCTATTCTTTTTGATGCTTTTAATGTTCAATTATTTATGCACTATAAAGGATTGTACTGTAAATTTCGTTGTACTGGTACAATGACAATAAAGACAATTCAATTCATTCATTCAGTTCTATGTAGAGAACTATATTGATAGAGGACTTTATAGTGAGATTATCTGTAATAAAAAATATATATACATATATATATTTCGGACACTACTTGGGTCATTTTCTAATGACTCACTACTGCTGTCACTGAGTGTCACTGCTGTTGCACAATTAAAACCTGTCAAATCAACCGTGGCCGGGCGCCCATTCCATTATAAATACTGCCACTACAACATGGTGACCTCGCTATACAGTGAGTAATGAGTGATTTCAGGCACAGCCTAAATAGCTGACCTGTCCAGGAGGCAGTAAATGAGAGTGCAAGACCATGTTGGGGGGGCTGCCTGTTAGTCATCCAAAAAAACTGAAGAATTCGACACCAACGGCTAAATTTTTCTAACAATTAATGTTTTGTTTTATGGCTGCATTGAATCACTTTCTTTGATAAAAGAAAAATATCCAAATGTTGAGTTACATCAAATTCACAGATATTCATTACATTCTGAATATATTCTTATGAGATTTAATTCATCCATCACATGATTAAACACTTTCTGATGACAAAATGGAATTTCAGAAAAAATTAAAACGGAACCTGGAGAACAAAATAGGGCATGAAGAATTATTATTCCCACTGAGAGACAATGGTACTTACTACTTGTGTCTTTTTTCTGGCTGGTTGGTGTCGTGGCCCAGTTCACTTTGACCTCCTGCAGAGATGGGCAGAGAAAGAACAGGCCAGGTGGGGTATGTTTACATCATTTACAGGCAAACCACATTATCTCCACTATGAAAGTATATCATTTAAAAGCTAAATTAAAAGTACCTTAAATGTAAAATTAACTTTAAAATTTGCTTCCAATTTAGTGTAGATAGTGCCTTTTCACTCACTCCTGTCCTGTGTATGTACAGTGACAGTGCAAGAAAATAAGCAACACACGATGCGATACAAAAGGGGTATTGATGCAAAAACAAAACTCATCTGCAGTGGTTGCAAATAAAAACGTACCTCACATAGTGTGGCTGCTCAGTTCAACACACAGCAGGGCTGCACCTCACTATCTTTATTTTTAATTGATAAATCTAACAACTAATTTATCTATTATTCCAAATATTATTTTTCAATTCCCGATTAATATAACAATTAATTCACCCCCAAATAAATATTCAAAACTTGTCGGATTCATGTTTCAATATTTTTATTCAATCATCTTCCCTTAAAAACAAATAAGGTATATAGGTCAGATGCCTGATCTGTAAAACCCTGGACCTCAAATTCAAAAGGACTGCAGTGACCCATAGATTACTTTATTCACTGTACTTTAAAGCAATACTTTTCCTGGAGAAGTACGTGACTTAAAACAGGTATGACAGTTAGGGTAATCAAACGTATTTTTGCAACTGTTACAACAGTCTGTAACTTTAGTTTAAGCCATTTTCCCGCTCATACATATAGTTAACAGAAATATGAATATAAAACTGCAAAATACCAACGTTAGACAACGCTCTGTCTGTGACGTTACGAGAACAGGAGCAGCGCAGAAATCACTCATTGGGACAACGAGTAGACATTAACGGGCCTCAACATTTAGGCTGGCTTAGGGCAAGTCGGGCAAGTAAGTAAGTGGAATTCAGTTATCAGGCAAGCGAAAAATAACTGATCTTCATTAGGGGCTGACATTCAGTCAAAGAAATATGGGACCGGCAGATTGGCATTCATGCTTTTAGTTGTGATGTGAATAACAAATCCAGTGAAATTGTCAAGATTAAAGCAAGTTAATGTTAGCAGGCGGGGGTCTATTATAATGCAATTCAATCCCATGCATGAAGCAAGCTTCTCTCCCTCACACAGTACTGCTTATAACAGAGCAACAGTCAACTTCAACCGAGGATGCAATCAGTTACATTATGGTGCGTTGAAGCTCGAAACTCCAATAAAATGATCTGGGTGAATGTAAATTACCATGTGTTAAAATGTGATATAGTAAAAAATATACTAAATAAATAAATGTATTTGAAGGAGACAGCTCAGTATATGATACATAATTTAAATTAATAATGGCCCTCAAAAAGTTTAAGAAATGCAAATATTTTAGTACATGGATAAAATTAATAATGTTACCGTTCGTTTTGTCCAGTTGTCCATGGATCTGGCTATTGGGCAAGTAAAAAAATCCCTGTCGCTTGCCCGAAAAAGCATTATATATATAAAAATATAATGCTCTGGTGGGTACAAAAAAAGTAAACAGGACACAGTGCCTTCTGACAGCTGCTGCCATCTTGACAAAGTGTTCCAGGATTCATTCAGAGGTGTTCATGCATAGCAGTTGCACTGCAATGATAAGCCACCTCCAGTTTGCAGAGTTTAGAGCACTGCATTGTTGAGTCTCTGTCTAAAATACTTCCACAACTTAGAGAATGGTGGGCAATGGTTTAGGCCGTTCACCGGGGAAATGCATGCTTTGCCTGGGTGCAGCCATTTCATGTGATGAGCAGTCTCATGTTATGCAAATCGTTTCTTTTTTTTTTGACAATGACATTGATTATGTCAACCAAATCGCCCCAGCACACAATCATTTAATTCTCTAATCTATGTCATAGCAGGGAATACAGAAACCACACTCTTCTTATAAAGCTGTCCAACACAACTTAAATATTATTATTTTATAAGGCCCTATGGCCTGTCAGTGTTACTGGTTTGGTCTGTTGTTCTAGATAACCTGACTTTAACCAGCTCCTCAAAGACTTTTTACTTTCAAATTTTTCCAATGTAGCTTATATGATCTTGAAGATCTATTTGACAGTGCAGCACTACCTTGTTAAGCAGATTGCTCAATTAGTTTTCTGTATGTTTTATTCCCAAACCACACTGTGCCTGAAATGCTCAAGTCACACACAGCATTCCTCCACACATAACACCACAGCTTCATATATGTCAAGGCCATTGGGTATAAGAGGTCCTAATGGAACCAATTTTACCAACAGAGGGTTAGCTTTCTGCCAGTAGGGATGCTTTGAAATGTTCAAGATCTGATTTGGACGCCGACTCCAGCAGCTTCCCCTTTTCAGTTGAAAAACAAATCTAATCTCCTGCTGTATCTAGGCTAAGTGATCTATCTAATTAATGAAATGTAAATGCGAGCGAGCAGTCCAGTAGTTTGAGTTTAAGAAGGCACACAACCTAAATTCCCCATACCCGAAGCCCACCCATCCCCACTCACCCTGTAGACACGATAGCTTACCTTACCCATTATTTTCCTTCCATTCATGGCTGCCAATGAGGCAGCAGCATGCCTGTGGTCATAGAACTCCACAAAGCAGTACGGATCATTTCCAGCCGTCTGTCAACGGGAAAACAAGACTGATATTAAGTCCACAGCAAGGGTAACAAATTAATCACTGCAGATGACAAGAGCCACCTACTGTAAGTTGGAGTGCCAGGTCTGATATAATAAATTGGGAGAGGAAAATCAATATCAAGCGCATCTGTAGCTTCAGACCTTCACAAGCAGTACCACCACCTTTTAGGTAACTGTTGGATGCAGTTTCCTAATGTGAAACAATATATACCAGAGAGGCAAACACTCACATCAACTATCATTTTGCAGCTCTTGCAGGGTCCTATCTGTGTGAAGACCTGCAGAATGAGGGGCTCGGTGACATCCCTGGACAGATTTCCCACATACCTGCAAACAAGGGGAGAAATGGGAGACTTGAGTCTTTGTCAAACAGGAAGTAGCATGCAAACAAAGGCTAGTTAACCGGGCTAGCTACTACCCACAACAATTCCTTATATTTACGTAAAAACAACAATGATAGTGGATTGAACATTATTGGGCATATTGTCAATTTTACACAAGACAACGAAAGTATGGCCAGTCTTAGTGGAGCTATCCCGGGCCGTCTCTCCGAGCGTTGACGTGGCTCGTCTGCCAGCTAGCTAAAGATAACGCTAGCCGGTTCAAACGGGCCTCATGCTAAATGGGTTGGCAACAAACGGCACTAAATAGACATCCCTTCCGTGGGGGTCTAGCTAACGCTTATCTGTTATTAATAAAACACGAATCTGTTATCGACTTAGAATATAAGGATATGAAAACGTGTACATTTTAAAATAAATGAAAGGCTAGCTGCGTTTGCATATTATGCTATTGAGAACTAGCTTTAGCTAGCCCATCAGTTTCATTTTCAGGCGAGTTACGGTTCCGTCTATTTACACGACTACATCAAACAACTTTACGTTCACATCAAAATTGTTATACACATTGTTGTGTTAACACGTTACGCAATTGTCGTCTTTAAATAATAACGCCAATTAAATGCTCATTTATGACTAAAGTACAGGGTTAGCAGTTTTTAATTGAAACAACAACGTGGAAACATTTCGGAGGCGCCGTAGTTACACGGCGCCTTCCCATTCCAGGACATAGACAGCGCCGGTATTACTCACAAGGTTCTGGGTTGATCGTCCTCCATCATCAAGGTTTAGTGGTCGCGTCCTGAGAAGGTCTTTAATCCAATGACATATAAATGGTTTGTGCTGAACTTGAGCGACCGCGAACGTAAAGGTTCTATCTAGTATTAAAGGATAAATCGGTGGCCGATTCTGCTCTCACACACACCGCAGACAGCCTCAGTCTGATGCAAACAATAGGAAGTTGAAGATGGCGGAGGAGCGGCGTCAGCAGCGTCAACCTGCGCGCTGAAATGAAGCAAAAATCAAGCGCTCTTTCTCCCACACAGAAATATCCTCCTCCACATCTTAATGGCATAAGCTGCAAACACTGCGACTTTTGTTGCTTTGCAGAATAATATTTCCCATCAGCCTTTTGGGGTCATAGCTTTAACGACCATGGTGCAAAAAAAACAAAACATAGAAAAATTACATCTGGAAACATCTGGAAAATGCATGTATGTGTGACACTAGACGGTACAAAGCAACGCAGTTGATTGAAACTTTGGAGTTATTTGCTGTGATTCAATAATCATTTGCACGACACTAACATTTTTGCTGTTCACTTATTTGCCGAAGCAAAATACGTGCGCCGCCCGGGAATCGAACCCGGGTCGCAAGAATGGGAATCTTGCATGATACCACTACACCAGCGGCGCCCTAGAAAAATGAGGGGGCAATGATGTTTATCAAGCTACCCAGCAGTGACCTATGGCTGAGGTGAGAGTTTGAAAATGATTGATTAAAGGAGAGAGTAAAAACAAAAGTGTAAAACATCAACTGTCATGTGTCAAACGGTGACAAAACACAATGTATGAAACCAATTGATAAAAACTACAAGACTGGATATGTTTTTCATATATTTTATATAGCAGAATAATTGTAATTACTGTACTATCACCGATAGTTAAACACATTAAAATCATTTTTACTAATCTTAATGGCAGCCTTACAATTATTAACTACTAGTTGCCTGTTATTCTGATTAGCAGCTATTATCAGCAGTGCCGAGCGAGACTAACAGCCCCAGCAAAAGTTACACGTTATGGCATCAATAATAGGCCCTTTTCACAGCAGCCATTTTGACATGATATTGCAGTGTGAGGACGGGTGTTATTGATAAAGTTAATTATGGACCAATTCTATTTAGTGTCACATTGATCCAGCATGCACAATACCAGGACACTGGCCCACCTAAACGCAACAGGGCCTTGATTAATGATATTAATTATGCAACCCTGCAGACATATAAAATGGCTGCTGTGAGAATGGTTAATTCAGGGTGTCAATTGGGTATGGCAAGGTATGGCAGCTGCCACACCTTGGCTCCAGGGGAAAATGTAAATGTTAGTTTTTTTTAAGAAATGTATGGAATTACTATGTGTCAATTTGTATTGATTATTCTATTTTTTATACATATAAATTAACTTCAAGTGAAAATCAAAACAACACAATCGATTTCTCTAGATATTATCTTTCCCAACACTTGTTGTATCCCCCTTCCATATCTTAAAATGTGGTATCTCCCAGTCCCCCATGACAAGACAACGGAGGTCAGAGCTGGGTCATTATTGTTGCTAATTAAATAAAATGAAAAGGAAGCAGATCATTTTAGAATCTTTTTTTATCCAAAAAAAAAAAATGCAGGTGATGGGTCCAATGTTGCCCCAGCAGCAGAGGGAGGAGGACCAGGTAGTGAAGGTGGGATTCAGGCTGTTAATGAGGCTGTTAGCTACTCCAGCACCCTCTTCTAGGGGTGGGCGATACTACAAATTTTGGTATCGAGCCGATACCAAGAAATTAAAGGCCCAGTATTGCCGATACTGATACCGATACCGATACTTTTTACTTGAAAATTCCTGATCATTGAATGATTTTGTACTTTTGCCTTTAATTAATTGATTATGATAATAATAAAACACAGGACAAAGATTTTAGCCAAATAAGAAAATAATATTTATGAACCCAAGTTGCAAAACATGAACACTGCACAACCTGAGAAATATACATTTAAATATAAAATATTTTGTTGTTAAGCTGGGGAGAGGGAGGGAAGGGGCCTAGTGGACGTGAGTGAGCGGAGTGAGAGAGGTGGAGAGGAGGGCTGCGCATGAGGACTGAGAGAGTCACACAAACTGTGAAGAAATCCCAGTGATTTGCTGAACTTATAGAAGAGAAACTACAACAAAAATATCGATCTCATGACGCTAGTATCGATCCAATACCAATACTCACCTTGATATCGATATTGATATTTGGATCGATCCACCCTCTTCTCCCTCCCTCTCCTCTTTGCATTTGGACTTTAACAGTTTTAAGTTGACCTGGTATGTTCACGTGATGTGGTTGCAATTACATAGTGAGTGAAGTGAACAGAATGAGGAAACGGATGCGTAACGGCACATTTGACTGAATTGATTGATTAACGTGCGTAGTTAAGTGTTTGTGTCCATAGTTATGTTAACGGAATGTGAGTGAGACTGCATTTGAAAAGAGTTAAAATGTTCCTAACCACACAGATAAGCTACATAGCAGACTTGTCACTTTTGTTATGATTATTTGCTGGGCATGTATATTGATTGATACTGTAGTTAAGTCATGTGACTAGTAACCTTGCCATACCTTAGCTTTGGCTGAATTGACGCCACTGGGTTAATAACATTAAAATAGTATGCAATTATCACTGACAAGAGCGATCCTCCGACATTATTGATTTAACTTTTCTCTCTTTAAATATATTGTAGCTTTTATTAATTTATTCAATTAATGGTTTAATATTTTTTTTTGGGGGGGGGGGGTTAATAGGTTTTCTATTTCAAGATCAAGGTTCATCAGTGTGGGTTTGCTCCCATTACAATGAAACGCAGCATACGCTTCAGAGAGTAGCTCCACCTGGGCAGACCAACCGCTGTTGACTGATGTAAAAAGCCTCATATAGAGCGCCGCCATTTAATTTTGTACGGGAATGTCGCCACAGACACGGAGTGCTTATTTCTGAGCAAAGCAGCAAGTACAAACCTTTTATTAGTGGGTCACATGATCAGTCACCATTGTTTTAACTCACTCTTTGATAGATAGTAACTTAACTACTTAACTACTTAATTAAATAGATGGAAAATGTCAGTACAACTGTAATAGTAATTATCTGTTTATTTAACTATACTTGTGAATTTTTGCTATTTTACTTACTGTTTTAAGTAAAAGAAATATAAGAAATTGGTTATCCATGGAGGGAAAGGGAGAGGAGTGAGATGGATGTTTGAGTTTTTGAGAGGCGCACTGGTCACAGTAACGACTTGTTCCAGAAGGGGGCAGCACTGAAACGGCAGACGCCGTAAAACCCCAAAGAAGAAGTGAACGAGAAGTGCTGTGGTTGCCATGGTGTTAGCTCTGTAGATGTATCTGCTGAATTATATTGTTTTGTCGCGCTGCCACCTGTAGCAGTAATGTCTTCGGTCGAGTATCTGAGAGAGTTTGTCAGCGAGCGACTAACCGCTGCTGCTGAAGAAATATTCTTCGTTTTTAAAACAACTGTCGTGGAGTACCAGCAGGAGATCGACCGTCAGCGCAGACTGTTGGATATCGTTTGGAAACCCGAAGTCAAGTTACAAAGGATAGGTGAATACAAGTGAATTATCATACAAAATACATATAAGGAATATATATGTATAGAAAAAAAGCACAATTGGTTAAGTGCCTGCATGTCTGCACTTTCTTCTTTAAAGCTACCATCACAGTAGTATCGTGTCGTTTTTGTTGTGTCCCTCCAGAGCTCCCACAGCAACATGTCTGTAAGGAGGAAGAGGAGGAGGTTCTCTCTGACCAGCAGCATCAGGAGAGGAACTCCAGTCTGGACCAGGAGGACCCAGAGCCTCCACAGATTAAAGAGGAGCAGGAGGAACTCTGCACCAGCCAGGAGGGAGAGCAGCTTGAACTGAAGCAGGAGACCGAGACCTTAATGTCCACTACATACGAGGACAGAGACCACGATGAAGATCAGACTCTGTGCTTGAATCCTAATTACAGCTTAGCAGTGAAAGCGTATGAAGTCAACATACCAGTTGGCTCTTTGGTACCAGAAGAAAACCTCCATGTCATCTTTCAGAGCCAAGATCAGAGAGGAGGCAAGAATGGAGACACGGGATCAACTAGAAAAGCAGAGGCGGAACTAAAGCATCAGAATCAACCTCGGAAAAGAAGTCCAATTAACAATGTACGTAACATGTCAAGTCACTGTAATACGCACACGGATAAAACGGTTTTCCAATGTGACACGTGTAACAAAATGTATAAGTATCGGTCAAATTTGCAGAGACACCTGTTAATACACACGAGTGAGAGGTCACATTTTTACTTAAAGACTTTAAAATGTGACACGTGTGGGAAAGCTTTTAGCTACCAGTCAAGCTTGAACGTGCACCTGAGAGTTCACTCAGGTGAGAAACCATACTCTTGCAACACCTGTGGCAAAAGATTCAGTCAGATGTCTTCATTGAACTCTCATCTAACCATCCACACGAGTGAGAGGCCGTATACTTGTGGAATGTGTGGGAAAGATTTCAGACTAAATAAGGACTTAACGGCCCACAAGAGAATCCACACACGGATAAAATTGTAAATGGTCATGAGAAGCCATTTGCTTGCTTAATATGTGGGACCACGTTCAGACTTCGTCGTTACCTGGCAGACCACAAGAGAAGATTCCACATTGGTCTGAAGCTTTAATTTGAGTAGTTCTGAGTAGGTGAAATGAGTGGATTGTGGACTCTGATGTTTGGGTCTGTTCTGTTCTGTCTGTGGGCATGTCGTTCAATTTTTTTTGTAATTGGTTAAACATGGAAAAATGTATTTTGGGGCGCCTTCGAGATTAAACACAAATTGTAGATGTGTTCTGCTGTTATTTGATCTCATGTATCTATCTAACAATAAAGCTTTCTAAGCTGATGACGTAAAAACACCAGGTTCTCCCTGAAGTCTAGAAGCAAAGGACCAAGAGCCTCCACGGATTAACGAGGAACAGGGACTCAAAATGCAGAGCCAAAGACCCAAAGCAGGAGTCACAGGAACAAAGAACACAACCCTAACCTGCTCAAGATTCACAGTAATTCTCACATATGTAATAATTCTTCCAAAAGTGACACTTGTGGTGCATCTTTGTATTTACATACAGAACAGAATGTAGGAGCAACAGCATTTCTGAGAAAATCACAGTTTCACACTGAGCAGCTGGGACTTGGTGGTTGTGGCTGTAATGCTAATGGTGTGATGTTCTGCCAAAATGCAATAAATGTTACATTTTTCCAATCCGGGTTCGGATCTGCCTTCAGTGTGGAGTTTGCTTGTTCTCCCTGTGTCAGCGTGGGTTCTCTCCAGGGTTCCTCCCACAGTCCGAAGACAGAATGTGAGTCTCAAACAGGAAGTGGGCTGACGTCTCACCGATGCTTTGACTCAACGTAACCAAACTTAACACACGAACACCAATTTTCAGGCCTCTTCATTGAACGCTCTAGCGCCACCACTAGTTCAATGTTTGACATGCATTTATGCTTGTAAATCCTTTGAAATGCATGCTGCTTACTTTGCTTACAACTCTGTGCTGCATAACGTCACAATCACTCACATCAATTTGTGTGCCTCTGCATTGAACGCTCTAGCGCCACCATCAGTTAAAACAGGAAGTGAATCCATATATCAGCATCACTTTCATGCATGGAAACCAAACTTGGGACATGGACTCGGGACGCCATCCTGAGGATGCTCAACAGATTTAGTGATTTTTGACCACTAGTTACCTGTTAATGTTTGTTAATGCTTAACTAATGCTCAACTAATGCTATGATGTGACCATCATTGTGAAACATTACCCAACAAAAACTTAGTATATTCTCAAAACCACACTAATGATTCATGATTAAGAATTTACGACTAGGTGTGCAATAATAATCCACATTTTTCTGTATCAACACCAAACTTGCTACATAGACTCAAGATAGTCAGAAGTTTCCGCCCAGCAACTCCGCAGCCCAGCTTGACCCCCTCATGCTGCTTGCAGCTATATTTATAACATATTTTTGACACATACTACACTATAACGTATAAAAGTACGTGATGCTTTTGGAATTTCATTGTTTTCTGAATACATTTGTCATAAAAGGTGATCTGATCTTCATGTAAGTCAAGGGTATTGACAAACATAATGTGTCTAAAATAACAAGAAACCTGATCTTTCATGTATTTATTGAACGCACACATTCAACATTCAAAATGGCAGTGGAAACTGATTGATAAGTGAACCCTTAGAGTTAATAACTGATTTACTCCCCCTTTGCAGCAATAACCTAAACCAGGCGCTTCCCGTCGCTGTGGATCAGACCTGCACATCGTTGGAGGAATTTTAGCCCATTCTTCTCGGCAGAACTGCTTTAGCTCCGTCACATTCTTTGGACGTCTCATGTGTTTGGCCCTCTTCAACTCAATCCTAGCATCTCTATTGGGTTGAGGTCTGGACTCGGACTTGGCCACTCCAAAAGGCGGATTTTGTTTTTCTGAAGCCATTCTGTTGTGGACTTGCTCCGGTGATATTGGTCGTTGTCCTGTTGCATCACCCACCTTCTACAGAGTTTCAGCTAACATACAGAAAGTCTCACATTATCCTGAATTGTCTGATATACTTGGGAATTCATCTTCCCCTCAAGGCCCTGATGCAGCAAAGCAAGTCCAAATCATGATTGCAACACTGTTTTTTCCAAATAGTTCAATCTTTCTTTGAAATAACTTTGTAACTCTGCCAGCTTTATGTAAATCAACAATTATTGATCGTAGATCCTCTGAAAGCTCTTTTTGGCAAGGCATGGCTCACATAAGCGTGTTCTTCTTGTGCAGAGCAAACTCCAAAAGTTTGAGGGGTTTTTATCAGTCAAAAGAGCTGTAGTCCACACCTCCAAACTTATCATCTTAACAAGACTCCAGGTGTGCTAAAATCTTACTGTTTGAGGTCATTAACTCAAGGGTTCACATACTTTTTCCACAAGCACTATGAGGTTGTTTTGATTTTTCTCAATACATAGGGATCAAAGTTAAAAAAAATGTCATGTTATTATTTCAGACACATTATATTTGTCAATACCCTTGATTTTGATGAATATCAGATCACATTTTATGACAAATTTATTCAGAAAACCATGATATTCAAAAAGGTTCACATACTGTTTCTTGCCACTGTACACTATACATGTTTTAGACATATTTATACATCACTTTCACTGCTCTCTTCAACAGTGTTCTCAGCAGCAGCAGGCAGGTCATTTACATTTAAAAAAGCTCTGAAAGAGACCAAATGCCAGACAAAGTTAGCGAGTTGGTAGAGAGCAAAACAGCACTCTAAATAAATGCTGATGCTACTGTTAATATGCAACTCTCAGCTTTAATGTTCCCAAGTGTGAAACTGAGATCAGCAGGGCCAATGTTCGTCCGCAAATACACACCACTGGGCAACAAACAAATCCTCATGAGCAACACATGTGCCATAATGACTATACACCAAGGCTACACAAAGAAACAATACCTTTATTTTAAAGTGTCGTAGTTATTATTGGAAACAATGTTTTTGGGGGTTTTATTTTGGAGGGAAATAGGTGGAAAATCTAAAAAATTAATGGAGGTCAATGTTTATTCCCATTCCTTTGGCCCATGGATTCTGTGCCTTATTGTCAGATTCATCTACAAGAGAATCACCAACCAGCTGACGTGACTAATCATCACATTCATTTCACCAACATCTGGATTTACATCTTCTGTCCAAGACTCCAGGCAGCTTAGGGACAACATGTAGTCCTGCTTCACTTATTTGTCTCCAATTCTTTTGCCCAAAGTCGTCCTCAGTGGATGTCGGACTCAGCCAAGTGATACGCTAACGCCGTCTTCATG
The DNA here is from genome assembly GCF_963514095.1 of Eutrigla gurnardus. NCBI lineage: Eukaryota > Metazoa > Chordata > Actinopteri > Perciformes > Triglidae > Eutrigla > Eutrigla gurnardus. Next base: position 23,927,488 of record NC_139936.1, on the reverse strand, counting down.
TCCTGCGAACTGCTCTGCTCGGTGGCCAGCACCGTCTCGACGGGAAAAGATAAATATATACTGTCTTTCAGTTTTTTCGGGGAGGGCGAGTCTGCCGCTCCAAACAGAGGATCTGTGATTTTGAAGGTCATCGAGGGCATGTTATCTGTCCTGCGCTTGGCGTTCTTCTTCTTCTCTTGTTTGTAGGCTGCGTTCATGTTGGCTATCACCTGAAAGTGGAACACAACACATTCAGACACAAGACAGAAGGGAACCAAGTTGTTGACAAAATAAATATTAAACAGCTGAGCTGAGTAGTTTCTCTCCACATAACGATATGTCACATAAATGTATTTGTGAATGTTTCTGAATATATCATAAAACTCTTGATGGTTAGGAGTCACGGATTGCATCAGCAGAAAAGAAAGCGAGCAGATTCTTGACACCAATCTGATACGGATTGTTCTTGCTTTATAGGGCTCCGCACTATTTCTTTCACCACCACCCTGAAACACATAAACTTAATTACCAGCTGCTTGACGGAGTTCTGCTGCTCCTGCATTACGGTCATATACGTCGAGGCCTTCTCCTTCGTGGAATACATATCCTGCTCGTGGTCGTCATAGTTCAGCAGGCTCAACGTAGTCTAGATGAAGTCAAATTAGTTAGCGGAAACAAACAACACAGTTTGTTTTGCTCTCGACGGTTAGTAATACCTCGTTCGGCAAATGAGCTTTCCTGTTGAACATGAGGGAGTAAGGGCTGAACTTGGTCGTGGGGTTGGTGGACGTCCTGAACAGAAACAGCACGGGGTCCAGGAAGTCGTCCCACTCGGCCTGTTTCTCCGTCACCATCCGCACAATGGCCTCCTTCAGTAAAGGACTTGTGGAGTCGTGGAGCGGGTTGAGCTGAGGTTGATCTAGAGGAGACACCTTCTGCACAATGCTCCACCTGTCGCACAGCAGCTTTGTCACCTAGAAGACACCAGTGGGGACACTGATCAAACTGGTCCACAGCACTGCAACAACGTCTAATCCTTTTATTGTGACTCACCTCATCACAAAAGTCAGTATTCTGGGTACACACTATTGTTTTAGGGGCTCCAAACCTGGTTAGACAAAGATCGGAATGTCTTCAGTTTCAGGTTTTAAAAACAAACAGGGGTCCGAATCAAATGGCAACATCCTGATTGTGGCCATTTATCAAATATTTGATCGCATTTGTGGCATGAGTTATGAAAAACACTAAATCAATTGGTTTTGGGGGGCATGAAAACGGTCACATACTGGCAAATTACTAATCCAAATTCATCAGTAGATTATATTCTTAAAACCCTTGTTTTGAACTAAATGTGAGTATTTAAGGTTTTGCTACATCCTTCTACCTGTATATGCATTTGGAAATACATTTTGCAACAGAGAGGGAGTCTGTCTTCTGCACTGGAAACGCTTCTGGCCATTTGCTGAAGTAATCGATGAGGACTGTAACGCTGGTGTTGCCTTGCCGTGTCTCTGGGAAAGGCCCTGGGAACGAGGTGAGAGAAACAGATCTCAAAGTGTGTGAAGAAATCATACAGCAGAAATATAGTATTTGATGTATTAAATGAGCCAAATACCTATAACGTCAATCCCAACAATATCCCATGGTGCGTCCACTTTTATAGGCCGGACGGTCCTCGCCAGGTTTTTATTCCTCTCTGTGTGCTGACACGTCTCACAGACTTTTATCTGAAACAGTAAGCGGGAAAGTTCAACACAATTATCTTCACGTCTCAGTCACATTAACAGAACACGGTTGTCATAAAGATGGCTACCCAGTCCACCACGTCCTTGACGATCCCCAGCCAGTAGTACTTGCTCTGGATCCTGTGGACGGTCTTCTTTTGGCCCAGGTGATGACCGATGTCATTGAAGTGGCAGTCGAGAAAAATCTGCCTCTTCCTGTCCGCCTCGATCACCACCTCCCTCTTCTCGTCTTTCTTGGGTCCCACATAGTACAGCTTGCCCTCTTGAATGCACAGACCAATGGAGAGATTGCTGGGACACACTTATTTGGATTTGTGAATGCGTGTGAAGAGAACGTCACACCATACTTCATTAAAGAAAACAAGTATTTACTGGCATATAGATGAAAGCAAAACGTGGCCCTATTGAAAGGACAACCTTTCAGTTTGGCATAAACTCTATTTACTAAAAAAAATTATCTTCAGAAAATGTACTTTTATAAAGAGTTACAATGTTATTCCCATATTTCTCTTCCATCTAAGCACAGTACTGAAGTGAGTTTTAAAGTGCAGGTTAAAGTGAAACACTCATTTCCTACACCTTCATAGAATATTACACTTTCCAACAAGAAAAGCGATTCTAAATTGGTCGTTTTTTAAAGGAAGTCCGTGAAGCAGACACGCAGAAGTTTACTGGAGCTACAGGGAAACGATGCATTCTTGTTGTTTTGGGGGTTAATCAAGGTTTTAAATCAAACCTTACCATCGACGATAAATTTCTGGGCGTATCTTTTGAGATTCTTCTTTCGTAAACGACTCATCGTCTGAGGAAAGCAGCCTTTAGCCACGAAAGTGTAAATGTCACCGAGTTTATTGGAGCTGGACTCAACCACCTCCTCCTCAGCCACTTGCAACGACTCCACGCTTAACATTTCCGCTTCGACTCCACAGATTAGTAGAATGGCCAGCCTTTATAAACCGTAATAAACAAAAGTATGCTGACTGTCAATCGGCACATTTAGACGGAGAGCAAACTACTGCCAAGGGCGACAAATAATCCACAACAAAACCGCATCAGGATGAAGCTACAACGCTTGTGCTGGCGTCTTCTTTATCTTCTTCTACTATTGCGATCACGCGGTTGGTAGTCAACTTTGTTGAATTAGCGCCCCCTCTTGATAACCTTTGGTACTTCCTGTCTGTCTCCTTTCTATTTACAAATCTATGGGACTGTCTAGGACAGGGATGCCAGGGTGAAATTGGACAGGTTTTTTTCAAGTGAGACCTCAGGGGGCCGGATTAGACTTTCGGACTGAAAAGGCCAAACATTGACTCAACACATGGATAGGTAGGCTATTTGAAATTATTCATGAAGGCCTACACATCAAAAAGAAATTGCATTGGCACCAAAATAGCCTCACAATAAGGCCTAAATTACATACATTACAAAGGAGGATGATTGACAGGCGCTCTCCTTCATACAATCACGTGCACACTTCATGGCTGCACCTGATTGGACGATCGCTTTCACAGCTGTCCTGTCTGCTCCCGGATTTCAAACCGACCAACATGGCGGCTCGTTTGGAAACTTTCTCTTATTTTACGACAATAGTTCACCGAAACGTGTTTCTGAAAACATTTTAAGGGAGAGATAATCTATGCAGTTGCTGAATCTGTCTTTATTTTAGATCGACAACATTCAGTTTAAAAGATTTTCGAGAGCTTGCGGGAGGCAGCGGCGCACCGTCTCTACACTCGCCGTGAGTCGAATGCGTTGCAGGGCATACCGTAAATCCTTTAATATAGCCTCAGCCAAAATCTTCGCGACGCGAACCTGACAATGAATGGGAAGGGTGGAAGTAACGCTGCCTGTCGACACTTGCCCCGGCCAATGTGACTGGCCGGTAATAGAATACAGGCCAGTATTAGAGGATTTACGGTATATATTAAAAAAAAAAAGATAAAATATTAATTAAAATATTCTCCCCTTATCACCCGCGGGCCGGATGCGACGTACAGTCGGGCCGTAACCCTGGCACCCCTGGTCTAGGATGTCGAGTTAGACAGTTTTACGTTGAATGTCTAACCTGATGTCCCCGAGTTATAAACAATGGAGAATTTTAGTTATACCGTAGTGGTCACTATTTCCATTTATGTCGGTTGCATAAATTGCAATATTGTATTTATAGCATTTTTTTCTATTATAGTGCGAGTTTCTACAATCTCGTGGGCACAATGTGTAGATACAACTGCAAATTTGGCGATAACAAGCAGTACCGGTAAATGCAAGGTTACATTTATGGTCGGATTTGATTTGGCTACTTTTTCCTCTAAACTCTAAAACATATATGCAACATTGGAATTGTAGAGAGGTCATTTTATTTTGAAGACTGATAACCGGAAGTGCAATGCTCGTTTGTTGCCAGAGAAGCAGCCATGTAGCTTGTCAGTAAACACTACAGACTTGGCATGTCTGCGCAACTACGCACTTCGTCTTTATTCAAGCATTTCATTAAAAACACTCAGTGATGACAAACGAGGAAGATGGAAATCGTCGGTTTTATATCTGTAACTGTTTTTCTACTGACAATATTTTCCTGGAGGACTACAAGATCCATGTCCGCTTTTTATCCGAGCAGCAGTTCCGACTTGACTACCAAGCCGTGAGTGGGTGTTAGTTACATCGTTATAACAAGTGAGTGACATGTCCGATGTGTAAACTCTACTGACTAGTGTGTATTGTACGTTTAATTCCTGCTGCGCAGCTGCTTCAGAGGCTCGGATGCGTGACGGAGCAACAGTTCCAGGATGTGCTCAACAAGGTAAGAAAGCTGCGTTTGAACCGTCTGTGCGCGACAGAACCAACTGTCCAAGGTTCAGACTGACTGACTGACTGACTGAGTGTGAAAAGTGAAGCCCATGCTGATGTGACTCAAACCTGCGTTCTCTCGCTGGCCACCCGGGGGCGACTCCTCTGGTGGCAGAAAGGGTTGAGGTTAGGGTCTCACTTGATTTATTATCTCAGTAAATATGAGTTTATGGTCTCAGTCTTAGTTTAAATTCTGCTTCAAAACAACATGATGCTCATTTAGTAAATTACAGTCCATTTAGTGTAAAATAGAAAAATAAATAAATAAACATTAATTAAAAATTAAAAAAGCATACCAACGACAACAACAACCTAAAAAACAAATTTCAAGTTCCCGTATATTGATATTAGCCTCAAACAACCACTGTAGTTCGGGCTACAGTTAGGACTTCACCTGGAAGTGTGATCGACATTATCTTTGTGTATGTTTGTATATTATATTATATTATATTATATTATATTATATTTATTATTATTATTATTATTATTATTATTATTAATAGATTTATCAAAGACATTAATAATATGAATAACTGCTTAATTAGACTGCAATAGTTGCAGTCTCCTCATATCAGAGATGACAGTTTAATTCTATGTAATAATATGATCACAGTGTGATTGATGGCCTCAAGAGAAAGAGGCATCTGGGTAGACCAGCATGGAGCCAAAATGCTAGAGCATACAGTTTGTACACCTAATCTGGACCCCCATGTTATGACATAACAAGATCATTAAGTTATGATCACTAGAGAGCAATGTATCATAAGATGTTGAGCTAAAGATGTGATCATGAGATAGCGTTCCTTATGCTTCTGCAGTTTGCCCTACGTCCCAACTTAACTGTACGGCTGCTCTGTTTAGATTTCACAGGAAGTAGACAGGCGAAGGTGTCTAGGCGTGACGTCTGCCCAGAGAGCCTCTGCTATAAAAGACACGTACCAGTCTCTCCATCCTCATGTCTACCATCTGCAGGTACGTTCTGCATTCAGCCACTGCTTGACGTGTCATGAATGATGTGCTGTTAACACCTTGCTGAGACACATCTGCTCAACATCTTTCATCAGGAGTCCTTCCTCACAACCAAGTTCAGGCAGATTGTTGAGTACTGTCGAGGCAGTGACATCAGAGCAGAAGGACTCCGAGGCTTGTTGGAGGAAGAGGCAGGTAAGATGAAAAGTGCTTTAACTGACTCATAGAGGATAATGGTGAACTAAGAAGTAGCAGCTCACTTTCAATACAAAGGATCGATCCGTATTATTAGTACTCATAATGTAGTGCGAGCGTGAGATGCCCAAAATGTTTCAGAGCCTCAGATTTACAATGTAGTATGATAATCAGACATATTGCACGCAGAATGCTTACATAAAATGAAAAAAAAAAATCAATGTTCAGACCTCATACATACACTAATTAGAATATGAGGCTGTTGGGTGTAAAATCTCTACAAAAAGTGTGACTTTTCGATTAAAAAAGCCAAAAGTAACTTTTACTTTGCTCTCATTTGTTTTTATTGATCTCACCACCAATAATATAATTGATGTATTATGACAAGTCTTGAATTGATTGCCATCTTTCTGTTGAAGCTCCGAGGGTTTATCGCTTCCCCGTGTTTGAGAAAAGCTTCTGTGAGGAGCTGGTTGAGGAGCTGGAGCACTTTGAGCAGTCCTCTGCCCCGAAAGGAAGACCCAACACCATGAACCATTATGGGGTAACGTATGCACTCCCACAAGCTGAAACACCTTAAATCACCATTTAATCACGGCTCCATCATTCAGATTTAATCTTTATAGTGCCATGACTGGATCATTTACATTTAAGGCGCGACCCGACACCGGATAAGCGGTTGAAGATTTACATTTAAGGGGCAGCTCACTTTAAAAATTCAGAGCCTTATGTATTTGAGCCAAGATGGAGTGAAACCTTAAATTACGAAGCTATAAAATGTTGAAGCCATGAAAAAGGTCTGACTTTTAATAATATTCACAGTCATGATAAGGTCAGGGAATGAAACATGAGGGTTCCTTTATTCATCCTCTTCCAGATCCTCCTGAATGAACTGGGGTTTGACGAGGGCTTCCTCACGCCCCTCCGGGAGCTCTACCTGCAGCCGCTCACCTCCCAGCTGTACCCAGACTGTGGGGGATGCTGTCTGGACAGCCACAAGGCCTTTGTTGTTAAATATGACATGAATGAAGACCTGGACCTGAGCTACCATTACGACAATGCAGAGGTCACTCTTAATGTTTCCCTGGGCAAGGACTTCACAGAGGGCAACCTTTATTTTGGTGATATGAGACAGGTGAACTTATGGTTATGATACTATAATAATGTTGCTCCTGCTACTGTTATTACAAGTATTACCATACGTGCAACCACCATGCCTTGTGCTCATGCGCCACGGAGACTAAAAAACAAATTCTGCTGATCCATTGTCTGAGCCTACATTGTGTTCTCTACTGTGTGTATGACCAAAGAACAGATGGGGAAAACGTTTTTTGTTTTGATGTTCCTTTTATCTATGAAAACAAGTTACATACTGTATATTGTGTGTAAGAAAGTTATGCCACCTAACCCACCTAAAATGACATGGATGCTTGTACTATTAGGTCTAAATGAGAATTCCAAAAACAAACAAAATCCTGTCCAATAACAATGTTTGTTGTTTTTTTTCTTCTGTTTTTACAGATTAAAATTAACTTAAAAAAACTATTTAGGCAAAACGTTTTTTTCACCTGTTCTTAAGTCTCAAACGTAATCTTGACTTAGAAAATGGATCACTGGATTTTTTTTCCCCACTTGCGTCTCAGGGCTTCCATACATTTAACAGTGAGTTCCAAGAAGATTTTCCTGGTGGTGGGATTTTATCATGACACATTTCATTAAATGCTTGGGAATTTAGAATCCCTAAGTTCTATTACACAGACTTCTAGATAACCTGACCTGCAGTAATGGCCTCTAAGAACAGATGTTGAGAAAGATCACAATGTTCATGTCAAAATCAAGAATCATCTCTGATAAAATCTTTTCTGGCACTTAAGAAAGTCTAGAAACAAATCCTTAATATTTTGAATATATTATCATAGTTGTTTTGCATATAAAAATGCTGAATCATGTCTTAAGTGCGTGGCTGTGTTGCCGCCTGCAGGTGCCTTTAAGTGAGATGGAGTGTTCGGAGGTTGAACACAGGGTGGCCGAGGGTCTCCTCCACCGTGGCCAACACATGCACGGGGCCCTGCCCATCTCGTCGGGCCAGCGCTGGAACCTCATCATCTGGATGAGAGCCTCACAAGAACGCAACAAACTGTGCCCCATGTGCAACAGGAGGCCGACTCTGGTGGAAGGGGAGGGCTTTGCTGACGGGTTCACCAACGAACCCGCCGATGCTCCGCTGAACGCTTCATGTGTGTTGACGTGACGTTACCTGCTGCTGTCGGCCTTTAAGTCATTCACTGTGAGATGTGAAATATTCGATTTTGGCGTCACCAAGGGAATTGCAGACATGATGATTGCTGCTCCCTCAGGTGGATGCTGTAGGAATACATTACTTAAAAATACCCATATACATATCCTGCCAGTGGATAAGCTACAGTTTGATTGTTGGAGACTAAATCAAGATTACACTGAATGGGTATGAAAATGGAATTAATTCTAATGACACATTTTGTGCACTGCATTCCAAATTGGAATGATGAATATGTATTATATGTACATGTAATGGTACTAATTCTGTGTTTTGAGATGACTGGTGCCTTGTCCCATTTTGTGATGAAACTATTTTTTTTTTACTTTATTTATTGTGACTATTAATACCAAATATTAGTCCAATCATAATAAAAAAAAACAATGATCAAGCCTGCATTGTTATTCTAAATTTTGTGCCAAAGTAATTAAAAACTGGAGATATGTCCGCTCTGACTGTCTATCTCTTTCATTAATTCCAACACCAACATGAGGCCTGGGATCGAAGTTGGTCCTGTTATGTTTGGAGCTACACTAATGTGGGAACCTGACCCCGATGCCAGGTCAGGACGATTGTTCTCAAGAAATATTTGGGTTTGGTCAACGGACTTGTCTTTTGCTACCAGAAGAGTCGCCCCTGATGATGTTTAAGCCACTTCGGATTTGTTTTCATTTTCCGAACCAGAAGTTGCCGTCTGATCCCAAGTCTTAGTCCCTCCGGACGGAAATGCACGGAGATATGCAAAGAAACCATATCTTGTTGAAGAGCTGTGCTGAATATGAGAGATTTTTCATTTCAGCTAGAATTGAACATGTTTCTTAGACCTCAAGGATGAAAGCAATGCGTTTTGGTGGGAAACATTAAACATCAACATACACTTTGTGTGTTTACAAGAAAATTCCAAAGGGCACCTTTCATTTTATAATGACGCTCTGATGCTCGGCCGATGCCCGATTGACTTAACAAGGTCAGTTTTGACACCAGCAATAGCTATCTAGTGTATCAGTGCTTCCAAATACACAATCTTTTCCCACACTTGTTTTATACTATATGTCGGTTGCTATGGATAAGTCTTTACTCATGATTCCACAAGTCAACATTGTTCACATTAAACCAGTATATTGGGTTTGTTTTTTTTGTTTTTTTTAATGGCTGGCTGTACAATTAGGCTAGGCTACAACTGTAAGTTGATGGAATATGTTGTACTAAGACATGTAGCTAACCCATTTAGCAGTGCAATTTGGCCATCCTACCCTTTAGTTTAGCGTGCCAGTGTTTCATTGTAATCGGAAATCTGTAACTTCCAACTGCTGAGTCAGGCTACCTCTATTCTAAAGTGTTTGATCAGGTATACATTTCATTACTGCTGACTAACAATGGAGGATCAACAGCCAGAGAAAGAAGACCATTCAACTTCCAGTCCAAGAAAAAGAAACAACAAACTAATGGAAGTGAAGAAGGAAAGTCATCAACAAGCAAAGTGACCGCCAACGAGGGAAAAAAACAGGATCACAACTAACGTCATACAGTCGACACTGTTCGGTTTTCCAAGGAACTCTGGGAGATGAGTCCCAGAGGATCGTCTGCAGTTCCATCTACCGCCAAAGAGGCTGCAACTTTAAGATGTCAAGATGTTTAAAATATCATGAATGTGATTCTGTTAGTATCTCCCAAACATTGTGTTAAAACGTTTCATACTGTTTAAAGACTGACGGTCTGCTGTGGAAACACGTGTGTAGTTTTTGTACATTGATCTAAATGTTCTTTATATTGTGATTAAAAAAAGTTGCAGGATCAAATACAAATGCACTTCAAAATTAAAAAAGCGAATTGCCTAACAATTTTGTTGTTGAATTAATTAATTTCATAAAAGCTTCAGGAATAATAATATTTTAAAAAGCTAAAGAAGTGAGGAAAATACAACTGGACTAACTTCATTTCTAAACCATAGTCAACTTAAAAACTTGTCTTCATAATTATTGTAATTAAGTACATAACACTTAAAAAACATTTTAAATAATGTGGAAAAACTAGTTGGAACAACTTAATTGTATGTGTTATTAACTTAAAAATTCTACCAATAATTAAGTAGTTGATAATTAAAAATACCTTTGATTGAAGAAAAGTGAATTCCCCCAACTCAATGTAGTGTTTTGGTTGAACTTCAGTTTTTTTGTTGTTGAGCCAAAGCATTTGTTTTTATAGTGTAATTGGTGTTTTCCGAAACATGGTAGATCATGAAAAATGGAAGTGAACACATAACATTTGTCATGATGTGCATTTAACATTGCCAAAGTCAATGTGTTCAACACAAGACAAACCACACACATTGGAATAATGGCATTTTAATTGCATACATTTATCTGGAAATGTCTTGTCATTGTCATATGCACGAGGTGTTGTGGTAGAAGTTAATTATGTTCTCATACAGAGTCTTAGAGAGTAAAAACACAAATCTAAACTTGGAGGCTACATCTTGCAATCCTTTTCTGCAACATCAGGAATGTTTGGTTGTTTCTTTTTGTTCCAGGTTAATGGACCAATATGGAGTGTTGAACTGGAGGGAAATGGGAAAGGAGAGTTGGTTCTCTGGGATCAGAGGCACACTAGAGCAAACAAACACCAAAACACAAATCTGCAATTTCTAACACATAATAGAAGACAGTAGACGTCACAACCTGAAACATAATAATTCTGTTAATAAATGGTGCTTGTTTTCACATTTCCTGCCTCAAAATCAAACAGAGATCACAGAGAATGATGCGAGCTGATTGCACAATACGTTTTGACGTTGCACTCATTTCAAGATTAGTCTGGATTTTGAGTAATTACATTAATAGTAAAATATCAATATAACTATTTTGTATAAATATCTTCACATTGAATATATAATCCTATACAGCACATACGAATAAATGTTTCCTCTCTTATGGCCTTATGCATCATACAAGTAAACAAATACATTTTGTATTTTATATATTATTCAAAGCAAAATCTGTCAAAACTGCACCAATTTAAAAGCAGATGGCGCTAAAACGTAAACCTCTCTAACTCCGTTGATTGGATCGGTCCTATTTCAGCCAATCTGTGAAGGTGTCAGTTTGCTGGCAGCCGTTGCTCTGTGCCACCCTGTACTGTCCGTGGGTCAGCACCGGCTGCTTGAGTAGTTTGCCCACACCGAGTCGTGCCTTGTCCTGTCAACAAGTCGTCGAGCTTCATAACGTGGTCTCACTGCTCATGTCCCGAGGCCGTGGGTGGTCGATGTCCGAGTCGTAGTCGGACTCCATTTCGATCTTGACCTGGGGCACAGGGCAAGCCATCCCTCGGCCCATAGGCATGGCCGGAGATGACGGGCACGAGATCTTCAAATGGAGGGTGATGCTGAGGAAGGGCAAGCTCCAGTTACCATAGACACCCACAGCCAAAAACACCGAGGGGGGGCTGAGGGAGGAGGCCGGGGAGGGTGGAGGAACTCAGCCATGTGGCATCATGACATCAAACACCACAGCAGCTCATGTCAGTGAAGCAGAGGCTGGTAAGTGAAAGGAGTTGCTGTAGTGGTGGTCTGTAACCACAATGCCTTATGGTGAAGATGGGGATTGGTGACTGGGAAAGGATTTAGACCATGAACATGGGATTCAGTTTGTTGTTTGCAAACATTCACCCCAAGAGACACATTATTCATATTCCAGTGGAGAGCCACATTTTCTAATCTTGTCTAGTCTTTTTAGGAGTAGCAGCAAATCCATTTCTAACGTACGCCATATGAACTTTATGTTTTTCTTTCTATGAAGTTCTGTGCCAAAAGTTAATGGAGGACCTTCATTTGAACTGTCTAATCCAGTACATGTCGTAACTCTAATTGTTCAACAAGTGACTGAATGCACAACCTTATTTATTATAAATGCACTCTACGCAGGTATAAAGGCATAAAAGAAAAATCACACTTTCATCTTAATCCACATCGACAAAAACCCGCAAAACAAATAAATATTAATCAACAATCAGTTACACAGTCAATTCCAAACCATGCCTCTTTCAAAGCAATGCAGACATGATGGGCAATTTTGAAAAATTCTTAATCTCCCACAAAAGAAACAAGCAAGAGTCTGACAAATTATTTTTTGGTGAAATGTTTGGCATATTGGGAAACGTTTACCAGAAACGGCCTCATCATGGCCACTTTCAATGCAAACATCTTCACTGAAACTGCCGCAGCTCCAGACGTGGGTCGTTCAGAAAGCAAAAAGCTGGGGTCAGGCTACATGTCACATGCAGGCGTGAGCATCACAGACTGAAATGCTAATGTGATTGAGCACATGGAGGAAAAAGAAACAACCAAAACGATGATGCTTGTTGCACGTTTATGATTATACAGTTGTATACAAACTGACCTGCAATAAATCAACTACTTGTATTCAATATACAACAAGCTTAAATACCACACACTATTGTTATTCATCTATTTTAATTCCATATAGGTTAATCTAAACAAAGTGGCCTGACCAATGGCTTGAGGGGCAGAGAAGACTATATAGCAGGCATTCAGGTCTTCACCCTTCACCTCGTACATCAGTGAAGAATTCAAATATGCTGCGTTGTTCATGCTGTGTACATACTGTAAGACATTTAGCACATCACGCAGGAAGAGTAGCAGCAGGATTATGCAGTTAATAACATCAAAATGATCTGCATTGCCTTAAAGTGCATAGAGAAGAGACTGAGCCCAAAAAAATGACAATAAATGGAAACTGGACTATGAGGACATCTGTTATGTGTAAATAATCTGTGTGGATGCACATGGCTTCCCACACACGTGACCACAGTGTATAATTTACATTTATTCTGAATCTCTAGGAGAGGAAGGAATAAAAAATTAAATGATACATGCCACAACTCAACAGGGCTAATAGTTTGTTTTAGATGGGAAAAGGCATCATAAAATAATGCAATGCAATACAATATCAAAATAAGGGCTTTTATGGATGACTTTCACGCTTCAGCGTCAACCTCCGTATTTGTGTTTGTTGTGATCATTTAACTATTTGAGTCTTTTGATAATGTTTGATAATCAATTTAAATGTATAGATTTGTGCATATTTTTAAAGGGTAATTTCACACAATGTTCAAAAAACAACTTACAACTTACCTGCAGTATCTAACCATACAGATAGTTTTGGTTTTTAGTTAGTTTTCCAGGTTTTTACTCCATCACATAGTTTCCTGCTGCCACCTCATTACAATGGAGGTGAATAATATGTAAGTAGTAGTGCAACCTTTCATTTGGAGCAAGGTTTATTCTTCTGAGAATTGTCACCAATAATAAAGACATAAAGCATGTTGTGTGGGACAGATCTTCTTTCAAAATTGTAACATTTTGTAAAATTGTAAAAAAGACAGCGGATATGAGAGCCACTCCTTCTGTCAATGCCTTTCACATTAATAGCCTTAGACATATACTGCATAAACTGTGTAACTGTTTACCAGAGGGAAATCAAGTTAACTTAGAGCATTTCACTAAAAGAAAACTCAATAAAAAGCATACAGTAACTGAGGCATTACAACTTTATTCAGACTGACTGCCAGACGCTGCACTGGGTCAAAAGGATCCTTTAAGTTGGTCCTCTTCCAGCACAAATCTATTTGAGCTTTTTATTGAAAAAGTGCTGCAACTGTCAGAAATTTGCATCTCTGGCAATATGATTAGTTTAGATGTGAAATATCCCCAGCTGAATATTTGTTGTTTATTCATCACCATGCCGTCTTTACTCTGGAGAATCCATGAAATCTTCTCTGAGTCAAACTCTGTGAATTGTATAATATAACAGGGAGAGACATTGTTTCTGGAAAGAGCTGCTGTTTCTCATCTACAAACACATTTTTTTCATTGCTGAGAGCACTATAAACTAAATTCCATCACCTCCATTGTTTTGCAGAGAGATACAAATCCACTGCTACTCTTTTACAGCCACAATGCTCTATTGAAAGTGAAGCTGTCATTTGCTTGCTATGGCATTTAGAAACCTCGCCTCAACCCCAGCATCCACATGTAGGCTGCAGTCTGCAGTCCTCCAGGGGGGAGTTTGTATCACTCGCTTCCTCCACATTTATTCTTCTACATTTTATACTTTTATACTATTACTATTACTTTATACTTTTCTTGTACATTCATTATTTTATTTGTGTACCCGGGGACAAATACATTTGTTTTAATTCAATAAAATTGAATTGCACTAACTGGTATTTCCTTTAGGCCAGTTATTAAGTCAGCCTAAATGCTAAATATCCATATTAACCATTCATGTAATATTCTATTCCATATGAGATGGTTGATTAAAATAAAATTAAAGCTATCTCAATGGCTTTGTACAACTAGAATCAAGGAAAAACTTTTGTTTTCCTTTTTGGAATTTGTGTGAACTGACCCTTTAATTCATGCACATTTACTGTGTATGACAAACTTTTCCCATGTGCACGGGCCACAATAGGCACAATATCGGTCTACGCCTGTGTAACAGAGGATGTGTGTGTGTATGTGTGTGTGTGTGTGTGTGTGTGTGTGTGTGTGTGTGTGTATGTCTGTGTGTGTGTGTGTGTGTGTGTGTGTGTGTGTTAAAGAGCCCTGTGTGTGGCAGCAGCCTGGCAGTACGCTCCCCACTGAGACTGTGCAACATCAGGATAGACGAGATCTTTGTAGGGGATGTGCAGTTTGAGGACACAGTACCTGCGATCCAAGTCTGACTCTGGGCTGGGTGAGTGGTTGGAGTAGGTGTGACACTTGTCCTGCAAGCAACCACAAACACACAAGAGACCCAGATCATTAGAAACATGTGTCCATCATTCCTGCAGGGGGCAGCAAAAGCCCAAGGTTCTCACCTCATCTTCGCTGTCGTCTGGTTTGGGCTTCTTCTTCTCCTTGTCCTTGTTCTTCCCCTTCTTCTTATCATCATCCTTCTTCTTCTTCTCTTTCTCAGGGAGGAGGTCATCCATCCAAGCCAGGTCGTGCTGGGAGAAGACCATGTCCAGCATCTTTCGGACAACCATCAGACCAAGAATCTGAAGGGTGCACATAATGACAGGTAAGCCTTGTTTGAATTCCCATTGACGTTCATCTCATATCCAAATTATGGTCTGATTATGATTTAGCCATTTAAAGTTGACATAAACCTTCTGTCATGTTTATTTACATTCACTAACATCCGAACAGGCAGTTTTGATGGATATATTTGATTGAAATGCTGGTTAAATGTCGACAACAAAGATTATTTAATGTTTCTCTCTGTGGATGGGATATGCATTGTTTTAGCCGCAGCACATGTCTGACCCAATTCTTGCAGGATCCATGTGCAAAAACTGCTGCCAGCATTTCATTCACGTACCATAACGGGGAAGATGATGGCCAAAAAGGTGGATTTTAGGGTCCAGAGCACAGCCAAACATGCTATCTGGATCAGCGTGAACAGGTGTATCTTCCTCAGAGGAACATGACGGAGGAAGGAGAAGTCGGGCTGGTGCTTGGACGGCATCATGTACAACTTAATCCTGTCCCAGAACTGAGGAGGACCAGGAGACAAAGGTTACTTACATGCAGACCTCTATTTAATCCTAAAGTACTTGCATGAGTTAAAAGAGCAAAATTTACCAAGGAGCAGTTAGTAACGTACACTAATATTTTATTACTCTATGATATTTCTTGTTGATCTATAACACATGATTTGCACTTTTAAAAAATGAGGGTGCTTATAACAAATCTTCAAGATTCCCCCCACATAATTCTATTGTTTATAACGTCACATCTGTGACTATTATACTATATCTCTTCTATGCGTGAGGACACTATGGATCACATCTGTCCGCCTGCCTCCTTGTTTGTTTGCTTGGCAGCTTTAAATAAGCTGCTGTTGCCAGAAATGCAAGAAGTAAGATGTCCAGCCACAATAACTCAACCTATTATGATAAACAACATCACAGCTGGCACACAGTGTACCTGGATTCCACTGAGCGAAGCTACGCCCATGTAGAGGAAGACACCGTACAGCACGGGCATGGGGATGAACTACGAGCAGCAGGAAGGCCAGGAATCATGTTATTACAGGCAATTTAGAGAACAACAAGGCAACATCATTCACTTCTAGTGGCGAACGCTGCAGGCAGTGATGTCTGGTAGAAGCTCTGAGAGTCTCTAATCTTAAACGTTTTCATGTGTCAGGATACTTTTTCAGTGTTTGTTGTGCTAATACTCATTTCAAAACTAATCATGTTTCTTTATGCGTTTTGCAGTACGATATCGCTATCGTGTTTTTCTGGGCGTCTCATTAATTGTACATATTTGTATTACCTTTCAGCTTGTGACACTATGCTTGATTGTTTCCAGACTATCGCCATCACACCTCCTTTATTAAGAGAGGCCATTTCTGGTTGGTTCATTCACAGATGGATTATTATAATATTGTCTCTTGGACCTCACATGTTTATAAATGGCTTTTGCTGCTGGTTTTGACTACACTGATGATGGCTTCTAGCTGGAAAGCATCTGTTATTTGCCCACAATAAGACCCTTTATCTGTGAGTGCCAGGTTTTTGTTTCCATGTATCTGCTCGCGCTGTGCACCCGACTTAGACATGATAATTGAATGCTTTTTAGTCATTAGTGGCCAAAATTAGTATTAAAACAACACACACCTGAAAATGATCCTGACAAAAGCAGAATTTCACTTTTCTCACTAGCCTCTCAGGACATATGTAGTATCGAGCCCCACTGTGTTCAATATTAAATTAATAAATAATTATGGGAAAAAATCATCCCATTAATAAAATGTATGTCAAGTATAAATTAACCAATTAAACAAAGAAATATATATTTTTTATTTAAAAAGAAAAACTCTTTTTCACGATGGCAGCCGTGACATTATATTTCATAAT
Organism: Eutrigla gurnardus; assembly: GCF_963514095.1. NCBI lineage: Eukaryota > Metazoa > Chordata > Actinopteri > Perciformes > Triglidae > Eutrigla > Eutrigla gurnardus. Next base: position 23,910,535 of record NC_139936.1, on the reverse strand, counting down.
GTCACTTTTCAGCCAATCAGATGTCCCACATCAAATTTGACCAAATTAAGCCAATAACAATTGCCAAAGCAAGTCTGAATCAATGATCGAGCGGCTGCTGTAAATAAATACATTACCAGGATAATAAATGATTAGAATGAGATAACATTTAATTCTACTAACTTTAATTTGAGTAATTTCAATTCATTTCATTCAATTCATTCATTTGTATATTTTACTCAACTTCATAAAATCCAATGTATTTATTTAATATTAAAAACTTTGGGCTTCCATAGTGATGTAATGTAAATAACAACAGAGGATCAACAAGAAGATCATTAACAATGACCACTAAGCTTGTATATTAAATATAATAAGTAACCTGAATGTTGATAGTTTTGTCAGATCAGAACAGACACATGTAATTCATCCACCACACACTTCATACCTTGAGTACTGGAGCGAGGAAGATGGAGACTCCGGTGAGGGCAAACACCAAAATGCCCGTCATTCTCTGTTCTCTGTATATGGATATTGACAAAATACACACAAGAGACTGTCAACTCAATTGCACAAGGCTTCTCCCCATTTCAACTACAAAGGGCTTAGTAAAGTGTGTCTTGTGATATTGCCAGTGGCAGCCTGAAGGCATTAAGTTCCAACTTCCTTTTTATTTCAGTGTTTTTCCTCTTATTGTGGACCAACCTGACCCCGAGGAACTGAGGCTGCTCTCCGGGAGCCGATGACTCACTCTCCATCTTCAGAGAGTCGATGTGAGCGATGGAGATGACCGTGGCAGCGACGTACCAGGGCAGGCCCATGAAGGAGCAGACCGCCATCAGGACGCCCACCCAGAACAGATCCAGGTGGTAGCCACAACCTTTCTGCCAGGGGGAATGAGTTTGAATGTTACTCTGAGTGAGAAGTTTTCCTTTGAGAAAGACATTTTTCTGATACATTCATTCAATCAATCAAACTGCAATATATCAGAAGTGGCAACATGCAATCAGAGGTTTTATCATCACTATGACTATCATCTATCAATATGCCCAACCTTGAGCTTGTTCTCCTTGCGGTTAACAATGACGGCGCTGATCTGCTGGTCCATGAAGATCAGGATGGTGACAAGGAGGGCAGGGACAGCGCTGGCCAGGTAAATCCACCACGGGTTCTTACCAAACGGCATCACCAGCCAGCCACGCCCCGGCCGAGTTGGCTGGTTGGAGATGAGAGGCCACTTTATTTCCATTTTCACAAAGGTACAGGTACATTTCACTTCTTTCTCTAGCAGACAGTTACATTTCTAGGTGCTATAGGTTTCACCTTTGGAAGGAACCTATCCTAGGAGAAGCTAACAAAGAATATAGTGTGTTTTCCCAAAATTTCATAGCACAGATCATCTAGTCTGAAAACGCATTTGTTTGTCAAATAAAAAACTTTGTAAGAGAAGCTAATTCATAAAGCTAACTTAATAATCTTATTTTCTAAAGAGTTTGAATTGACTTGCTGCACCTTAAATTCTGTGGGGACGATTAGCTTGGGAGTTTTGAGTCCCATCAACATATCAAGTCCCACGAACGTCATGATGGACATGAAGATAGAGAAGTCACTGATGAGTTTCCTCAACTGAGAGAGAGAGAGAGAGAGAGAGAGAGAGAGAGA